>NW_020799107.1:31272316-31397611 GCF_003259725.1 Athene cunicularia | reverse complement strand
CCCCCCCCCCCCCCCCCCCTTAAAAATAAATAAATAAAGCTTAAAGCTGTTGACCTTTATGGCTGCAATAACAACCTTCTAAAATATTGTTTCCCCATTAAACTAGCCTTGCATAAAATTGTATTCCAACGCATAATGAAACAGAAATAGGCAAAGTATATTTCTGAGTTACCTTATTGATACTCCTACACACAGCCAAGTTAATTCCATTTAAATGCCAGTATCACTCAGCAAACATGCAATTAGGTTTAAAGACAAATTAAACATTATTTTTATGTTCATTCTCCTTGCTAATTTCCCAAGGAGGAACATCTCTTTCTAATGTTTGAACTCTATTCACATGTTGCCTTAAAAAGCTGAGCTGTAGAGGGTGCTGAACTGTACCGATGGAGGAACATACCAGATGATACACACATCTGCAAATCAAGGGGGGAAACTGGAAAGATAGGTTTTGAGTATGAAGCCTTTACTTTTCTGAAGCAACATCGTTCAAACTGGTGTCCAAAGATTTTGCTAAGCTACTGCACTTTGTCAACAACTGGTAATAAATCCATAAAGTACAGGGGTTTGAACAGACTCCCTGGAAGCTTTAACACTCTAGACATCAGCCTGAATTTATCCGCTAAAAGCAGCAGATGTTCGTAGCTCAAAAGCTAAGGAGTAATGCAGTGAAAATTAACAGTAAGCATTGTCATTTTAGGAAGAAATAAGTAAAAATTACTAAAATCAAAACCATTCTCTTCCTGGAGGGAGAATCTGACAACGTGACATGGCCAAAGTGCTGCAGGTTTTGAAAGACCTGAAGTGTTGGGGCCAGATACCACAAGGTTCAGAGCACCCTTACAACCTGCTAAAATCAATAGGGATGGAGGTATATTGCTCCTTGAAGGGATGCCTATTGCCTTGCAGGACTGGGCCTTCTCAAATAAGGTATGACCCCAAATGGCCATGATGAATAGTACTAAGAAAAGAAAGAGAGAGAAATTTCTTAGCACACTGATTTGGATAATCATGTCACATTAACATTCATCTTTTCATGAAAATGGACTGTTTCACATAGTGTTCAGTCTCAGAAATGTTTAGTATGATGATGGAATAGAAAATGCTCCAGGTAACTTATTTTCTGAAGATTTTGACTTGGCGGGAAAAATGCAGACCAGTTATTGTTCTTGTGTGTTTGAGCACATGTCAAAGAAAAAAGGTAACAAATGGCAAAATGCCTGGTCGATTAGGAAAAAAGAAAAGGAAAAAAAAATTAACTAAAATTTAGAGCTTCCTAGGGAAAAAGTAATGTGTTTTTTTTAAGAATACTCATCGTAATGAAGCTCTCCTAAACAAGGAAAAGTAATAATGAGGCAGTTTAAACTTGAGATAATAAAAAATACCCCATGGTCCATCCAACCTAGCCGTCTGCCTGAAAATCACAGGCAGGAGGTGACGTTTACAAAAAAGCCTAAGAGTCTGGCCCCATTCTTCAGTTCACTGACAAGTTTTGTACAAGGAAAGCAGGACAGCACACCACTGCCTAGCCATTCTAGTAGCCATTTACAGACTTTTTACGGGACCTGATGTTCACCTATTCCCCTATGCCATTTTAAACCTGCTGACACTGCTTGCCTCCACAATCTCTTGTACCAAGTTTCAGAAGTTTGCTGCATAAAGAAATATCTTTTTAAACCCGACTTAAACCAAGCCCTTCCAGTTTCATCAACAGACTCCTGGTTGTCATATTCTGGATCTGGTGAACAACTTGGAGAAAACGAACCAAGGGTTTGAATGGAAATCAGCCTGTGAGATGGCATCCAGAAGTCGTCAGACAGCAGAGCCATGGCTAACATTGCCTCAGTTGACAGAGGACAAATGAAGTGTCACTTGCAAAGGTACCAGAGCTCTGTAGAAGTTAGTGGCTCAGCTGTGAGCTGGGTATGAAAGTCAGAAAGCAGGTAACATAACACTGCCTTAGTACTGCAGAGATAGGGGTATTAAATCAACTTCCAATCTCCACAAATTCAAATCAGTCACTCTTTATCTGTATGCAGATGTGTGAATCTGCATAGCAAACCATTATACTCATTGCTAAAGATGTACAGAAAAAGATGGGGCATCTGATTTTAATAGTTGATTATTACTTCCTGAGAAACTTAAAAGTATTCAGTTGAAAGCACATCATTTTAGTTCAGTGTGTTTCAGGTTGAGATGACTGAGCTTATGTACTTCCAGAATCCACTTCTTCAACACTTCACTTTCATAATTCCATGTTTATCTGTTATTTGCATTTCATTACTTCCATGGAAAATATGAAGCCAAATGTATTTTCCATTTTAAATATTCTCTAGCTCACAGACTTTTTTAGTAGCATTCTTATTCAATTGACAATTATATAGCAGTTTTCTTGAAGGATCCCAATTTTCTTTGCAAGTGCTTATAAGGATATTTATGTGAATACAAACCATTGACATGAGTAAGGGTTTGCCAGTTCAAGTCCTCACACTGCCCCAGAAACAGTGGATGGCTTTAATGACAATTTACAAAATGGCACTTAACAGACCTTGTCCTAAACTAGACTTGCATCGCAAAGTGGTTTGCTGCTGCATTAGCTGCACATAGTGTTGACAGTAGTAGATATTTTTGTTCTGTCAACAAGACTTTAGTCTTAGACCTGTTCTTTTTAAGAATTTTTATGCACTTCATGTGATACCTTTAAAATCCTGTGTGACAAACCAACACATAAATGAATTACCATGTCTAACTGTAGTTAGACTACACTTCTAATACAAAAGAGTTTGTGCAAATAATTGTATCACTGATGTTATGTAAAAATCCAGATACATGATGTGTCCATGAAGATCCAGAGGAAACTATGTATGTATTTATCAAGAGATACTTATTACAATAGAAAAATAAAGTCAATGCATTCTAGATCTGCATTAATCAAATAAATGGGTCCTTTCCTATTTCCTCATTTTTCACAGCTCACTGTTCTTTTCTAAATCAGTGCTAATATGTTCCTATAAAGACACTTGTATGATGAGTCTGTGTCACCCAGCAATTCATTAGTATAGGATGTAGCTCTCCTGAAGTAAATTCACACCCAGACTGGCCTTCAATAGACAGTAACACACAGGCTGAAGTAAATAATTTTGAACGGAATTTCTTTAAGTGGCACATGCATTAACTCAAGCGCATAAAGATCTTTTAGTCACTAGGCATGAGGGTACAGACAAGTATTAAGTATTATTCCTCATTGCTACAGTATTAGGATTAGCTCTGATCTAAACAGAGCTTGGCTGAGGAATGCAAGTCAATTCATTAAAACAACAAACAAACAGTGATTACTTCAAAAAATGTTTATCACTCACCCTCAGCCGGAAGGGCCAAGATGGACCTACTCCTGCTTTGCCTGCCCTCAGCATTTTTACTGGAGCATGAGTGGGAACATGGGGACCACGGAGACCACTCACTGAGGACACAGTCTGTTGCACAAGGGATTTCACAAGCTACAACTTCAGGACGGGGAAGCTCTGAGCAGAGGTGATGTGATACTTCTTCACCTGGAGCAAACAAAACAAGACAGACATGGATGAAGGCCCAGCTCGGTTCAGTATCCACCGCCTGCATCAAGCAGACTAACTTTATGTCAAATGCCTGTCTGCCCACCCGTGGAACAAAAGAGCACGCGGTTAGGCTTCAGGCCTGAAAGTGTAATATTTGAAAAACTAAAGTACTTCTTTGGAAAAGCAAAAAAGGAAAAAAATGTGGTTTAAGTTTTCTGTGTGACATCTTGGCTGCAGTCCACTTCATAAAGCAGACAAACACAAGGAATGAGATGATCCAATCAATGGAAAGCTGTAATATCAATTATCAAGAGAATTGATGATAATTGTCCCCTATTTTCCAGCAATCTCCACCTACAGAACCTATTTCCCACAATACAAATTGTGCAGGTTCCCACAAAAGGCAGTTTTCTTTTGCCTGTAGGCCAGAGAAGTGTCCAACAGATGTTTTGGTCCTTCTCCTGCAACCTCACCAGAATGAACCACTGTTATTTCTGACTCTGCTTCTCACCCAAAAACTAGGGAATCTGAAATTATGGATCTATTGGACCACTCCAATCCAAGGAGAAGTACTTTCTGTTGGAGATGAACCAAGGGACCTGGGCCAAAGCATACCTCCTGATGAGGAGCATCCTTCCAAAAGTCCTTTCACTAAGAAGGTAGGACAGTGGGGACTGGTGGGGAAAAACCTACCAACCAAAAGAACTGCTAGCAGAAAGAGCAGCAAAACAAAGCCCATGAAGGATGTCATGCAGAGTCCAACACACAAAACTATTGTTTTTAAAAAGCAAAATGAAATATTATTTTTTTAAAATAAGGAAATGTCCAGTAATTTTAGTAATTACATAGAATTAACCAGGACATCATAATTCATAAGAATTCATAAAACATAACTCTTTTAGTATTGAATTACATCTAGTGGCTTACAAGTATAATTTAAGCGATGGACAGACATGACTGACTTAGTGACACTGTTCTATTGCTTAGTGTTTCTGGACCTTCATGAATTTTCAGCTGCATGTGCGAAATTTCTGGAAGCTCAAATCTACCTGTTTAAAAACAACAAGCTCACACTGAACGTTACCTCCTCTTTTGCCCTTATAATAGTTACAAAGCTCTCCTTCAGGGTTTCTGTAATTATGAACCTAGGAAAAAACATAATGACTATCCAGGCTCAATTATACATACAGAAAAAAAAAAAAATTATTTATAATGGCAACCAACTGGCTCTTTCACCTCACGCTACAGGAACAGGCTCTGCAACAAGGCGGCCCAGGATGCAATTATAACTAGGAGGGTAGAAAACCATACTGATTTTGCAAGGCAAAACATATACAAGTGAGTAAATAAGAAAGGCAGGCTGCTAGTGAGAGTGCATAAAGCTGTCAATAGCACAGTGGTATTATCTGCAGTTGCATCCCTAAATGAAGACAGGCTCATCACCCTCGAGGCACAAATAAAACTTTTCAAGCATATTATGAGAAGTAACAGAGAATCTAGCAGGCAATCAGACTGCAAGATATGTTTTAAAATACTTTATTTTTATATTTCCTTTCCCTTGCACATGCCTATGCTCGTCAGGAAAGTCTTGATGTGTGCTGTCTTTGCACTATTATTTTAAGTCTACTCAATGAGAAAATGCAAACCAACACCCTCCCTACAGAGAGCCCCCATCCTTTGGTACTGCATTTGGCACCCCTGCAAACCAAGCTTAATTCATCATTCATTTCAACTAGTCCATTATCTCCACTGCTGCTTTGGATGCTCACATAATGCTGAGAACTAGCTTTAGAGAAAAACAATATAAAACCACCAAATAAACCTGTAAGCCTTATTCCAGCTGTCTTCCTGAGTCATTTTAGCGTCAAAATCCCTGCTAACATTTTGACAGCCTGTCTGTACAGTGGCAGATAACATGAGGGCATCCTGAGCCAGCGTGATTTTAGGAGTCAACGGTACAGTAGCATCAAGAGATTATATGCTTTGGTGAAGTAGGCAGAATATCTGTCTTGCTCTCCCATCTCTGACACTTCGAGGGAAGCACACGAACAGTCAGTAGCAGAATGAGAAGGGATGAGATGGGACAGTGGCCCTGCAAGCGTGGCCCCCCATCCATGCGAGGAGTTATCTTCATTATATACAGATTTTACAGCATGAAGCGCCATGCAGCTCACTGAATTCTGAATTTAGCCCAATTCTTCCACCAATCAGATTGTGCTGAAGATGTAAGCATCAGAGAAAACTCTACTTGCTGAAAGGCAGCAGGGCTTTCCACTGATTTCATCTGACTTTACAAAATCCAGGTCACTCTATTCAGAAGATGGTTTAAAACATTTGGGTCTCCTTTGGGGTGGCTTTCTCCACCCATGAGCCCAGGTGCCACAGATTTTCAAGTGACCACCCTGTGGGGATGGGAGACAAAGGAGCAAAATGCACTTTCCAATTCTTTCCTCCGTGATTTCTTTTCATGCTGGATTTACAGCAGGTGACAGCAACAGTAACACTGCAAACAGAGGCTGCAATTCATGGCTCTTCAGCAAAGAAAGGAAGCTTTGAGTTTTGTTATAAAGAGTTTACCACCCAGTGCATGAAGGCACAATTCAACACTCACTTTGATTTACTTTATAGCTCTATTCGCTGTGTTCAGGTTTAATTACTGGCTTGTATTACTGCAGAAGGGGAATGTTCTTCTGTACCAGCCGCCTGGCAGAGAATTCTCAGAAAACTACCATACACTACAAAGGGAGGTAATAATCTTTCATTTTCCATGAAAAATACTAGTACGGGATATATCTGAAGTGTGCTTTATGCATTGTCACAGATTTAAAGAGACTATTAAATTCTCCAGAGCTTCCAAATTGCCCACCCAGTACCTTGAAGGTGTAATTCCTATCTCAGATATTCTGAATAATCTTTCTAATCTTTCTTTACACACATACGCCCATGGGGTAGGATGGAATCCACTCAAGTTTACTAAGGGAGATGACAGAAGTGCTCACCAAGCCACTTTCCACCATTTATCAGCAGTCCTGGCTAACGGACGTCTCAGTTGAATGGAAGTTAGCAAATGTGACACCCATCTACAAGAAGGGCCAGAAGGAGGATCCAGGGAACTACAGGCCTGTCAGTCTGACCTCAGTGCCAGGGAAGGTTATGGAGCAGATCACCCTGAGTGCCACCAAGCGGCACATACAGCACCACCATGTGATCAGGCCCAGTCAGCATGGGTTTATGAAAGGCAGGTCCTGCTTGACTAACCCGATTTCCTTCTATGACAAGGTGACACACTTCGCGGATGAAGGAAAGGCTGTGGATGTTGTCTATCTGGACTTTAGTAAGGCCTTTGACACTGTTTCCCACAGCATTCTCCTGGAGAAACTGGCTGCTCATGGCTTGCACAGGCATACTGTTAGTTGAGTAAAAAAACTGGCTGGATGGCCAAGCCCAAAGAGTGCTGGTGAATGGAGTAATTCCAGTTGGCAGCTAGTCACAAGTGGTGTTCCCCAGGGCTCAGTGTTGGGGCCAGTTCTGTTTAACATCTTTATCAAGGACCTGCACATGGAGATCGAGCGCACTCGGTAAGTCTGTAGACAACACCAAGTTGGGCAGGAATGGCGATCTGCTGCAGGGTAGGAAGGCTCTGCAGAGGGATCTGGACAGGCTGGATTGATGGGCTGAAGCCAACTGTATGAGGCTCAGTAAGGCTCAGTGCTGGGTCCTGCACTTGGGTCACAACAGCCCCATGAAACACTTGGGGAAGAGTGGCTGGAAAGGGGCCCAGCAGAAAAGGACCTGGGGGTGTTGATTGACAGCCGGCTGAACAGGAGCCAGCAGTGTGCCCAGGTGGCCAAGAAGGCCAATGGCATCCTGGCTTGTGTCAGAAATAGTGTGGCCAGCAGGACTCCCCCTGTACTTAGCACTGGTGAGGCTGCACCTCAAACACTGTGTTCAGGTTTGTCACTACAAGCCAGACACTGAGGTGCTGGAGTGTGTCCAAAGAACAATGAGGCTGGAGAGGGGTCTAGAGCACAAGTCCTGTGAGGAGCAGCTGAGGGAACTGGGGGTGTTTAGCCTGGAGAAAAGAAGGCTCGGGGGGGACCTTATCATTCTCTACAGTTACCTGAAAGGAGGGTGCAGTGAGGTGGGGTCAGTCTCTTCTCTCAGGTAACAAGCAATAGGATGAAAGAAAATGGCCTCAGGTTGCACCAGGGTAAATTTAGAATGGATATTAGGAAAAATTTCTTCACTGGAAGGACTGTCAAGCACTGGAACAGGCTGCCCAGGGAAGTGGTGGAGTCACCATCCCTGGAGGTATTTAAAAGATGTGTAGATGTGGTGCTTCGGGACATGGTTTAGTGGTGGACTTGGCAGGGCTGGGTTATCAGTTGGACTTGATCTTAAAGGTCTTTTCCAACTTAAACAATTCTATGTTTCTGTGATTCTAGAGGAGGCTTTCTCCCTCTTTAAATAAAACTAATGCCTTCAAGCACCTAAATTATGCAACTGAATGCAATATGAATTCCCCTCCAAGTATGCATTTAGATCTCAAGACATAGCATCTGAAATCAGCCCTGGTGAGTAGCAGAGTGGGGGATCACAGCAGAAGGGTGCCAGTCTTGAAGAAAGTCATTCCATTCAGGGAAAAGTGGGAAAGGGACTGCACTGACCATGGCAGCTACAACTTTGGTCCCTATTAGAATTTTTTATATGGGAACCCATGACATTGCTCTGAAGATCATCTTGGGATAGCCAGGAATTAAACCCAGATGGCTATTCAGGGACCCAGTCTCTCCTGCTCAGGGCCTGCAGCAGCTCCCTCCTGATGGGAAACTCATTCCTGTCCGAAACTTGCTGACATGTTGAAATAAACTGAGAGCATCATTCATCCATTCATCAGTAAACTGAGCTGTCCAAGGCAAAAGGACAGAAGGCATCTTCAAAAAAATGAAAAAGCAAAAATACATATAAGTCCTAGGTTTTGTGCAGTCCTCTAGTTAGCTTAGACCAGATCCAGCTCATCCAGTCCAACCTACCCCAGAGGTTACTATCACTATCTTTGTTGGCTCTCTTCAGATACAACTGACTTGCTCATTTCATCTTTTTTTCTCACATTTGATGCTGTCAAGTGCCAGAATTAGTCTCAAGGAATTACGTTTATTCTGAAGAGTATTTTTTCTGCTGTAATACTAAACAGTACAGATCCACAGCTGTTACTGGGACACAACTGGAGACCTGGTTAAGATGGTGACTGAGCAATTGAACAGTTTCATTCTAATGCTGAAGACAAACTAAGTGGGTGAAAACTAAGCGGGACTCAGATTGGAGAGAACCTTGGGAAGTGCTTTCTGTCTGTCCTTGGGTAACCACAACAACTACTGTTAATACAACTGCACATGGAGAGCACTAGCTGTAAAACAGAACTTATACCCACATTCTGCAAAGAATTACAGTTATTAATTGATTCATGCTAGTCACAGCACCTTGAAAATATTCCTCTTTTTGACTTATTCCATACTAAGAAATATAACAGGACTGGGAGTCAAGGGGGAATTATTTTTTCATATTATGAAACATTTTAAGGTTTCAAAGCTTTTAAATTTTTATATTCCGTATTAGGACAAAATCCAGATCTTTCAAAAAACGTATTTTAAGAAGAGAAGGAGGGAGAGAGCAAAAGCATAACTACATGCCATCACCTCAGAGGCACAACACACAAGATCCAACCTCTGATCTACATCAGGTATAAGAATTGAGCTAGCATATCCAGCATCCCAGGAGCCAAGTGTTCCCTCTCACGTGCTCTTTATTTAATGTTTTAAGTACAATTTTTGTTCTCCACCTTGCTAAATGCATGTTTTCCTAAAAAAAGTTTTAGTCAGAAAAATGTTAGTTTTCCATTCAAAATGTTTCACTGCAAGCATCCTGACCAAACCTCTAGTGACTTTTTTTAAACCAATTGCCTTGTACTTGAATAGTATAGTGATTAAAGTTAAATACCCAAGATCTATTCACATGATAATATTTTCAATATAATAAAGATTTAATGCATTTTCTTCCAAAGTCAGGGTTGAATAATTACGAAAAAGACGACAAGCATAGCATTTTTGTAAATATATTTTCTAATAAAGTTGATCATTACCTAATGCACCAGTCTCTAATTTGAGTTCCTTAACAAGGTAACAAAGAAGCTACAGGGATAAGTACAATTCTGAGTGGAATTTTTGATTCACCTAAAAGCAAATTAAATTCTTCCCAAGAAGGGAAACAAAACAAGGAATGACATAAAACCCTCCTTGAACTAAAGAGCTTGTTTTTTCCAGCAAGTGAAATCTCTCCTTATTGTCTTTTCCTTTCTAGAAGGAGAAGCCACTCCCTTGGTCCTGAATATTGCACTCTCTGGTGAGGCACTCAATCAACAGGCATGTTTCATTCTCAATCAGTTCAATATTAAACTGCATCTGTCTATTTTACATAATGCCTTGCAGTTCTGGTGCACTGGTCTCATTCTTCCCAGTGACCTGTGTACCCATCTCCTGTGACACAGTTTAATTACTCCTGTCATAGACATCGCTCCTGGCTCAGGAAAAAGGGAACGTCCACTGGACAGGATAAACTAAAACAATAAAAATACAAATCCCATCAGGCAGCAGAAACTGAAAAATCAACTGAATAAAAACATCTGAGTATTCTCCATGCTCATTTTTTAAAAGGAAAATTTGTAAAATTATTTTGAGGATTTCAGGTTGCAGATGTGTGTCAAGCCTTGAGCAACCTCCATGTTGAGGAATGGCTCAAGATGAAGGAATTGCATTACAGACTGTTCTGCATTGCTACCTAGAAGTTCAGGAAATTTATTTTTTGCACAAATGACTGCTGCAAAAATGCTGCATATTTAATGACAATTACCAGTTTGACATCAATATTTCTCCTTGTAGCATTTCGAATTATTCAGTGGAAATAATGAAGCTGTCATCTAAAATACTACACGTATCATAAAATTTTACATCCCACTTAAATCTCAGAAAAGAATGACAATAAACTTTGATTAAATACTTGCCTGTAACAGAATAAGATGTCAACAGACAGTAGTAAATTCAGAAGAATTCCTATTGACTGTATGCCAGTTTGCTAACGGCAAGTGCATTCAGAGAAAGCTGTCTGCTGACAATATCTTGGCCTAGGCATCTCATCAGCTAACAAAAACGTTACATTTAAAAGCAATAACAATCAAACTACAACAATCAGAGAAATTTCTTATAACCATTTTGAACGTGTTTATCTCATCATATCACCACAAGGTTTTGTTTTTTTTCTGTGTTGCATGACCAGCTTTAGAGATACCTCAAAGCATCCAGGGCTTGCTGTGTTCAGTCGTCACCAGGAGACCAATGTCACACTTCACTGAAATCCCTGGCTCCTGGTTGACTTTTCTTAATGCCAGTCAACAGGTAAGAACTTCAGAGAAGAGTGGTGTCAGTTTGTCAGTGAAAGCAGTGGTGTATGGAATAAATTTAATTGCAGTGGTCCATCACTATTATCAGAGTCCCGTAGCAGAGAAGAGGAATGCAATAGCAATGAAGATGAATGGAGGTGAAGATCTATCACCAAAAAAGGTGAAGCAGCAAAGAACAAGCCATTCACAATGGAAAAGAGGAAATAAACATGAATACAACCAGGATCATTCTCAGAAAGAAAAAAAAAAATAATAATGAGACAATCATTGAGGATTTGAGTCAAAAGACTTAAACTAAAATGCAACTATGAAAAACAGTGCATTAAATTAAAAAAAAAATTTAGCACATAATGTACAATGAAGAAAAGGGTGAAAAAAACATTTTTAAGCAAAATAATGCACAATTAAGAAAAAGGTGAAAAAGTATCAAAAACAGACAGAGGAAATGAGAATAAGCATGAAAAAGAAAGTGTGTCTGGAAATATGTTATGAAATCACCACAAAATCAGAAGTCTTGCCCAAATCCCTGCATCACTGGGCATGAACTTGTCCCTTACCTATGTCCAAGTGATGATAGCAGAGGTTATGAGATAAAGATGATGAAGAATATAGAAAAAAAGCAGTATTTGCTTTTCTTTCCTATACACCCTCTTACGGCAAGTTGGACTGTTTACGCACAACTGTTTTCCCTCTTTATGTAAATGCACATAAGAAAATTGATTTGTGAATCTAAGGAAGCTCCAAGAAAGAGAGCACAGGGGGAGGCACATCAGCAAGCAGCTGCCAAGCCTGCAGAAAACATCTCAGTATACATCTATGGAGAACTATACAGCAGGCACCAGTCTCAAGGTTAAAAAAAAAAAAAATAATACAGCTGCATGAGGTTACCTACATCAGAGAATAGCTCAGATGTATTTCCTATCCCACACAGAAAGACAAGTAGTCATTTAAAGGAATTTGCTACATATTCACCTGCTGGGCTAGGGCATGAAAGCAAAATTAATTTCACCTTGCGGCTGTTTGCACAACCCCTCCTGAATTAAGAGAAATTGCTCACATGGCAGCTGACAGTAAACATGGGTTCACTGTATACCCAGAGAATAGAAATTCAGGCCACTCTTCCTAATAATTAACGTAGCACAGCAATCTAAATACATAAAGTATAAGAACTAAACATAATCCATATTAGTGTTCTGGGATTTTTTTTCCCTCTCTCTCTTTATACTTTTTCCTTTTTTCTCCATTATCCCTCCTCATTGTAAATGAGGGAATCTACACAGGTGGGTTGATCAAGACTGATTGCAATTAAGATTTATTGTTGAAATTGGTGCTGTAGCATAATTGAAACAGGTGTCCCTCTGTTTTCTTCTCTCTACTGCTTTGTTCCAAATGCTAATCAACACAAGATATTGTAGAAACCAATTACACAAATAAGTCAAATGTGTTAAAATATTATAAAATATACATATCTTTCCAAAACTTTGAGGGGAAAAAAACCAATTATGAGTAGATTTCTTTATTCCAATAGTGTATACAGTCCACTTCAACTTACATATCTGTGCAGCGGGGCAGAACAATTTTAGTGGAAGAATTCAAGTATTTTAATTTAGAATAAAGAAGGTGGCATTTTATTCCCACTGCATCACAGCTGTAAATTTCTAAACATTCCATTTTTGCATACTTAAGGTGCCATCTTCACTCTCAAAACTCAAAGAAAAAAATTATAAGGAATGTATTACAAAGGGTAAACTACAGTAATCGTGCTCTCACACAGTAAGTGACCCCATAAAGAAAAGTTGTGTGTGCACACATGGAAAAGTGCAGTGCTTTTATACCTACGGGTTTATTATGATTTTTGTTCTGATTATGCTGCTCTTAAGAATTATGTACCTTGCTGGCTTGCTCATAGACATCAAAAAGCTATGACTGACTGTTATCCAAGCAATTTTCCCGAAGTAAGTTGGCAATTTGCTATATATTGAGGAATAACAGACTCTTTTTCTCTTCTAAACCCAGAAATTGCCCCAAGAGTGAGTTTGTATTAACGTAAGACACTGAAAAATTGTAAACAATAGTGCAGCAGATGAGGTTTATCTAAGTTGGCAAAAGTCTTGTTTTCAGATACAGTGAATGCTAATGATAATAAATAATTACAAATACCATCTGGACTCTTTGAAAAACATCTTTCTCCAAGACTGCAATTGAATCTCTACAAAAAGAGGATCAATGCAAAAGAAAATGAAAACAGTAAATTAAAATTAGATTTATGCCAACTACTTACAACTAAGTGCTCATTTAGAAGCAGTTAACACAAAATGTTCTAGTTCAGATGCAGAGTCTGGCCTAATCCCATAAAGCAACTCGGAGAGTTTCCACAGTCTATCAGGAAATGTTCAGAATCTGCAGGACTGAATACTAGGCCATTTTTAATTTTATTATTACTACTAACATTAGAAGCTTCTTTTCCAATTTTGTCTCTAATTGATCCACAAAACTCAGAACAGACGGTATTAAGATGTCCTATTTAATAGCTTTTAAAAGATGGCAATAAAGACGACTATTCACCCAGTAACATAGATGATCATCAGTCAAGGGTCTAAATGAATGGCTGAAATCTGTTCTTGACAAAAGAATGCAAATTGCAAACCGTAATCTTTGGTTATTGAGTAAAACCTCTTAGTGTACACACCATTTCGCCAAGTATCAACTATGCATCTAAACTACGTAAGACATTTTTCAGGTGGGTTAAGTTACTTCTGGCTAATGTACCCTGACCTAAGTTTGAACCATTTTTACATAATAAAGTTGTGAATTTTAGAAGGAGTGTTTAATTTCCACTGTATTTTGCATAGATCATTTAGTACTTAAAATGAGGATAAATCAAATGCAGGAAACACAATATTAGTAATATTTTCCGTGTGCTTCCACTTTGCCCATGAGGTGGAACTTTAATTACATCATTAATAACAATGCCTACATTTTCAGTCGGTAGTGCATCATTCCTCTGATGCCATTTAAAGTACATTTGGTCTCTAAACTGCTCCACCCTCTGGAACTGGTTCACTGATTATCTTGTAACAACAGCCTCATCCTGCTTACAACTCAGCTACAGTGGCATCAACAGAAGAATTTAAAGGTAGGAATCACTTATGATGATCTAACAAGGTTCATTTAGAAAAGTTTCCTGTTATTTTCTGTCTCCGGCAAGTTTACACAGATTTAAAGCTGACAGTTCTTTTGGGGAAGAAGAAGAAGAAAAAAAAAAAAAAAGAAAAAGAAAAATATCTATCACTGTTTTCCCCTATTATTATTCAGTCCAAATTGCCTCAGAAACATTAAAAAAAAAAAAAGAAATCTAAAAACTGTCATCTGTGAATATACTTTTTGCTGTGGAAAAAACCCAAAAAATAGTTTCCAATGAGGAAACCTTTCTCAGCAAGCAGCACACAACCTTATACTTGGGTATTGTAATTAAAAGGTGACAAATAATAGATCTGCTAGCTCATCAAAAAAATTATGTGTATTACTCTTCAGAAGCCTTGAGACACAACTTTGCCTGAAGCTTGTTCTTGATGTTACTGGGCCAGATAAGGCAGCACGCTCTGCATCCTTTTTTTTAATTGGCTGATTAAATTATTTCCCATGAAAATCTTCCCCCTTTCTCCAGGCTTCTGATGGAGATGGATACTGCTGCCTGAATGTTTACACAGCAAGATGAAGCATCCTTACAGTGCTCGCCAACGTTATCATCCCAACCTGGGAAATGGGGTATTGCCAGCAGAGCAGCATCCACCAGAATACGAACAGCATGTCCCCAGGAGGCCTTTGCTCGGTGGGGTACACAGACCCTCCACCATCACATCCTTTCGAAGTTCAAATATATGGATGGGCTTGGACACAGCAGCTGGGTTCTGGCTCTGTCACAGCCTAAGCTGGACTGTTAAACAAGTCTCCGACTCTCTCACTTAAAAAGAAAATAGGGTGCGTATCCACACACAGCGGCTGATTTTTTCCAAATTGAGTAGTGAAGCTACAACCTGAAGACTGTATTAAAAAGACTTCTAAGAAAGGCCACTGGCCATGCTTTGGTAGTGTCCTCACAGCATGCCCTGGGCTCGCAGAAAGACAAGTGAGGAAGATGACAGAGGACAAAGTAAAGGGATGGTAAGTGAAGAAAACACAGAAGGAATTCTCTTTGATGGGGCTTTCTCAGAGATGCTGAAGCTGGGACCATGTGCTGAGCTGGCAGTTCAGACAAATGTTTGCCAAGCTCAGTAGGACCCGCATCAACAGCTGCCCTCCCATGCTGACCTATTCCGTATTTGCTCCAAAGTAGAAAAAAAAAAAAAAAAAAAAAAAAAAAAAAAAAAAAAAGTATGAACCCTAAAGGGCCCAGACAGATAGCAACCAGTCATTCCCTAACAGGTTTTCCAGCTCCTGTTGGAGATCCACTACTTTAACTTTGCTACTAGAGTAAAGGTAAACACAGAATCAGTAAATGAAACCACATGAACGCCCCCCCCCTCCCCTTTTAAATATCCTGAAGCGCCAAGGCTGTCAAGAGGCATTTAGACCACATTTCAAATATAAGAACTGAAACAGAAAAACTGGAAAATATCTGGATTAAATTTGGTTTTCTACCACTAAATTTCTTTCTGTGAAAAAAGCAATAACCTCTCCACAACTTAGAAAAATATTTCTGTTCTGATTATTCAGCTATTAAAATAGGAAAGTGTCATTTTATGACAATTGCTTTCGGCAGGAGATACTTTACACTTAGATTCTCAAGGAATATGCACGTAAGGAAGAACAATATTAAAACCTTCAGCGTTAATCTGTATTTTCAAAGCTAAGCACATTTTGACAAACTTTCTAATAGACACTGTTCAAAATTCATAACATATATGAGCATGATTACATTACTCTAATTTATTTTTTCTCCTCTCATGCGCAGCAATAAAATTTTACCTTTGAACTTATATTTATTACAACTTTTACTCTACAGAGGGCATGCAGGCACAGAAATATAATAAAGCTCTGCTAATTCCATACATTATTGAAATCCTAACGCTGCAAATGGTATCTTACTGTCTTCATGCATACTTAAAATTTCAATTCAAAACTCATTTCATTAAAAGGGCTGGTTAAGCAACTGCATATTTTTTTAAGTTTGTGGATTCATGTAGCAAAATTATATTTTATATATTCAGAAAAAAGTAGGTGATACTAGTGTTTGTTTAGGTGTTGTAAGCAAAAGCTTGATAGATGCTAAATAATTGAGTGCTCCATCCATCAGACTTCTAAGCACTATAAAACTGTAGAAGAGGAAAGTGCTAGAGAATAACCTTTACTTACCCACAGGCTGCTGTAAACTGGGTCTAATTTCAGTGGTAAAAATCCCATCGACTTCACTAAACTAGGAAATGTGCAGCTATGCAGGATAGCTTCAAACTAAATGAAGCATAAACAGATGAAAGCACAGAAGGTATTTAGACCATGAAGATCAGGGGCCGTCACATAACACTAATGATACCTGGTCAATGAAAACATCATAACTAACATACAAGACAAATTTGGGGCATTTCTTAATTTGTTTGATATAACTGTAAATGCTCAGGCAATACAAGTCAGTAAGGGAGCAGTTCATGCAATCAAATACATGATAAAGTGCAAAAGTTGATTCAAACTGCAAGTACAATATTGGCAAAACCTCCTTTCTCTTCACAAAGGTCATGTCGCACATTAGCTCCAGCTTCAGTGATTAGCAGCTGAGATAACGGCCACTCACACACACCTCAGAGTCACTGGGAAAAAAGACAAGGGGATGACTTTCTGCATACGATGTCCTCATCACACTTCTGGTAATTGTTCAGTTGTAGAAAAGGCACAAATAGGGAAAAAGCAGCAGAACAAACTACTCTGAAAACAAAACAGAAACAACAACCTATGCATTTGGCACCGAGGCATCAAAAATGATAGCTGTTATTAATGCTGTAATTACATGGCTGGGACTCAGAAGAATTGCACTTCGCTTCCCTGGAAACATGGCCACGTGACATTTGAAGGCTCCTAAACCCGTAGGAACAGATCTCCCTGCCATGGCCAGCATGTAGAACGCCCACAGGACCAAATACCTGAACACACGTTGCCAAAAATGGCCCAAACAGGGCTCCCAAACCCATAGTCCATCACCCACGTCCTCCTGGAGCAGACTATGCCAGCTTAACTTCCCCAGGCACAGATATGATCACACCAGGGGAGTTTTGAGAACTCGCCAGCCAGGACTGCTGTCAGCTCCTGACTTGGGCTTCTCTAATCACAAACCTCTGAGGTGCACCAACATCATGATCTTTCCAGAACACCACTCCGCTCCCACCACATCTATCTACACAGGTTTACAGGCCACTGCTGAGGACTAAGCCTGAAAATTTCATATCTAAACCCTTCTCAAGTGAACTACGGTCGAAATCCTATGAGTCTGCAGTGGTCAGATACATCCTCCTGAGCCAGCTGCAAGAGAGAAATGTAAGGGAATAAATACATTGAGTCAATTAAGCTTTTTGACCATGAAATACCAAACCAGGCAGGGGAAATGCACGAGGGTCATCCTTTAACCCCAGCACACAGATGTAATGAAGTTGCCACGCTGGAGGACTTCGCAAAGTTTAGCAGGACTCAGTGCTAAGGTCTCACAGGATCAGCTGATCAAAATTAGGCTATAGAGGAATGACAAGCCCAGACAGGACAAGGCAAATCTCATCTTTGAGTGACTTTCCAGCAACAAGCAGCAGATCAGGGAGCAGTTTACCATAGCAAACTACGATGTTGTTGCCTACATTAAAGTGAACTTTCAAGGTCAGCTATCCCAGCTGCAGAGCTGGAATTTAACAAAATCCTTCAGAAATCCAGTCTCAACCTCGTTTGGTTAGACAGGAATACTCGCTTGTTAAAAAGTAAGGGGAAAGGTTTTTCTTTGAAACTAGGTAAGCAGAGTAAGATTTTTACATGCTCTCGAGCCGTTAGTTGAAATGTATTCAACTTACAGGCTTTAAACTCACCTCACTGGCAACATAACCTCCCAACATATTGAAAACCAGCAGGAAGCGTTGAATTAATACATATATTCTAACAAGCACTCCAACAGCCATGAACGTTTAATCTAGTGTTTCACTAGCTGACACTGTACCCCATGGCTGCTACGTGGTTTTGAAGCCTTGAGACAAGGGAAGAACTAGAGGGAAACCACTGTAAAGCAGGGAACCACAGAAAAGCAGTCAGAGGGAAAAGTCTCTGGAGAAAGCCCAGAGCAGAACACTAGCACAGAAATAGAGGCAAGGCAATGTTAACATCTGGAGAGGGATGGAGGAGGGAGAGAAGGGAATTAACATGATCACCAAAAAGGTCAGTCTCTATTCAGTAACTGTGGGGCTACATTTCAATGATGTGTGGAATGCTTCCCAGCAATATAAGATGTTACTGCTTATGTGCTGTGTATACAAAGAGATGCAAACAAAATGAGTTTTCAGAGAGCATGTAATAATGGCTGACTGCACGGGATAAGTTATTACGTACCAACTGACTGCTGGAAAAAGGAACTTTTACACAACTTTGGGGTCTTACCCATATATCTTAATGTTCTGGACCATGACAAATGATTGGATAACAACTCTTACTCCCCTTGTCATCATCCATCTTCTTAGGAGGCTTATTTCTTCAAATCCTGATGATGAACCTCTGTAGTCACTTATCTCAGCAGGAAAAATTTATTGCCTTTACTAGAAAATGAAATTCTCCTCCAGGAGAACTACAATGGACACAAAAGGGCAAATTTCCACCTGGAGTACGTGGGTACCTTTTCCTTCTCTTTAGTGGGAACTATATACATTTATCCCACGTCAGGACTTGGACCAAAGGGGATCTGTCTTAATAAAAATGGCTAATTTCCAATTAAATAAGCTTACAGATCATAGAGATGCCATAATGAAGAAAAAAGAAAAAGAAAGATGAGGCCCCATAGTAATCCTGCTTTCACTGCACATATTTAACAGGGCTGCCAGAGTGGAGTCTCCAAAATACTTACTAATTACATTGGACTGCTTCCAGCCGCTGTCGCTGGCAGGGAATGGGCAAAGTTTGCAACGAACCAACCCACCAAGAGTTCAAAGATGATATTATTATATTGGGAAAGCCTTGAAGGGAGTCAAGAGACAAAAGAACTGTGGAACAAAGTACTGCACGGCTGATTTGGACAGAAAATACTGCCATAGTCTGTGGACTTCATGAGCAGCTAAATAAAAATATGCTGGCACAGCTGGGAGCAGCCCCCAAACTGGCAAGATGCAAAAGCACAGACTAACACTAACTCCACAGCATTCATGCTGGACTTAAATATGTGCTATCTTCAGCAGTTACTGGAACCTGTAGTGAAGACTGGAGTATAAAAAGAAGAAAAGCTGTAGGGCAGAATTCTATAAACTCAGCTGAAAGAATCCATACATGTTCTTTTTTGTGTGCGTGCAGTGGCAAGAATTAGTACCCCAAGGGTGGTTGTTCCCCACACAGGGAGAGCCCAAACTAACAGCAAAGGACAACTGAAGGACCTGAAAGTAGATCACTTAAGAAAATCACGTTCCTACTTGTGGCCAACCGATGACAAGAATTAGCAAATTTGTGAAAGTTGCATGTGACGCTCATAAGAAACAGTAGTAAAAACAGTCTTTCCAGACTTCACATCAAGTTGCACAGTTAGCCATTAATTAGCTTAGAGTTAAAAATGTCCATTCCAGCTCCACAGTGCAAGAAGGGTTGAAAGAACTGCAGGTGCCCAGAGTGACACCATAAATATTGATCACAGTGCTCATTCCACTTCATTAGCCACGAAGTGAGCAATGGTCCTCAAGGGAGAGGAAAAGGCAGATCCAATTTTAATCAAACTGCCATACTAAAATGCAAAGCTCGTGGAATATTATTTTAATTATTGCACTTTATTCATGTCAATTGCAGCCTATTAAAAAAAGGGATGCTTCTGGACAGAGAGCCAAAACCTTCAACTGCCAGGAAGGTGCATCTACGCTACACGAAGCGGCCCTACATAACGATACCCAAGTGAGCTCTGCAACCAGAAAAAGCAGTTTTCCAGCCCAGCACCTCACCCTGGGCTCGTTAGAACCACAGTTCATTAACCAGCCAAAGCTTTGTGCTGCCGCAGCCCTAGTGTTTCTGAGATACAAACTGGTCTCTGGCAATGAAGGGGCCGTACAGACTTATTAGCTTATTCAGACCGACCTACATAGTATAGTACATAAATCCTAAACCATTTAACCTTCAAAATGTATGTCTGGGAATACTGCCAGTGAATATTTGAAAGGGATTACAGGAAATGTATTAGTTGTCACTGAAAATGAAAATATGGATTTCAATTGAAACTCTATATAAGGGGGAGTTTTACCCCCAAAATCCATTAGTCTAGCAGCCATGCTGAACGAAGGGAAAATTGTACAGCTAGCTCAGACTATGCAGGGCAAGCTGATGTATTTTAGAAGCTACATTTTTATCTACTGAAATAAAACATTTTACTTTTTTTATTTTTCTACTTTAATCAGAATATAACCTCATTAAATGACAGTGCGTGAAAAGAACATATAAACTAGAAAGAAAATATAAAAACTTTCTGAATAAATTAATGTTTATTGCTTTTAGACTTTGATATTCTGGTCTTTACTACTTAAATGCAGTTTAAATGTATTACTTGCCACGGCCTTTATGTTAAACCCAGTAAGTCTGCAATTTGCGATAAAATTCCTTATCTCTCTCTTTCTGAACCCACGCAAAGATCCAAGGTTAATTTGCAGATAATATTACTTCATGAAATAATTATCTTAGTCTATAGTACTTAAAATAGCTAAATTCAAGAAAGGTATTTTATAAAATGAAGCTGTCACAGCTGCAGGATGGAGGCTGCTCCCTGCCCCAGCACTCATCCCCACACTGGCAGCATCTTCAGTGGGGTGCAGAGTCTGGGTACCCCAAGCCCAGAGCAGTCACCTGCGTGTTGTGCTCACCTGGGGAGTCAGGACGAGGATGGTCCGTGACAGTGTGTGTGCCCAGGGCATCGACCTCCCTGCGACGGGGAGGGAAGGGGACACAGCCCCATGTAACTTCACCATCCAAGCCCCCAAACGCCAACAGCAAGGCAGCCTGCCTCCTTCTTCACAACCCCAGCACTTGCTGAAAAATGACTCTCTCGAGCCATTCTTTCTCATCCCGCTAATTTTTCCAAACATCCTCCTATTACACTATACAAATATATTCATTTAGTAAACATCCCATTAACCAGGTCAGCATACAGTATTCACAACTTATTACAAAGCAGCACCAAATCAGTCACAGAAGCAATTACGCAATTGTAGAGCAGACAACTCACTTTAATCTTAATATGGGGCTGGGGATGTACATGCCAGTGTTCATTCACATGACTCATTCATTCCCAAGCATTGTACACCATTTGTTTCACCCTCACTTATGCAGCACTCTCATGTATTTTGATTTGTAAGCTTTGTGGACTGTCAGAAAATACGAGCTCAGTGCCTCACCATTCATGTAAGGGTTGTTTTTTTATTGAATTGAAGGTATTTCTAAGCTTCTATTGCCTGGGAGCAGGGGGATAAGTTGGACTAGATATTTAGAATCAAGATCTGAGTGAGCATTTTTCTAAAAAAAAAAAAAAAAAAAAGTGGCTTTTAAAATCAAAGCTTTATTGAAGGCATTCATTTAAGCATCTTGGGAAAACGGGTTGCCATATAATATTAACAAACAAGAATATGCTCTGTCAACCACATGAAGCTCCACAGACATATTGAAGACCTAAATAAATAATGTATTAGAAAACCTAGCCTAGTCTGAATTAATGCAGACTCCTATAGTATAAATGAACAGAAGTAGTGGAATTATCTTCCTGGGATTTAAGTTGTATATAGCATTAAAAGTAAAGGCCTTAAGATACTTATTGATAGGCAAGAAACTACTATCTTTAGATCTATGCATGCCCAGGGAGCACTCTGCTAAATTTACAGTCTCAGAGAGTTTCCAAGAGAGTTACCAAATCAGTCAGCTTTATTTGTAAACACCATGAAAAAGAACAAAACACCCTCTTGGCTCCAGTCTCCTTTGACACAGCACTAAGCATACAACAAAACTGTGCTGACTTTGTATTAAACTTTGGAAATCTGCTAAAACTGGAGGGGAAATTCTTGCTATGTTAAATGTAAGGGGAATTTTGCATCTGGTACCAAAAACATCAAGCATCAAGCACAAATGGAACCATTTCTACAGACCTGCCTAACAATCTATCATTAAGTTCACGAGAACTTACCAGTCCTGCTGTGTCATCACATTTTCATTATAAAAAAGACTTGGTATTTTATATCACATGCACTTTTGACAGTAGCAAATGGAAACAACTCACGAATCAAGAACAGACTTAAGTGCAGTGTCACAGGAGATGTGGAAAGGGAGACCAGGTGGGCTTCACACCATCTGGAAGTGACTTTGTCCCTCCAACAAAGCACCCTGAGCTCATCCAGTCCCAGCGAAAACTCTGCTTGCTTGATAGGGGCTGATAAACAATCTCGCTTCTTCTAGAAAATTCACTTTTCAAACTACATCTATCTCCCACTGGACGCAGTGCCTGAATCCCCACGGACACCACTAACCACAGGACTGAGCTAGGAACTAACTTTGTGCGATTGCTTTTTGTTCCTCGGTGACATGAAAGGAAAAAGCACTGTCTTCTGCTTGCATAGCTGGTGACCCAGTCCACATCGATGTGTTGACTAATTTATCTTTCTTTTCCTTTTTTCTCCTTCAGGGCCTGGTAATTACTGGGTCAGTGTGAGGGTTCATCATCAGCAACACCATCAGACAACTGATGGCAAAATATAGACCACAGCTGCCAGGCTGGAACTGAACAAATTCATGCTTACAGTCCAGTTCTCAATTCTCCATAACAATTTTTAAATAATGCATCTGTTCTAACAACCATGGTAAAGGAATACACTAAAATCATACAATATGGCAAGACCAGGCTTCAAAATTGGAAAATGCATCCCAGGAATAAAGGGTGATTCAGTTCCTAAAGAAACACCATCTCGTATGCACATTCTCTTCAAAAGCTTTGCTCTGACATTTGCAAACTGACTAAAGATAAAAAAGGGCTGATTACTTTAAAAGTAACTATGAAATACCTTATCTTGTTACTTATTTAACTCTCTTAAACAAATGCAATACCTAATTTAAGACAATTACAGATGAGCCTCATACAGACAGAAAGAAAAACACCGAACAATGGAATTTTAAATTCTTCTCAATCTCCTCGAAGAGCTAATCTTTCTCAATTCACTAATACACATTCACTCCAGCACTTCACAAAAGCTACCATTTATTAAATATGAGATTCAATTCACAGATAAACAAATGTGATAATGTAATCTACACTTAAAATAATAGCTTGGCGTCAAAGTTTTGAGGGAATTAGGAGTTTTCCCTTTTTATGGCTGTTCCTAGCATCATTTCTTGTCACAACTCAGAGAGCTCGAGTCCTCTAATTGAGGTCCGCTGAACCGGTGCTTCCACACAGGCCAGGGTCTGTGTGAAGATCGAACCCTGTCCCACAGAGTGCACGGAATTCCCTGGGAAATCTGCCAACAGAAGGATGTTAAAGAGCATTTAGGAGGTGCATCTCATGGCCTTTTTCCCTGCTTTGCAATTTCTCTACCATTTCATCACATGTTCCTTCCTCTCTTTCCATCATGACCACCTGACTAATCACAAATTGCTGCCTAATGAAGAGTACTGGCATTACAACACTTAATTACAATTAAGAGGAAGATTTACTTTAAAAACCTGACAGAACAATATGCCCCAGAGCCAATCTCAGTAGTGCAGAACAAGCCCTAAAGTTCCATGTCCTGAATTCTTAATTAAAAGTTTGTCAAAACTTCCTAGTTTAAGGGGACACCCTTCCCCTCCAGCACCCATTAACCTCAAAACAAGTGACTGTTTTTAATCAGCTCTACTTCATAAATAGCTTGATAAAAAGAAACTCAAAGAAAGTGCAACGCTTATCTTCAATTTCCACTCAACAGGCTTCAGAACCGCTACATCAAGGTGGCTCTCCCAATCATTCCCGTCCAGCACGCAACGTGCAGCACCGAAGGAATTTCAGCTACAGAAAGCGCCTTCTGTAGGGCCCCCCAGCAGGAAAGGATTAAATTACACCAAAAAAAAGCCCTTCTTTTTTCCTCCACTAAAAGGGCTGTGGTCAGAGATCAACGTGAGCAGCTGTCTATTGAAGTTAAACTCAAATTATTTCCTTATATAAACCTCAGGAGAAACCTACTGCTGACCCGCACAGCACGGCACACAACCAGAGCCTGGGTACAACTCCTTCACCTCATCTGAGGAACAGTGAGCACAGAAGACCTCATGGCTGCAGGCAGCTCCCAGCCTTTTCTCCCACCCCAACTTCTCGTCTCTCCTCTGCCCACACCCCTAATCCTCCTGTGGACTGAGATGGAGGGAAGCCCCTAGCCTCACACACCACTGGCCATCACAGATAGTCACTACCAGGTTTCAGCCTTCTGCCTACAGAATCAGGTTTCATTTATTTCTTTTAATATTGTCTGATAAAAATAAATTCCTAGATACTACTTCATAGAGAACTTAATTGGCTTATCTTGAAACATTTTTTTTTTCTTTTGTGAGTTAGATCACGAGTTGGATTCCAGCCCGCTAAACCTCACATACAGAATGCAATAAAATACAGCCAGTCACTTCTTTCCCCTGATGATCTTCTGTTTAATTTAAAGCCTTTATACTGTTTTGACTATTTCTCTTGGAAAAAAAAAAAAAAAAGTCTCAGCTAAAATAATTTTGAACAAAAAATCAGGCAATTTTCTATTAAGAATTTGAAAAATATCAAATGCATTAAAAACTGTTTTCTGGCTTGTCTTAGCCTGGCGTCCTAAGGAAATCAGGATATGTCATCATGCTGTTTATCCATCTGCTGAACACCAGAAAATTCTGAAACCGTTTATTAATGTAAATGGAATTTCACAGAGGGGTTGGTCCCTTAAAGATTCAAATGCCTCCCTGAACTACAAACTGAGTGTTGGAGAAAGTCACAACCCATTGCCACCACTGAAGGAAAGTTATCCCTCTGCCGTATTTGCTGGCTGGACATGGGCTAGTCAAACACCAGTGCTCAGAAGAGGACAAATGGAACAAGTATGTAAAACATGAAAGTTTTCCCATTCGTGCCTTTGGTTTTTTGGGGCTTTTTTTGTTTGTTTGTTTGGGGATTTTTGTTTGGTTTTGTTTGTTTTTTTAAGTAATTTGTGAACATCTCTGCAAACTGTCAGCTGTGTCTTCAATACGACGAGTTCAAAAAGGCTGCTTAAGTGAAAGCCTCACGCCTGTGAAAGGCTAACGCCTGCACAACCCATGCTGGGCTTCCTTGCAATTTAGCCACAAGATCCTTCAGAAAAGTTGTGTGAATGGTGTCGCATACATATGCTGTCATATTTGGTTAAATACAAATGGTTTAATGACAGTATTAATGCAAAAAGCTTTGAATTCGAGTATCTCAAGGGGATAGCACCAGTAGGAAACTAAAGCCTGAGGAAGTTTTCAGGTCGCAACTGTGTAGAGGCTCCAAAAGCACCATGTCAAAACCAGGTGAAAATACCACTGATGTGAATGCTATGAATAGCCACTATTTTCAGGGACCCCCTTTATACGTATTAAAAATGAGAACGGTGGGACTAAAGCATAAAATGCCTTGGTGCCTCTGCTTGGGATGAGGAGAATAAAAATGTTTTGTAAAGCATCTCCATTTCTTCTATTCCTCAAGATTGTGTGCCTGGTGCTGTGTGTTTGAGAGACTTAACACAAACATTACCAAATCATGTACAAGGAATGAGGAAGATATATAGGTATGTTAAACACTTCCTTCACTGGTACTAAAACAGTGAAATCCTTAGCCACTTTTGGAACCCGTTTAACCGCAAAAAAAACAGAACCCTTATGGACGTGATTAACCTTCACTGCCACATCTTCTATCTGCTCCTCCTGGTACCTTCCAGCCACCTTCAGGTCGCAGATCCAGAATCCAGCCCTTAATAACACTTTTCAAATTAATCCTTCTAGCCTCCTTCTCTTCTATCCACATAAGTTAATTTTAAAACTTATCATCCAGCTACCTTTCAAATACAGATCAAGAAAGATCCTATTTTGCTCCCATCCCCTTCGTTGAATCAGTGCTCTTAAGAAATACCTCTCCAAAAAGAATATGAACTTATCACATATGTGAAGTTATGCTTAGTTTAAAGAAAACAGCCAAAGAGCTATTTTATGCTGTATGCTTCATTTCACTGAGAAAACAAGAATTGTTATTGGCATTTACAGGTATTTTTCCTCATTTCTTATTGAAACAATCTGAGATTTTTCTCTACAATATACTGTGAGGGGCAAAACCAAATAAATTTATTTTAAGATTTATTTTCCAGACTTAAAAAATTAACTATAAATATTTTTGCAGTTACAAAATACAATACAGGAACCTTATTTCAGTCTCATAATTGAAAGATTAGAAATCATCAAACTCCATATAGATTGCTTAGTCATTAAAAAACAGCTTATACATAAATAGTTTAAATGTATACATTGGCACTAGCCTAGTATACGAATATTAATCCTTCCATACACTTTCTTCAAACCTCCTGCACCAGCATAACAGATCTACAAGTCACAGGCACATGCCATGCTCTTTAGGTAACCTTTATCACAAACTCAGATCAACTTAGGTCAAACTTATTCCATAACATTTAAAACATAAAGGGCAATACAGATCTTGCCATAATAAGTGATTGTCTCGTTATAACCCCAGCTGGCAACTAAGCACTGCACAGCTGCTCACTCACATCCCCACCCCAGTGGGTTGAGGGAGAGAATTGTAAAAGAAAGAAAATTTGTGGGTTGAGATAAGAACAGTTTAATAATTGATTTTTTTATTTTTTTTTAGAATAAATTGTAATGAAAAGGAAAGTAACAAAAAGAGAAATAAATGCCACGAAAAACAAGTGATATAAATGAAAAACAGTTACTCACCAACCAATGCCCAGTCTGTTCCCAAGCAGGTTCCCCCCCAGTCTATACACTAAGCCTGACACCATATGGTATGGACTATCCCTGTGGCCAGTTGGGGTCAGCTGTCCCAGTTGTGTCCCCTCTCAGCTTCTTGTGCACCCTCAGCCTCCTCGCTGGAAGGGCAGCATGAGAAGCTGAAAAGTCCTTCACTTCATATAAACACCACTTAACAACAACTCAAAACATCAGTGTGTTATCAACAGCATTGTCATCCTAAATCCAAAACAGTACTATATCAGCTACTAGGAAGAAAATAACTTCATCACAGCTGAAACTAGGACAGTGATGTTTATATTTTTCTTAATGTTATAATTCCCATTTCTAAAAGAGCTACCTTGACCTTCAATTCCAAATCTACAGGTGTTTGAAGCTCAGGTTCATTTTTTTAAAAAAATAGCACCTGCTGCTCCCTCTCACTAGTGCAAGTGAGAGCTGGAACTTTGAAAATCCGTCTCTCTGCTGAAACAGCCATAGGGAAGAAATGGCCTCTGCCCTCACCATTTTAACACTGCTCTGAAGTCTTGAAAAATATCTTTTGGAGACATTTGGTATCAAAAAGGAGCACTAGATACTGAAAAGAATTGTGGTTTTGCATAGAAATTCATTTGAGGGCATTCTGCACCAACCACAAACTCACACTTAGCTCAGCTGGCATGGAAAACTTATTTTCACAGGTAGCTGTAATACCTTATATTGACAAGCACATGGAGGCTGAAAGCTGGCTGTATCCCTAATAAACTCCACCGGTATCTCTGTCTGCCAACTACACAGAGCTAACATCACCACTGGATACCGATTATAGCTGCCGTCTGGATGACTGACACAAATCACACCACCAGCATTTGAACACGCACAGCCACAGTTCAGCTGGAAATCATGAAACATATTCGCATTCAAACATAAAGAAAATTAATCAAAGTATGTTTGAGTTTATCCTCTAGATTCAAACCCACAACCTTCCAGCTTTCCAGCATCAGATATTTCACCCTGTATTTTAGCACAACATGCTTAAGACACAGATACTTACACAAATGTAGCTACTATGAGAATTACTTAAGAGACTTTGGAGTTTCTATCTTCTTTGGCTTGTGGGCCATATGTTTGCTATGATCTTGAAGGGAGTAAAACCATTAAATCGTGACTAAGCAAAGAAAGCTCTTACTTTTCAGCAGCTTACCCTAAAATTAACTTAAAGCCGATTTTCTTTTTCTTTTGCAGACATCAGTTTCAGTAGAGGATGCAAAGACAGTAATTTCACTTGAACTCATGATGGCGTCTGTCCTCAAATTGTCAGTGCATCAGTCCTAGAGCAGGTCACAATCTGCATTTTGTCTTTTTAAATGTTTCCAGAAGGAGACATCAAGTATTTGGCATGGTACCAGCTGCTGTGAGGTAAGGCTTGATGGAGGTAACTACATCCACTCCACCTGGCTCGTAAACAGCCAGCCTGCTCAAAGAGCACATCAATCTTTATGACTACCAAAAAATGGGTCTCAAATCTATTGAACAAACCACACATCATTCTTCAGGATTCCTGAAACACTCATAATACTCATCAGCCTTGCTGCTACACTGCAATATATTCCTTCCACCACGCTGCAAAATGAGAAGTATGGATCCTATCTAACTGCTAGAAGCCTCTGCATGTCGCCTTTTAGGATCTGTATTTCTAAGTCAGGAAAGCATACTGGTTTGGGATCAACAGTTCCAATGACAGGCTATGGCAGGGTACACTCACAAACTAGGAGGGTGGATGAGCAATGTGGAGCAGAAGTCTGAGCCCCATGACAGTAATTGAACCTGCAGGCTTAGCAGAGCTGATACCTCTTTAATTTTAGTGATTGTATGTGCAAGTGTGTTGAGCAATCGGATAATTCTACCATTCCCTACAAAATAATTCCAAATTTTACAGCTGTGAAGTTGTCTCCCCTCCCATTTGCACTTATATTAATAGCCCATAACATATATGTATTAATCACACCCTCCTCAGGCAAAATTCCCATTGCAAGTTCTGTCCTGCTAATGCTGACAGCACACAAATCTGACCAAAGCAGTGTGTTAGACTTTCTTTTTAAACGATTTCAGAAGCCGAGACAAAACAGTTCCTAATCCATCGACCAAGCTATTTAAACTTTTAGCTATTCATTGTTCTCTCATTCACTGTGTATCATTAGAAGCACATTCTCCACCCCTCCTCTCAGTAAGTCAAAGCCCTCGTGGATATGCTCCATGTACAGGCAGAGCTGGGAAAAAGCATCACTGAAGACATTCACTACTCCACAGATTAAGGTCATATTAAAGACAGATGTATTGCCACATTAACTTGAAAACAAGTATTTTAATTTCACAAACAAAACTGATTCTTTTAGTTTACAGAAGTTTAAGCTTCTAAAATAAAGAATTATCACAATCTTAGCTTATGCTACTCTTACAGGAGAAACCAAATCTAGATGTACCATTAGAGATTGTGGTGTGTTACTGGACACAATGGATCAACAGAGATTTAAAGATCTTATTTGGATACCCCAGACAGAACTTACTTAAAACTTACTTTCAAAAAATTGAACACAGCAGATCTTTTCTCTAAGAAATTAAACAGACTCTGCAAATTCATTCTATATCATTAATCCATTACAAGATGGAAAAATCAAGAATTCTCCCCAGGTAAGAACTCAGCTTTGCTGAGATTTATGTTAAAAGGGAGCTCCTCAGGAAATTGCTTGCTTCATGCCCTCAACCAGGAATAAAATCAGACATCATCTCTACTTGCAGCCCCCTCGTTCTGGAGGATTCAAGCAGAGCTCCTGGGGATGCTCCTGCCTCTCACGCTGCTGTGCACCAAGTGGAGCACACCCCGCAAGCTGCCTCTGCGGACACCCCTTCTTAGGGACCACAGGACACACTGCGATTGAACTGCAAGTACAGACAGGTAACTGAGCACACCATTATTAATATTCTACCCCCAAAGAGTCTTCAGCTTCCATAAGTGCAGAGCTTCACTGTCAAGCTCTGGCAGAACATAATATTGGATCTTAAAATAACACTGCTTTGATTACCTTACTTCCCTTTACTGTTCGCTTGAAATCCAACAGGATTTCGGTGTCTGCTCTGTCAATAGAGCCATGCGAATAATGGATTTCTGTTTGGGCACTGAACCAAAAAAAAAAAAAAAGGGAAGAGGAAGAAAAAAACTCCATAACTTTGTATTAAGTTTTAAGTAGACTGAAAAGAGACTGGGGAGGATTTAGGAAAAAAGTAATTTCAAGATAAGGCAATATGTTTTTTTAATCTAAATGGAATATTTTGCTTTTATATTAACAAACTCTTTTAAAAATATTTTGATTTCTTGTTTAAGACTTGGCCTAGTTCATTTACAAAAAAGGAAACGTTAATCATTTAATCTAAAAAATGCTTAAAGAAAACATTATGACTTTGAAATAGCGTTCTCTAGTTTTACAAATAAAACTGACAGATGGAACAGAAATTTGCGACTAGATGTATTTCCACCTAAACATACTTTTTCATTGAACATATTAAGACTTAAAAACAAAAACCCTCTTGACTTTTTGCAAGTGCCACATTCTAGATACCGACTGCCTAGAACCAAAGAGATCGCACAGAAAAATAAAACAAAACTGTTGTGCAGGAATTACTCTTATCAGGACTGCCAGAACAGCAGCAGCAGTAGTATAAAGGTTTTCTCAAAAGCAAAAGAAGCAACAAGCCTAAAGGCTTGGTGAACATCCTTATTTTGTGGGTTTCTTCTATTCACCACTCCCTGCAAATATGCTCCGGGGTTTTGGTCGTCTTTTGTTGGGGGGTTGGGGTTTTTTTTGAGGGGGGAGTTAATGTTAGTACCAGGAAAAAGAAAAACCTAGATTTAATCATCTGCCATAACACTGCTGAAATAAGGATGATTGATTTTTTACTCCACAACAATTTATGTTCCTGACTGATTTTGCCCCACGTCTGGCAGCGCTGAGGCTCAGAGCCTGAGCTCGGGCGATGGGTGCTCTCTCCCGGCTTGGGTAACTTTTGAAGGTTGAAGCCATTCTCCACTGAGAATACTCAAAGAAAATACCTTGCCACCATAACAGCTATGGCAGTAGGATTGCAACACTTTGATTTCTAAGGTACCATCTTGGCAGACTGTCTGTAGCAGGGGGGTTCACCCCTTACAGCCATGAGTCCTGGGAGCCGCCAGATACTATGAATTTATCAGATATGGCTGGGAAGGGTGCAGAGAAACCTCCAAAGTGCCTGGGAGCATTTAGGTGAGGCAGAAGCTGCTGAAGAAGTTGGCTTTGTGACAGGTCACAGGAACAGTCATTTGGGTGCTACAGAAGAGACAGCAATGTTCTTATGGCACCTCTGGACTGTGCTCCTCTGGGTTCGACACCCACATCTCCCTATCACTGTATGAACTGCGCATGAATAAGGGACCAATAGATTATTCAAGCACTGTTATAAATACTGTCCCTCAAAAAGGAAGACACTGGCACAGGTTGCCCAGAGAAGCTGTGGCTGCCCCCTCCCTGGAAGGGTTCCAGGCCAGGTTGGACGGGGCTTTGGGCAACCTGGGCTGGTGGAAGGTGTCCCTGCCCATGGCAGGTGGGGTGGAACTGGATGATCTTTAAGGTCTCTTCCAACAAACTGTTTTATGATGGCAACACCACAATTTTAACCCCCACAAAACAAAGAAAACCTGATACCCAAGCTGACAATATAGAAAGGCTTTTGAGCTGTGATTAATTTGTTAACTAGGAGTGGAGTAACCTTTAATTTCCGATTAAATCAACAGAGCCCTTCAGTGTAAATTATTTCATATTTTTGATTATTTAGATACTATGCTGTTCACTGTCACAGAAAAATCATCTTTGTGACTAATAGTTCTAGTAGGAATCATAACAAGCAGAAGCAAATTAATAAATGATGACATGGGAATTACAACAAAATAGATTGACGACTTACAGGTATGATTCTGAATAATAACATTTTACAGTCTATTCAAGAGCATTGCTAATAGGTGAGATTTAGTTTACATTATTGTCAGAAACATTTATAAAATGTTTGAAAAATTAATATTGACTTTTATGAGTCATGCTTGCTATTTCATGAACTTACTGTTGTAGTTCCTTTTACGTATGTGCTCAGGTTGTACTCCTCACCATAACAATGGCTCAGTTCATAAGCTCCCACAATGTGACTATAACAAGTATTTCTAAAAACCACAGTTTGGTTGAACGTTTGTCTGGTTTCCACCTGGTTTTTCTATTATTAATACAGCCTAAAATAGAGATGGAAAATCAAAATACAAAGAGTTCCCAAATGCCTCCATCAGGCTGAACTCAACAACATTTATATGTTGAATCCAGTTGTATTTCTCAGCATTTAAATCAAAAGACTGGGAAACTACCTATGAAGGCACACCAAGTCCTGTTTGCACTGAACTTTTATCTGCTGACGCTGAGCCAAATCCTGCTGTCTAATATTACCTGCAGTTTTCTGCACACTACTACAACATTGAATTTCCTTTGTCTTACCATACTACATACAAGTACTACAGTGCTTGTACTTATCACAACGACATAACAAGCAGAGCACACAAATATGATTTTGGTCATTGTCTTCAAAAACTGAAATGCAAAACATTTTGGCTACTGTCCAACTGTATTTTAGAATGACAAAGTTTTGACCATGTTCGTGGTTTTGTATCTGCTGAGCAGGAACATTTAAAGAGAGTGAGTGAACTGGAAAGTTTTCAGAGAGATATTTTCATCTGGTCAATGCACAGTAATGTTTGTTGGTTCTAATCAAGACTGGACAAATTCAAATGTCAAATACTTGCAGCTATCTGATCAAGAATACATTACAAACAGGAGATTATTCAATTCCTTGTTGAACAACCTGAAACAACAACTCCAAGAAAAATCACAAATAATTTTGGGGTTGTCTGTAAATATAAAAAAAGAGTTGTCAAATAAATCCTTTGATCTGAATTATAAATCCATGTAGCAAGCGACACACACAATCCTATTTTTAGTATCACCATCCATTTTCCTGTACTATTCTTCTGGCTTCACAGACTTCCCCAAAAGCATGTGTTGTCCTTCACTAGCTAAATAAAAAACACTTTGCTGAAATATTTTGCTTGGAAGAAGCATGCAACACAGGGGTTTTTTCCCATTCTATGCATTACATCATTGCATTTCTACACATTATTTAATTTCACTTGATTTATTACAATACTGTCTTCTGATGCTACAGAAGAGGCACACTCAAGGGACATGGAGCAGACACTAAGAGTTTCCTTCAAGCACCATATGCATGTTCAATAACTTATTAACAGACATTAAAGACACTAATAGGTAGGAGCAGTCACCTAATAATGATGAAGTAATGAGATTATTACAGTCTTCTCATTCCTCTTTATTTATGCTAACTGCTGCAAATCACAAACTACAGACAGTGCTTCATGAAAAAATGCTGGACATAGTACGTGTCCTATGGAAGCCCCTTCACAACAGACACCATACATTAACCTATTTAAGAAACAAAAAAAGTCTTTTCTGTACTTCTAGACTGAGTGGAAGTAAGAATGCTATAATACATCACTGAAATTCATACAAGCCCTTACAAAAAGATACTGCATTGACATGGAAGTCTTCAGAGAAACCTTACAAACCAGAGTTAGACCCACGCGTGACTCGCTCCCGAGTTGTTCAAGCTCTGGCTCAGGCCAGCAGCAGTTTGTTACCTGGGTCAGTACCACAGAATCTTCTCACCAGAAAGGACAGCTTTTTAAAATGGGAAGAAAGGACACTACGAGGGGCTCCAAAGGTGATGTTTCAGTTGGAGAAAGAGGTTAGTTAGACACTGCTTCCTGCTCACCTCCCCAACAGCTTCCTCTCAACCCTTTCTCACAGCATGGGCTGGCACCACGAGCAAGCAAGAGCTGTGGCTTGGGAAAAATACACTGGGAAGACCAGAAGTGGGACAGAGAAGGGCTAATGCCTCGTTCACTTCACTCAGTATCAACATACCTCAGAGACAAAGATGCACCTCCAAGCTCCACCTTGCTGGAGAGAGGTTTAGGCCAACAGGATCCCATAGGCTCTGCTCTCAGCAGCAAAGTCCTGTGCCATGGGAGAGCGGACCAAAAAACTTGCCAGTCCACTTTGGCTTCACTCAGTGTAAATAAAGCTCATTTTTGGCAAGGGAAAAAACAGTCTCCTCCTCAAAAAGGCCTCAGGTCTCTGAGCCGTGGAGAGCAGTATGCAACAGCCCAGCATTACACAGCAAAGGACATGGGTTCAGCCATGCTGTGGGTGGAGGGAGGGGACAAGAAGCCACGATGCCAAGCTCTTCTGCAGTATGGTGAGCACAAACCGGACTAATAGATCAGCTGCTTCTAACTTCTAAAGAGAAGTGAAGTTACACACTGCAGCAAGAAGAGGAGAGCATCATGCCAAAAAGTCTTGCATTTATATGAAAATGAAGACATCTTACACACAGGATACACAGAAGACCCAAAGTACCCTAATCAACATACTCCAGGCCCAAATGAACTGTTCTTAAGATGATGATACATGGGATTTTATCATTTAATGAAGTCCAAAAAAAAAAAAAAGTAGTTTTTCATCCCTTTAGGCATTCAGTGGGAATACTAAACAACAATGCCAGGCATAGATGACAGAATGACTGGATAAAAGACTGGATTTTAGGATACGGAGCTGAATGCTACAAAAGATTCTTAAGTAAATGAAAATACCAGCACATCATGCAGCTACCCTAAATGCTTTCAGCAGAGCAGTTACTTGCACAGAATTTTGAACGGTATAATGCTATGCACTTATGCTATTTCAGCTGTAATTGGTATGTCTCACAGTCTCACATGACTCCCTACTGGCTTCCCACTACCAACTGACCAACTACTCCAGGCAAAACACTTTATGCAACTCTAATGATTACTCCAGCTTTTATCCAAGAAAATACACTACTTACTAGAATGAAAATCTAATTAAGAGAACATTACAGAAGCAAAACAGGTTATAAACAAAACAATTAATATTACTGGATTGACAGAGTAAGAAACAAATTGACTTTTTTCTTCAACTTTGACTTTAAGGACTCCACTGGTCCTATCCTACTGGATCAAAGATTCAGAAAAGTTTAAAACTAGTATTAACCAGTGCTTCTCATCTGCCTCATGATCTGGATATTACCTTGTGAAACCTTCTCAATTAGAACTTGACAATGATTATGTCCAGTGACATTATTTGCCTTGAGGTGGCAGAGCAGGAAGAATGTCCCAACTTTTTTTTCTTGGTAACTAGGATCCTTGGTAACTAGATCACACACAGAGTAACTAAAGTGGAAAAGGGAACTGAGAAACTTCCAGTATCTTGTTGAACAATTAAGTAAAGACACTTCAAAGGCATGGCTTCTTAAGGATCACAGTCACAGAGAAGAGTCTGATGCGAGATCAGCAAGCATCTGCTATGTTATATGCTTTCCTTCCAAGTTGCAAGTTAGAGCATAAAAATGGATGCTGGCACAGTTTTAACAGTGCATGGTTTTAACAGTACACAGTTTTAAGAGAAGTACATGGTGCTTCAGAGCAATACAAGACTCCATCTGCACACATCACTGCAGGATCAGACCTACAGTTATGATTAGACATCAGAAGAGACCACTTAAACCAAATTCAGAGACAACTCTGCATATTCTAGCTACATTGTTCTGTAACACTTGAAGGGAGGTTTTTTGTCCCATTTTCACAAATTTACAAGAAAATTAGATATATTTTTAACGTATTTCAGGAGGATCTGTGCTCTTCAAAGCAGCCATCATTTTATTCTGTCAGATCCTAATGCCTTGTAAATGACACACTATTGTTAACCGCTTGCCAATTAACCCTTCTTGTTATTGAAATTGTTTCCTGCAATAGGTCTGAGTTCCATATAAAAGACAACATCTCCATTTCAGATACAGTATCAGGATCTAAAGTTCCACAGTTTTGCCACTTTTGAGATGATAGCACAGACTAAGGACTGCAAAGTCGTGCTCCATGTAATTGAATCTAAAGATCTGACAACACTGACCTTATCAAGAAATGAAACTTTTGGCTGAGGTTCAAACCAAGCATAAGACATAAGCTCTTGCCGGTTGTTTGTAAACGTCATATAAAAATGTACTTATTCATTATTAACAACTTGTAAACTGAACACACTGCAGGTTTCAAACTGCTGCCAAGTAAAGTATTATTTAGTACAAACATTTCGTTTACATCTAATTCTTGTATTAATTTTGGCAGCACAACTGAGCATCCCTTCTCATGACTGTAAGAGGGTTAGTGTAACAATATAAACATTCAGGGTGTATGCTAAAAAATTAGGAGAGAAGAAATGCTAGAGGCCGGATTAATTTTGTGAATGCCCATAGCACTGCTGCCCTCAGTGACAGCCCTACTTTAGTGCAAGATGTGGAGAAACAAAAAAAAAAAACAAAAAAAACAACAGGATTCTAGGGAGAACCAGGCCACTGGTATTCCACTTTTGTTGTAATTATGGTAATAAGGCCAGTGGTGACAACACAGGTGACAACCTGTACTGGTAAGCTGTTTCCTTTAGGCTAAAATAGAATAGAAGGCTCCCAAATCCCAATTAATATCAGCACTATGCTTTTGTGAATATCACATTCAATTCAAAAATCTGAAAGTTTCATAAAAATTCAGTAAGGAGCTATTGTAAATAATCACAATTACTCCATTTTAAAAGGAGGCCAGAAAAAACATGGGGCTTTTTTACTGTTACGCACCTTTCTTGTTCTTGCATACAGCTTTCAGGATGCGGTTTCCAGGTCCACATTTTCCATGGTCAGTCACACATATTCCTTCTGAAACGATCCACTCGTAACACACCGGGTCTTCACAAGGAATAGATTCAATTAAATGTGGACAATCTGCCAGGGCACCTACGGGATCTACAATGACCTGCCTTTGTCTCATTCTAAAGCCTGGAAAAAGAGAAACTAAATTAACAGAAGAACTGCAAAAAATATTTGTTCCAATAATCTAGGAGCAAGAGGACTGTATAGGGCATCTGGAACTGGGGGATATAAAGACAAACAAGAGTACAACACTTACTAACAATGACTGGGCTGGTACTTGGCTGTATGTGCCCATGGTCCAGGCATGCGAAATCTAGTAATGTGTAAAGAATTCCAACAACCTACATTTTCACATTACTTTTTCCCTTTCATCAACATTAGATAGAAATAAACATGTCCAAATACAGGAATTTGCCACTGATGCATATATTAATGGAATAATATTACGATAGAGAGAAACAGTTAATGATTTGAAGATATAAAGGACATCTCTATTCTATCTGGGAATCCACTAATGAAGAGACTTGTTTTGAGATACAGCAGAGCAGTTTACGAAGAAATTAGTATTCTGCTTTATGAAGGTATAAGGATTTCTGATACATAATGCATATCAGATTTCTTTGAAATGACATCCTATTAAATTGGAAGATTCAAATGTAAAGTGGAAGAAAAAGGTTACAGAAGTAATGAAAGAATTGATTACATAATCTACCTCCTGAATAAAACCAAAAGTCATGTTGCTATATAAAATGCAGAACTAATACGCAAGTATCTTTCAGGATGTTTTGTTATGTAAATGACACAGAATTCTAAGAAAGGCAGAAAAAAAAATACATGGTGGTCTTTCCTACAACAGTCTCAGACAAGGGGCAAATATACAACATTAGTGGAGGCGACGTGGAAATGCCTTGGCCACAAAACAGAAAATGAAAAATAAAACATTCCAGAGACTGTAAGACCAACCTTCCACCATTCTCAAATAATCAAAAATAAATCACTCAAAACAATTTAATAATGAAGTGGTTTTGCAAATCTTTACATTTAAGCATATATTTTTTTATTCTTTTTTAATTTCAAAAATTCTGACCAGCTCAAATCACTTCAAAAAGTTACACTGTTTTCAGAAAAGTGTAATTTCCAAACAATAATATTCATCCCCTGACACGAAATCCAACAGTCATCTTTTCCACTTAGAGCCTTAGGAAAGGGTCTGCAATGGATCTGAAAGTCCTGCAGCGGCAGACACGTACCCTATTCAATTAAGATCCAGGGCAGTTAAATCATACTTGCATTCTTCCAGGAATTTAAACCAAACCCAGAACACTGAGAACAATCTCTCGGGTTGGCCTAACTCCAAGATGGCAGGGCTGCGGGACAGACCTCAGTGCTGACACCTTCCAACCTCACCCAAGCACTGCCCTGGAATCCAGGTATGCAGCAGGACTTGCGAGGGGGATCAGAGGGACAGCCTGGCACTGTGGAGGTCTGTAACTGCTATCCCAAGAAATCCTCCTTACAATCCTAACAAGTTCAGCGCAGGATAAAAGGATCTGAATCAGGCTGAAAATCTTTTTTTTTTTTTTTTTCTCTCCCAAGAATAACTGCAAAAAGCTTTTAAAGGTCATATTCCACTCCTGTACGCACATCTAAGAGCTTCATCCTATGTTAGATTAATTTTTTAAAAAATACATTAAGCTCCCAATGTAGAATTTGACACTACTGCTTTTGCAATCTTATCATAATATTCCATTACCTGCTTTAGATCCCCCACTGCTGCAAAAGCAATATATATAAGAGCAGCCGTTACCTCTTCTTCCGTGGCGGTCCTGGCAGTTCTCGTGAAGGCAGGGGCCCCACGCCGACCAGGCAGACACCACGCACTCGGCCGGGCATGGCACGTTACACAGCTGGGAGGTGGATGGAGCAGGACCCAGGCATAGCTTCCCATCAACTGGTCTAGTAACTAAGAGGGGGGCGGGGGGGGGAAGGAAAAAAGAAAAGCAGGGCTGTAACTTCACACTGACTAATGTGCAGAGATCCGGAGTTTACTGCTGGCCTTAGTTTTCCAGAATGCACCAAAATCCAGTGCTTTCTTAGTGCAATATATCCCAGAGCACAAAGTTAATCCTGTGTTCAGCAAGGCACTTAAAGTTTTATCTAAATCATTCATATTCAGCAGGCCAATTAAGACTATGCTTAATGGTAAACAGATGCTTTAAAACTAAATTCAGTGTTGGTTTTCTACAATGTTGGAGCAACAGTCTGGAATCTAATTCCTCGCATTTATGGCCAAGGAGACTACTTTATACCATACTGAAGAGAAAGACATATAAGAAGGAAACCCAAAAAGCTCACACTGCAATTGGTAGCCAGGCAGAGGCAGGTGACAAAAGCCAGAGCACTGGGGAATAACCCCACACCCATCCCCCTCAGGGCACTGCCACCTCTAAATGACAGATGGAGGGTCCAGAACTTTGAATATTCTTCATCTTCTTTCAATCAAATTGAGCAGAGGTCTCTGTTTCTTCTACACAGACATATGCAGAAACCATCCTTCCTACCTGGGAGGTGAGACATTTACTTGAGTCGCCTCTACTCAAGGCAGAAATGGATCTCCAAACCTCTTCATCCAAGAGATGAGCCGACCCCAAACTCTGCCAAGTAGCAGTTTAGTTGATACCGACAATAAATTTGGAAAGCTGATTCCCTTTATATTTTCATTTATCATAAGAGATTTCTAGTTTCATTAACTCTCGCCTTTTTATTCATAGCAGAGGGAGGAAGGAAAAGAAGAGGAAAGACCAAAATCTATCTTCTGAGTCATTATATGATATTGCATTTTAATTACATTATGGGCTCAATTTGGATGTGTCTTTAGATAAATCAATATCAAAGCAGCCTTTCAAAGGCAAAGGTTTGTTTGAGTTTACTCTACCATGGTATTACCAAGACCTCATTAATTTCTATAGCTACTGAGTTTGCTTTATCCTAGTTTTTATTTTTCATGTCTATTTTTCTTTGCTTCCATCCATGGAGTTGGCTTGAAATGAATTTATAAAAATATGCTAAATATATGAGTAATATTTTTCTGATATTTTACCATTTTCTTTAAAATGAATCATTTGAAGTAAAACACTTCTTTTTTTTTTTCAAACACAAGACTTCAGTACTCAACATCCCAATAAATTTTGATTTTCACATCCTGAAACTGAGACTTCAGACCAATATCAGTGCTTATGATTCCAGCTAATCAGAATAACAGGATTAAACAACAGATGTGATTTAATTCTAAGCTGCAAGATAATATGTTAGCAAAATAAGACCATTTTCTGAATGATTTCTGAGACACTGTAAGGCCTTTGACATGTTCATTTAGAGATTACAACAAGGTGGCATAAATCCAATTCACCTGAATGCTGACATAAACAGACCTTTTCTAAAGACCTGGCAAGTGAAGTGACAGACAGAATGAGATAAATATTAGAGTTTTAAGGATAAGAGTACTTATTTTACCAAGAAGTCTCATGCATGGCTTAACCTGCCTTTCAGCATCAAGCTTTGCAAAACTGTATTGTTTTTTGAGAGTTCACTTGAAGAAATGAAAGGAAATAAAATTGAGTGCAGACGGTCAACCGAAGGAGTACAGTCCTGTCCTCTGCTCTAACTCAAGGCATCATTGTTAGCAAAGGCTCTTTCCTCCTCACTGATTTTTAGAGTGTTTCTACGTTGCATTTAACTATTTAACTGTGGAAGCCACTAGATAAAGAAGGTTGGTTCTCCTGCCTTGAAAACTAACCATCTACATCCAGTGGTGCGTAGAGTGTTTTAAATTGGTATTGGATAAAAGAAAAACAAGAAAAATCTATTACAAAAAGTTAAAAGGGGCAAGTTTCTGTTGTTAGGCTGAGAAGACTCTTTCCTGTTCTGTAGGAAATCCCTGCCTTCCTCTCCTTGCTCCTCTTCCTCCCTCGGGCTGCTTCCCTATTTAATTCTAGCACTGGAAGCTTTTTTCCCAGGACCAACATCCTACTTGTCTCTGGAATAAGACTGCTTGTTTAGCCACCTCCTTAAGTAATTCTATATATTCTGTAAAATGTAAATCAGAAAATACACAGACTATTCCAATCAAATATCCAAATATATTCTAGGTCTGTGCCAGCTTATAACTCAGTCTACACTGACTACAATCCTCCAGTGTAAGTCTTCGGGAATAAGACAAGAACAAAAAGAAACAAGCTGCATTAATAAATGCATATACGATACCATCTTCTTCCAATACCAGGCAGGCATAAAGAGCCACAATTTGCAGCACGATAGCCAGAGTGACTGGATGGACCACAGGGTCCTCTCTAAAAGAGTTTCATCTCTTCTTCAGCCATTTGATTGACAACTCATCCATCAGTTTTATTTAAAAACATGATGTAATTTTTTATAGCTATTCTTTTATGCTATAACAAATATTTTTTCTTTTTTTCTTTTTTTTTTTTTAAATGAACTATAAGGTGAGTGTTTTCTGTGAACTTTTTAAATTCTCACACACGCAGCCTCCAAAAAGGCACAGACAGCCTGGCTGGGAATGCCCTATTCAGGAAAAAAAAACTCATATTATGCCTATAATAAATTAACATGGCTTCTAGGACCACCTTTACATACCAGATAGCCTCCTGATTTTGCTCAATAATTGACTCTGTAATGGCATTTTCTTATATTCATATAGAAAAAGTAGGGTTTGTGTAATTATTTCCCTCGGAAATTAGCCACTTTTGGGGAAAGGCAGAAGCCAGGGAAGAGTCGGAGGAGGCAATATCTCTGATTCAAGTAGCAGCTTATTTATTACACTTGTTTGTACCTTTTAAAATCCTGTGTTCCTCCCAAACTATAGAACAAACTTGAAAAAGCAATCAAGTACTAATCTGGGAGCCTCTGAAACATTGCACATTTCTATAGCTGTTATATTGAATCTATCCTTTATAAATGCGACTACAGCTGTTCCCAGCACCAGTGTCTGCCTCAAGTTTGAATTTTACTATTTGCTGTTATTTTCAGGTTATTGCTACCAGCAGGAGATAATAAATTGGGTTCTAAAGTATCTTGTTTCCCTATATATTTTTATACTGAGGTAGTGATTTGGAGGAAGAGTAGAAGAGGAAATCAGTTCTGATACGATTATTTTCATAATGTAATTTTAAGCCAATAAATAAGTTATCTGTGAATATGGTCACATGGACACATACTTGCAGGCATACATACCAACACTATGTTAAAAAGCAATGATGACCAGACAGAGGGGAAAAATGTATAGGATGGCATTTTGGTTGCAATGATTCCTTTCAGATTTAGCTTTTCAACTCATCAGGAGGTAAATAACATTTTTTTTTTTCCTGGACCTTAACTTCATTTACCTTTTACAATGAATAGACAAGCATTTCTGATATTAACACCTGAATGAAACATTTCTAAATATCACTAGTATATCTGAAACACATGCAAAGAACATCATGACTGTTTCTTATATAATGGTGCAGCCATATTTTAGCTAATATTCAATTCTCAAGGCAATAAATCCAGATGTTTCCCATATCTTTTGGCAAAACTAAGCCAAATTAACGATTGCCAGCATACATGAAAAGGGATGGCATATCTTTGTGAAATTTCTTACTGCCTTTGCCAGGACTTAAAACCAAAGACACCTGGATCAATACAAAGGGAAATTACTTGAGAAAATCACAAAGGAGCGAGTTGTGTTATAAAAACACCTACATGTGTAAAACATAATAGGGATAAACCCAGTACAGCATTTGTAATTTCTCTAACCTGATTTTTTATAGAAAAAAAAAAAAAATTAGACAAAGGAGAAGTGGTGAATGTAATTTCACTAGCCTGGAAACAATGCCAACACTAGTCCAGTGCATCCCTTCATTAGGAAAGTCTAATGCACCCCATGCCTGATGGAAAGGGTTCCTTTATGTTTTTAAGGAGAATCAATTATTTTTGAAGCCACAAGGCACAAAGTTGAAGTCCTATTTTCAATTAAAATCTATTTAATAGACAAGAAACAAAGTATGAATAGAAAGCTAATCACAGCATGGAAGAGGGTTAATAGCGGATTGCCAAGAGCAACAACGGTTTAATGTATTTCAGAACAATAAAGATCCTCACAATTTTATTAAAGTGACATAGACTATTAGCACTCCATGGAATAAAAAGTTTCCCTGTGTCCATATCCTCTGCTGTATGACAGAATCCTGATCCCAACTGGAATTGTGTTGTTTCACTACAGCAGAATTTGTAGAGATTATTGACGGAAACCACAGATCTGGCAAAAATTCAGGGTGAGCATGGGGGTTCCTACCAGCAGTCACATGGATGAGCAGACCAGAGGTGACAAGTCATTAAGAGTGTCCAGGAAAAACAGTGGAGACAATGGGATGCCAGTAAAGGCAATGATGAGCAGGAAAAAAAGGGATTCCGCAGCATATTTGAATCTTGTTGGCTGTTATCCAGAAAAGGCGACCAGATTCTGGAAATCACTGGGACACACGAGCAGAGAGAGTGAGAGGAGCCACAGGAAAACAGGGGAAAAAACCCAAAGGTGGGCGTACAGTTCATGAAAGCCTCTTGAAGAGTGTGAACTTTGCCCATCGCTAAATTTAGTGTTCATTCAACAGGAAGGAGCACCACAGAGCAGAAATCCCTTCTGTGAATCCCCCATCACTGCAGGAGTCCTGACACCATGAGAAAAGCACCATTATGGATGTTTCTATGACACTGGGACATGGTACAGGTGGCCCAAAGCTAAGCTAGTGACACACTAAGATAGCTGGACCCAGAAAGCAGCAGGGCTGCTCCATGCAGAGCTGGCCCAAGTTCACAAGCTTGACTTACCCTGAATGTCTCCTGTTCCAAGGACAGCCCAGCCACCACTGGCTTCATTGTCTCTCCCCAGTGTCCCAGTTTGTGGCAGCCTCATACGTACAAATCCTTTTATTTTTTCATCTGACTCAACATTGTTTGAACACAATGCCGCTCCCTGTCCTCATAACAACAGGACAGAATTACTAGAACAAACTGTCACTGTTTTGAATAAAATTAATCTGGTTCTAGTGGCAGAAAATAATGACAATAATACAAATGCAATTAAAATCTTAGCTTTCAAAGATAAAACCCTGAACTAAAACCTAGTATCTCATGTGAACTGACTGGGCAGCATATTATTCGCTGCATACCAAAGCCAGCTATATAAATAAAAGTATTTATAAAGAGATAAATATTTCATGGTCATATCAGATAGCTTGTTGATAATAACAGGCAAGTTCTTTATAAGGCACCTTTTAGAAGGAACACTTCTTTCACTGTCAAAGTCTTTATTGTTCTCTTCGTTTTACTTTAATTAGTTTCTAGACATGAAAGAACTGAAAATATTACACCTCTAATAGACATTAGGGAAAATGTTTTCTTCCCTAATGGACTCAAACTAAAATTTCTGAAATACACATTTAAACACTACTGTCAAGCACTGCAACAATCTGAATAAAACCATTTCCTCTCTTGCTTCTAAAGGGTTTCCCCTGAAGAAGCCAGCTGTTACATATTTATTTTTCCATTATGTGAGTTGTATCTCATAAATTCTGCTCGGCATTTGGTGAGCTTACAGATCAATAACTCGGCATCCCAGCAATATAAATCTAATGCAGGCTTGCCTGGATATATTTTACACTTCAGAGGTGTATTTCTCATCTTTTCAAGCCAGTTCAGTCATTCCAATGATAAATAACTAGTTTGGGACGAGAGGGATCCTTAGAGGGGTGGTTCTTCCACCTGAGAACATGGTTTCTGTGATTCAGGTCAACTAAGCCTCAGGCTGGAAGCTCCTGTTGCTGTACCACCAGCCAAACAAAGCTTTTTTCACACCACTGCTGACCATCAGTCCTCTCCCCCTCTATGGACCTAGTCAAGTGTTCTCATTACTAATATATTCTAACCCATTCCTATTCAATTTCATAAACCAGACAAGGACAACAGGATTTAAACATCAAAGTCCCTAAATTCTAATTTCAGTAGAATAAATCAATCTTCTCCTTCCTGCAGCTTCACCAGCATAAATCTGAAAAAAAAACCCACTGTGCATTTAATATAGGGTTCATACTCCACACAAGGTTCATATTCATTCCAGCAGCGCATATACCCTGCTCCATCTCCTACAGGCAGCTTATCTCCATCAGCACAGTTTTCTTCTCAATAAATATGCAGGATGGTAACAGCCATAAATGACAACAGCCTGCACAACCAACTTTCTGTCTCTAAAGAGTCAGAGCTGGTGGCTCCCAGGACAGCTGGCACCCAAAGGAATTATGGCATGTTCCAACAGCACTCTTCTTGTGAGAAATACATCTAAATTCACTGGTATTTCTGTCTTCCTGAAAGTAATTCCATAGTTTATTGAACAGATGCCACATGTACCAATTTAAAACACTAATCCCCCAGAAGACACGCATTGGAAAATCATGATTCAGAGCAGAACAAAGGAGTTGCAGGGAAAAAAATGTGGCACCCTCATTAGGAAACAGAGTGTACAGAGCAATGAAGGCAAAAAATGCATATTTTGGAGCTAAAAAAGACAAAAGAGCAGAAAGAAAGGGATAAGAATAAATACCGAATAACACAAGATATGAATGAAAGGTGTCATCAAATTAATCTATGTGCAACTCCAAGGAGGCATTAATTTCTGGAAAATAAAATATAGTGCCAAAGCATCTCTCATATGGGAATTAAGAACAGACTGAAAAGTTCACTCATCAGATAAGAAAGGATAGAGCATTCTTGTCTATCAGAAGTAGGGAGAAAGCTCAACATTTTGTGGAAAACGAGAAAGGCTAAAGGCCATATAATTATCATTTTGAGATTCACATAAGTAGGACTTACATGAAAGCACAGGAGAACACTTTCACTTTTGGACCATTTGAGGATTCTGTCAGTAAAGTGGCTTTATGACAAAAACACATAAGGGAATACACACAAGGATGAATCAGAAGGTAACCATTAGACCTTAAAAAGGTACTTGTACTAAGTCTTGAATTGTAAATAGACTAAAGGAGTTTTTGTTGCTACAGCTGATGACACACAAGTTTACAAAAAAAAAAAAATCTCATATAAAATGAATCAGGTGGAATCGCATCCTAAAAATAAAACAAAAATTGGTATAGGCTGGTGAACTACAGTGAAATAAGTCCAAAAAAAATTGTCTACTAACATGTGCCACCTCTCAAAGGAACGACGGGTATAAAAGTAATAAAGATTTCTGTGAGAAATAGTTTTGCAGGGTAACACTAAATGGTATCCAAGAATAAGAAGGCACAGCCACCTCTCATACCTGCTACTGAAACCAAGATCAAATAAAAATAAATATATGGAGACAAATATGATGGAGACACTCATTAAGCAAAAAAAACTTTAGAACCTTGTACAGGTATGAGAATTTAATGTGGATTAGGAGATATGAAACTGCAATGATTTGCAGGCGAGATGGTAATAAGAGATACATCTTATTAGCCAAGTTTACTATGCTAGGTAAACAATAAAGAAGATTCAAGGAAGAAAAGCATTTCGCAATGGTCTTTTCAGTCCTGTAATTAAAACTTAAGCAGACAAGCTCCAAAAAACATTATAAGAAAATTCTGAAAGTGAGAGGTAAATTGGATCTCATTCAAACAAGTAGAAAAGAAAAAACGTCAAGATATATAAGGCACAACTTCTACGAAAGAATGACAGGGCAGGCACATCCCTAGTTAGAAAGCTACAGAAAATATGTAGAGAACAGCATCCCAGTCACTAGGGACAGTAGGTAATTAGTTCAGAGAAGAGAAGACAAACTTCTGGAGAATTTTATAAGGGATGCCATCCCCCAGACTACTGATAAAGAGTTACAGTCTCTAGATAAATTCAAAAAGCAAAATTTAATTAGAAAACAAAAGGATACTCCCTGGCCTTCAGGAGAGAAGGTAAAAAATTCCTGAGGAAGAAGATTAAATGTAGGAACCTCATATGTTTATTAACTGTTTGAACATAAACACAGACACCATCCCCAGACTCTAAGAAGAATTTTAATTCCCATGTTATTGGACTTATTTATTGTGATTGAGAGGAGAGTTGCATTGCCAAACAAGGAGATTTCATAAACTGATCATTGCGTAACGTTCCTCCATATTTCCACCCAATGTCTTTTTTGTTGGTACACTGGGGTTTGTTAGTTAGTGATGTTCACCTAGACTGATTAAAATTTATTGTGGAAAAAATTTAAGGCGGGAAAACACATTTCAGATAACATTTTATAAAATCAACAGTCACAACAATCTTTTCTCAATCCAGAAAAGGCCACTTAGAGAAGAAAATATGTGTCCCATGTTAGCAGTGTCTGGCTTTGAAAGTAAGTTGAGATCTGCATTTCTGCTTTATTTAAAAGAGCTTCCATAAGAGTGAACAGATTTACATTAAAAAAAGAGGCACGAAGAAGGGTAAACATCACCACATCTACAGTTTGTTCCAGACGTGGGATGTCCAGAAACATAGATCAGGAAATATCCAAAGATGACGGGCAGAAAGGGCAGATTGGAGCTGTACCATGCTCACTTGCACATTCTATGCTACTTTTTGTGCAAAATTTGTTTCCTCCTTAAAAGCAACATCATTTCAAACACATAGATTTGCTGCTTCCATCTCTACATATCAAAAGAATAACAATAAACCTGAAGTATTACATGACAACCTTTCCATAAAAATTAAGACTTATAAATTTAAATGTATTAAAAATCAATGAGATACTTAAAGAAAAAAACACAAGGATCTGTTTAGTGCTAATTATGTTAAAGTTCAGTCTAAATTAACAGAAGCCTCACAAATGAGTAGAGACATAGTGGACAGAATAGTTAAAACCAGACCAGTCTCTTAACTTAGATTTCTATACATTGGCTTAGCTATATACTCAGAAACACAAATATCTGAATGCCACAACACTTCACAAGTTTCTCAGATGTTCCCTGCCAGCTTCATCTAGATGCAAGAGGCTCAGAATGCGAGAATATTACAAAGGACTTCAAAGACTGGAAGACCTTCTGCCTCCAAATACTCATCACCCATGTTAAAACTATGGATTTCCTCCTTAAGACCTAAAAAAATATGTAACTTCACTTGGATCAAAACAGGAATTTCTTAGTTAGGCCACCTCTTAGGGGGGAAAAAATGAAATCTTATCAATGTATTTCTGAAAGTAATACTTGAGTGAAAGTTTTTCATTTACAGTATCTTCAAGTTGGAATTTTATAATCAAAATATAGACAGATTTCGGCAGACTTAACCTTCTGAATAACTGATATAAAGGGACTCAAGTAAACAAGGGCTCCCTTTCTAAATATACACATTTTAATAAAAGAAGAAATAGATGGGAAGACTAAGCAAATGAGAAACGGGAGAGATATCCTTGGGGGATAAAAGAGCTTTGAGGAATATGTACAAATACATCACAGATGGTACCTGTCTCCAACTAGGATTCAAGATATTTTATCCAAGAATGCTGTTAGAGAGACCACGGGACAAAAATCTTCTTCCACATATGTCATTGGGCCTAGGTCCAGACACTCATTGGAAGTAACCAGAAGAATAACAACAGTGATGGATGGTAATATCCTATTAGACTCGCTTGTTTGATTCCTGAATGATCCCTTTAAGGACACTCAAGAGGTGAAAGAAAAATTACTGTACTTTTGATGGTAGCAATTAGACTCTATATTTGCTTATACATAGAAGGATTAACTTCCTTATCATCTCCCCATCCCTGAAAAAATGGTACAATAAAATATGAGATGCCCTAGTGAAGAATAAAAGTATTCTATCAGTTCACGTTGCCAAAAAAGAGGTCAGAAAATATGTCATTTCTTATTTATTCAAAGAACAAAAATTGATCAGCTCGTAAATGAAACACACTGAACATTACTGGATAGGGAGAGATAATAGGAAAAGCTTTCCTTCTTCCTATTTACTGTCACTATTCTGACAATAGATGGGGTTCTCACTAAGGACTACTGCAAATCTGCACCACTGCCCTGGAACAGCAGTCACAATTTATACCTTGTACAATTGCTCTGCACGTTTGGTTTTTTCAGTTGCTTATATGAACTTATTTTTTTAAAAGAAAGGGTTAGAACTGTAAAAACAAGGAAGAGCTATGCCTGTGTTTTCTTTTTGTTGAGGGGAGGTCTTGCAATTATTAAACTGAATTTTGAGCTGAACTTTGAACAAGGGAAAAACCTGCAGATGATCACAGACTGGATATATAGCATCAATTTTGTAATGAATTATGTTGGTGTAAGGGTTTCAGATGCACTCCTCTAATCTTCTTGAGTAATTCACAATACTGGAAAAGAATGAAAAAGTGTGTATGAAGTCAGTTAAAGCTTCCTGCTCACCAACTTGCTGTACAGTGGCTTCATGGATCACAGAAGTGGTCAGAAGGATGACGACAGTCAAGAAATATTACACACCTCCCATCAACAGCACTTTTCTTACCTCGAAAGTCATGTGCATCACACATTTGTGCAGAACAACAGAGTAGGGTTTGTGTTGGGAGAGCAAAATAGCACCAGATGTATGGGAGAGGTGAAGCACATGATGCATGGGCTGAGTAGAGATTAAAACAGGTCTGGTTTTCTATAATCTCAGTCTTTGTGGGATGCTAGGACACACTGGGTGTCCAGAAAGCATTTGATTTGCCTTTGTAAGTAAATAAATCTAAGATATGATATTGTGTTCTTATTATCTTACATCTCTGCTCAAAAACATATTCTGCAAGAGCACTACATAGAGTAAATAAAACAGCCTAAGATGAATTATTCATCACGCATCTGTATCCACTCATTATTCTTCTAAAAGAAATATAACTCACTCCCAGAGTCCAAAAACTGTCTGACTGCTCAGAAGTTGTGACAATATTATTTTTGCTTTCCCCTTCAAATCACAAGAAAGATTGTGTATCAATCTGAAGCAGAGGCTAAAGCATACCCGGAATGGAGTCTGACATCTTTTTTTATACTCCAAACCAGGACTAAAACCACAGATAAATGTATTCAGCTACCAAAGGGCTGGGCTACCTGATATACGAGAGAGGAAAAAAACTCAACTCCAGGAAAAATTTAGCTCCTTCATCCTTTGAAACCCGCCCACACAAGTAACCTACAGAACTGGCAGCAATTCACCCAAAAAAGTTGTAAAAGTTGCCTGGTTCCTGGCAGTTGCTCAGGACGCTGAGGACCATGCTCTCCTGCTCCCTCTGATGCTGAGTAACACTTCCCTGTATAAGCATGGATACAATGAGGGCATCAACTAGCTGAAGTCTACTAATCATTGCATGTTATTTTTTTTTTTCCTTCCCCCCCATTTCTCTTACTCAGATCTACTTGGGCCAGACATTTCAGAATGACCCTTGGCATGTACCTTCCTTCAGTCGATGCATCCCAAGTTCCACGGTGATTTGGACACAGTAGACCTCCCGGGTTTGTATGCCACCTCCACACAGATCTACGTGCTTTTGGTAGCGAGGGTCCTCCTGGTAAAGAAGAGACACTTGGCAAGCTTTCCATTCAGAAGTCCTCCAGGCAAACCTTTGGAAACAAAAGAGACCAGGTAAAACAAGTTTGTGAAAAGTTATGGGTGAGAGAGTGGTGCTTTATTAGATGACAAAATACAATTGTTTTAACCTTTACAGCAGCTCTTCCCTATCCAAAACAGGGAATGCTTTGAAACATTTTGAATGCTAAATTTACAAGGGTTAAGTATTTGCTATTTGTCTGGAGTACTTGTGTAAAATTTTTCATAGAGCACTAATCTCCAAAGCATTCTGAAACACTAAATCATCCTGACAACACCTTTGAGCAGGGTGCAAACAAAGGAGGAATGAATATTAAGAGGTTCGATTAAGTACGAAAACTAGTTTTCAAACATGTGGCTCAAATCACTAAACCACCTCTCTCTGCCAAGGGCTGAAAGCCTCATTCGGAAATGCACTGAATAGGTAAAACCTGCATACATCAATGGAGCTCCATCCAAGCACCAGGCAGCTTTTCTACAGGAGACAATTTTATAAACACTTAGGGTACTACCACTTTCTTCAAGGGATTGGCTAAAGTAACTCAGCTCTCTCACTTTCCAGAAGTTGTGATACACAGCAAGCTCTAGTTAAAAATACTTTCATTCTCTATTCTGGTCACACCTAAAAAGCATTAACGGTTTTCAAGGAAGGATAACATTCTTGGGCACAGATAGCCGAATACTGTACAACCATCATGCGATGTACCAGCTTATATGCCAGGAAGAACTTATTAAAACTATAGGGAAAACAGTATTGTGTATTGGTGTAAAACAAAAGTTATTTCCCCATTGTGTCTGAAAATGTAGAGCATATTTATAACACAACAGTTTTCACAGGCAACAACAGTTTTCACTGGCATAATTCATTTTGATTCACAGGTCACAGTATCGGCAGAGTAAATAAGAGCCCAAAGTCTTTCTTCGCTTCCTGAACGCAAATCTTAGGCAATATTGTTTTTATAACCAATCTGTTCACACTTCTGCTGCTTTATTCTTTTGCTCCTCTAAATTTCAGTTTACTTTTTCCACACAATCTTTGGCTTTTGTGTAATGTAAACTATGTAAAGTAATTTCCTTCTTTTATTCTCAGGACAAATGTTCTCTCCTCTTAAAACAGATCCATGGTCGTTAAAACTAGGTATGGTTGTTAATCTGCTGACTGATCACTGTATACTCAAGCACAATGGGGTGCCTCTGGAGAAAAAGCCTTTCATATTGTAATTCTCCATAGCCAGTATCTGTTTCTGACTTCAGCTGTGGCAAGGAAACACACGTCTCAAAATTATATGAAAAATAAATAAATTAGCTTGCCTGAGCACACATCAATGTTCCCAACTTATGTTGTAAATATGGTCATAAGAATGATTTCTAGCCACAGAGCATTTATGAATTTTGTAACATACTCATGGAAAACATTTGCGAATACTGCCAATTACTTTTAATTTACAGGTACTTTTCAGATGAGCTGTTGTGCTCTCTTAAATAATATACAGTTATCATGTGAAAATTTGGATACACTCACAGAGTTTATTACCAACAGAGAAAACAATTAAGAATACACTTTTCACATGACAAGCATAAAATACTTGAACTCCCACAACATATAAAGCAGAGCCATGATTTTTTTTTTTTCTTCTAGTAGTTCCTTCTGGGAATTCCTAATCACATTTCTTGGGCCTGCAGCATTAAATGCAACCTTCCTCTTATCATAAAGGCAATGCAAAGGGCTCTTCATCAAACACCAGGTGAAGAGGATTCCTCCTCCACACCAGTTCAGGTCACTGTGCTCTTCAGGTCTACACTTTCAAAACCAGAGCTTAAATATAGACCACACATCTTTCCACAGCCACTGAAATAGTAGTTTTAGAGAAGTATTTCTTAAAGTAATAAAGAAAAAATTATTATCAATATCTGTCTTAGATAGTCAGCTGTGAACTCGATGCTAAAGACTCATTTCCAGAGGTGTGAGCACCTGCTTCTCCTATTCAGCGTAAATTGTGGGAGTTAACACCTATGAAGATTAGGCCATCAGTGATTAAAATTATGCAAAATAACTAAATCTAAGATCAGAGATTATTAAACTTTATCGTCCCTGAATCTAAAAAAAAACCCACAACCTTTTAGATATTTTCACAGAGTAACTGGATACTGTGCTACACTGTGGAGCAATCTTTAATGAACAGCTATCGGGTGCTCCAGCCAGTGCCTGCTCTGCTGTGAGCAGCTTAAAACCTTGATTTTTCCCAGCCAGACACACCCTCAGCTGCCCAGAGTTTTCCAGTAACAAATCCTGACCCCCAAGCATTAGTTGTTTAAAAGGTACATGTTTTCAGGGCCACTAACAAGCCCACTAGACCAGAAACATAGCCAAGGGATTGCTATCCCACTGAGGGAAAAAACTAAGGTAAGAGATCTCCAGACAGATGCAGCCACCTCAGACAGCTTTGTGGCAGGCATTGCAGGGTTTTAAGCAGCGTGGCTGACACCTGGTATTAGTTTGCCCCTCTATGGGCAACTCGAAAGACAAGGAGAATTACGTTACTTAACAATGAGAAACTGAGTAATCTCTATTCATATTTAATCAGAAGCTTGTTAGTAGCCATTAGCAAATAAAAATGAGATTACTGGCTGGCAAATACTTGGGGGTTTTTGTAACTTTGGCAACCTCAAACCAGTAGTTGCAAATTCTTACCAATATCCACATTGGGTTTACCATATGACTAATTTTTCCAATTGAATGAGGATGACCAAAGCCACCAACGCCACTAGGGACATTCTGTTGTTAGAACAGACTACACCAGAAACACAGCGTACCAGGCTTAAGCTAAGGGGCCAAGACCATCCAGACATCCCGTTCACCACCCCAGAGGGTGCAGCGTGTGATAACTCGGGAAGTAAAAGGGGCATTATATGTTTGGATCAAAACTGGTCAGCTCCAGTGTACTCCTGTGATCCCTACACCAAAACCTGTCAGTGACAACAATTTCAAATGTCAATAGATTCAACATCTCATTTTAACTCCTACCAATATCTAGTTAGACTGATGCAAACTCAGTATAGTTGCAGTCCTAGCTGTGATCCATGTTTATCTACAAACCACTTACTATAGCTGAAAGAGTTTCAGCCTTTCCCTTTGGCTTCCCAATAGGTTTATTCCAGTTTTTGACAATATTGTCTGCATTACAGGAGGTCTAGGTACTTCAAAGATTGACAGACCCCACTGCTGATGGTTAGTCAGCTAGATAATGTCCAAATGTGGAACTCCAGAATGCACAGACAGATATATCAGCTTGCTTAAGAAAACTGGCAAGCAAAAACTGCTAGTTTAGAACCAATAAAGTGTATGCTTAAGTTATCTAGGAGGGAACTTGGCTGATAAAGCTGAACAGTTTTTCACATCATAAGCAGTGCTGTGAACTTCCCTGCTAAACAGTTGAGGAAGCACTAGGGCAGGTCCTGCAGGTTTCTGTTACGATCAAGGCAAAGCATGCTCTTGGACGGTGACACCCAACTGTGGCCACACAAGAAGTGTCCAGCATGGAGCTGGAGAACCAAAGCTTCACCACGAATGGTTCCTGATCCGAGGGGAGGCAACAATGCTGCCCAGCTGAATGGAGGTCAGTGCTGTGTGCCCCAGACCGGTGGATGTCAAAGGGCTGAAGAGTAGCGTTGCTACTAGTCCCAAAGCGTAACTCCAGCAGCTACCAGCACGGTTCACAGCATTTCCTTTCAAGTCTTCACACTAACACCTTCACACCAATGCCTCGTCTTTAATTGGGACACATAAAGGGGCCTCATTTAGAAAGTGATATCATCACACCTGTATCTCAGCAGTAACCGCAAGCCTTTTGAAAAAATTGGGTCTTAAAACTTTTCCATTTTCCATCATTTAACTTCTGAAAAGCTTTGAATTTCCAACAAAGCAAAGAGGGTTTTTTTTTTCCTAAATCCCTGTCTTGTAACATAGCAACCACAACCAAAATGAAAGATTTAAAGACATAATCATAATTCTGGAAAATCTATCTATCCCCAGTGAACATGAAAGCTACACATCAAGGATAAAAATGATATAATACATTGTTTTAAAACTGATGACTCAGTGACAGGTATGCAACAAACAAGTGCTCAATATCCTTCCGATTTATAGTAACCTCTTGGTTTCTTTAGTCTACAGGACTTATGCTCTTAGCACTTACACAAGTTTTATACCCATATATACCCATTCACTTTAATTGAACTATCCCAAATTTATATCACAATAAAAGAAAGTTGAATCACCTCCTATGTATTTAAGCTTTTTAAGTACTTAATCTAATCCCGTCAGAAGAAATAACCAAAAGTAAAACAAAGCACAAAGCTCTGGAGTCCTACATGTAGTTAAAGTGTTTTATTTTCTTGCATTTAAACTATCGATTAAAGAAGTTATTGTAAACTTCAGCCATAAAATTAAAAGGCCTTCCCATTTAACAGCAAATTTACACTAATTGCCAGGTACCTGTGATGGGACCTTTAACTTGTAGCCTTGCCATGGACACAGAGATAATACTTAACAGAGCAGTTCTGAAGATGAAGGTATTTTTTTCCCCCCTCTGGATCCTTTTAGGAGGCTAGAATATAACTTCACCCATCTCCCCTCACTGAGTACAACTCTGCATGTGCTACCTCTTGAGCTGCTGCTTTTCTGTGTTGGTGGATGTAGTCTGTAGTATGTACCCTCATTCAGTCACGGGGTCTTCTCTGCTCCTACATTAAAAAACTGCCTCTGGAGAATCCCCTTCCTTCTACTGCTCAGAGACTCACTCTCTCTCTCTGGTCTATGTCCTCACCATTTTTTTTCTGTGCCTGGAGAATGCTTTGGAAAATTCTTGCCCAAAGAATAAAGGAAAGGCTTCTTGTCTTAAAATCAACCAAAAAAAAAATAGCAAAGAGCAGATTTCAAGGAACTGGGAAAGTAAATAGGACTCTCACCTTAAAAGATTTTAAGACTAATCTGATTAGGCAAACACAAGCCAGGAAGAAAGAATGAAGGGTTTGTGTTGAGACCAAACAAATGAAGAAGAAAGCCTTTTACTTCTGCTACTGAATCTCCTTAACTTCATCATCTTCTTGTAAGGGGAAGAAAGAAAAGATAACTGTTTGGTAAGCCTCAGCAAAGCCACAGATGAGGTGGCATATATTTAAGGGGAAAAAAAGCATAATCTTTCTAGGTATTACACTGCAAAGAGAATATGCTCAAATAAGGCGAATAGAAGCATCAAAGACTTCTTAGATTATTCCATAGGGATCTGCAGTACATGCCTCTATGGCTGAAAGCTACTGCTTTACAATCTGAAGTACTTCCAGTATCCCAGTATCTCGGTCACGAATTCCCAAAGACCAACACCAAATCACCAGGCTGTAAACTGTAACATGGACCGATAACATCCTTTACCAGCTGCTGACACATAAATAATATACTTTAATTAGTTTGATGTCTGTTCATTAATACAAAATTCTGGCCCCACAGCCTTACATCCAGAGGACCCACAGCACATACTTCAACATTACAGCTTTTCATTCATTCTTGTTTCTGCAGTATTGAATGGCCAAATCAAAACCTACTAACCAAGCGCTACTGCAAAAATACTCATGGTGTGAGGTCATAGGCTACTTCCTGCATTTTGAGATATTACATCCCTAAAAATTACAATTAGCTAAATACCAGAGATTTTTTTAATTTTCCACAGTATTTTTAGCTCTATTAGCTTGCAAGTCTAATGTTATTTTTCTGGATCAGCTCATTAGGCACTTTATCCTAGCTGATGTAGATACTTTGCTAGAGGTGTCCCCTGAAGGACTGAAGGTGTACAGGTATGGCAGGATGGGGAAGACTCAAGTGTTCATAGGCTCATGAAAACCTGCCCATAGCAGCAATATACTAAAGGAACAACAGGCTTCCTTCTAGAGTGGTACCTCCAGCAAATTATCAGTGTTATGCAGGTTCTTCTCACCTTTTGGACTCTCCTGGCTCTACATCCAGCCCCTACAATTGTTTTCACTTTTAATACAGTGCAATGTCAAAAATTGGAAGTGAGAAACTAGGGCAGACATATGTCTGTTCACTCCTTGATTAACCTCCAGCCAGTCTACCCCAATCAGGTGTCACCTGCACCCACGCTCCTATACAAAATCAGCAAGACAATGTGTTAATCTGTTGTCTTTGAAATTGATGTGCGTTTGGGCAGGAGCAAAAATCGCTCTGTAAGAGCCTTTTCATAGGATGTAATCAAGCAACAGAATATTTTTTTTTATACTTCCTCTCTTCTGCTAGCAGGGCGCATAAAAATGATCAGCATTTGATTTTGAATGAACCCAACGATATAGAGACACTTTTACAGGTTATGCCTTCCTAAGAAATCTACCTTGCAAAGGTTTTGGCAGTATCTGGCAAAGCCCCAGAAACTCATGACTTGAACACTGAACAGACCTCCTATTAAACACACTCATTCACAAAACGGCAGATTTGTCTGCATGGATATAAGATTTTATCAATCTTGAAACATTTTACAGTCAACCTCAGAACATGTCACATGAAAAATTAAGCAATATATTATTTTCTTTGCAAAGCAAACTAGCAGTTCCCCTATGCTAGCCTGGCCAAGTATAACAGCATGGATTTGCAGACCAGAAAGGCGAGATCCTCACTTTGTGCCAGAACAAAGATTGCCATAAACCAAGCAGGCACTCAGGGACTGCAAAGTTTCCCATTTCAAGAAGTGCCCAGAGGGAAGATGAGTAGGGTCCAAGCTATTACCTCTGATCAGTTCCCATTTTCCTTCAGCAAGACTGAGATCTTTTTATAGGGAGATGAAGAAGAATCGTTAAATCTTATGTAAAAATTACAATTTCAAAGCCAATAAAAGCACAGCCATGGAGACCTGCCCAGTCTCTCTGCAGCTGAGGAAATTCTCCGAAAGAGCAATCAGTATGAAAGCCCCTTCAGAGAACAGAGAGTATCTGCTCTCAATTTTTAAAATATGAAAATATAAACTGTAGTGGGTGTAATTTAAATTTATTTCTATATGTAAGTGTAATTATTGCAAGAGCAATAATGATAATAGCAACAATTACAAGAATATTAGTAACAATAAAGAATACTGCTAATCATAGTTAACAATGATCAAATCAATGATCTTTCAGACACAGAGAGAAAGCATGACCTGAGACCCTCTCCACACACAAACACTGAGCAAGGAAGATTTGCTTCGCACAAGGCAGTCACGAAATAGAGGTTTCTTTATTTCCAAAAATGGGGCTAAAAGCACTCGCTATACCTGGGGCAAGGCTGCAACAGCTCTTTTCCTCCCATGCTGCACGCTTCCCTCTCTTCCAGCTCTGGGCATGGCTTCCCGGCGCCCACTGCCACACTCCTCACGCCACGGCGCCGGCTCCGAAAGCCCGGGGCAAGCTCTCCCCAGCCACAGGTCCGCGAGCAGGTGCTCCACGCGGACCACTCCGTCGTCTCGCAGTCTTTAGCGATGACACACGACTTGAAGGTCAAAGGGACAGGATCTTGCATGCAGAGGCTGCAATAGGAACACAGTAAAACAGCTGAGACGGTCTTGCTCAGTAATTTTAAATTATTTTTTTTTAAAGCCAAATCCCCAAAGAAGAAATCCATGGTCATTTGGGATAAAATCAGAAAACCAGCATTAACATCAATACAATGGAAGAGAAGCTGTAGTGCAGTGCACATAACACACTTGCAGGGAGTTCTGGGTGCAATCTTGCATGCTAAACACTTTGCAAATAATATACCTCATTTATTTCAAGTTAAAACATATGCAAAAAGCACTATACTTGTTCCTGTGCAGTTAGAAACTCCCAGTTTATGCAAGATGGAAAATAAAAGCCAAACCCTAGAGAAATACTGCTACTGGTAACCATTCCTCCCACCCCATGCACAGGACTAGCTGCCCACCATCCGCCCACCCACCCAGGTGTCAGCCCATCCTGCTAAACAACTCTGCTCTTTTTAAAAAATAATTAGTCTCACACTAGTAAGAAAGATATTGGTTTTGTGAGGCTATTATCAAACAAGGTCAGAGGGTTTCCAAACCCAACAAACCACCAGACACCCAGGAATGCTGCAACTGTGGCTGTATTTTGGACTCAAATCACTCTTGCTGACATTAGGACGTGATCCTTATTCATCCTGTAACACATCAAGACACCACACAAGGCCCAATACAACAGAAAACCAAATTTTAAGAGCTGACAACTGTTGAGGTTTGGTATCAAGACACCAAGTCCCAGAATAAAATTTCAAAGTTACAATAGCTCTTCACACTATAGAAAAGTATGGCAAGTGTAGCAAATCCTTCTGGGAGAAGACAAACCTCCAGACCAAGGCCAGCATCCTTCCTTGCTCCTGGGCTTCTGCCTCAGCTGGCTGATAGCTCTCCTGCCCAGCACAGGCTGCGAGGTACCCCCCCAGAGCACAGCTTCTGCTGCTTCACCTCACTCACCCCAGCTGGAGATCAGAGTCACCACTCTTCTCCCAAAATGGGAAAAAGACCTTTCTTGTCTCTCAAACACCTTAGGTAGCTGAGGCAACAGAGCAGGAAAGGATATACTGAAAGAGGACTGAGGTACATATGAGCAGAGATATCACTGGAGCAACACAAAGGACAGGATGGGGCAAAAAAAGATAAAACCCAGAAAAAAAGGAGTCATCAGGAGAAAAGGAACTAAGATTTTCTGACTTCTGCCTAGTGTTATATGGATGATGCAAATTGGCCTCCAAAATTAAGACCATACATGAACTCAGTGTGAACTCTCTCTAAATTTGTCTTCTCCGGCCTCCGGTTGCTCACGGTCAGGCTTTTGCCAACTGTAAGGAGCAAATACAGATACACTTAAAAGGTGTGAAATCCAGAGCTGCTGCCAGGGAACTAGCCATTACCTCACTTGGTATTACTTATAGCACAGTTTGACTAACCTAACTTTCTCTAAAGAAAATAGACTGGGGCAATCTTTCAGGATTGCAGGGCAGTCTCGTAGAGGGAGCAGGGAAGATAAAGAACACTCACTCACTTCTCCAGTATAGAAATTATTCCCATTTTCACAAAGGTCAGCAGGAATATTCCCACTGATACCCGATCAAGTTTGACAAGACCCTCAACTACCAGCAAAATACAATTTAGTGGCTTAAATTTATACTTCAAACTAAAGAAAAAAAAAAAAAGTATAAAAACTTTTTTGTCTCAGTTTCTTCACCAAGAATAAAACTTATTCATCACACAGGTGCTGTGAGGATGAATTTACTGAGGCTTATTTTAACAACTTCATAAAGCTGAAACAGCCTGTGATATAGCCCCCTCAAAATAAAATTATTCTTGGTTACAACTCAAAAAGATGTCTCATTCCTCTATTACATGTCAAATGCAACTGATTGCAAAGCTGTCTCTGGTACAAAACATCAATACTATTGAACCAAGGACTGAAGAGTAATAATCATTGTATCTATATTTACTAACCCAGGGATTTTGCATCTTGTTTGGAATGTTAGGTTAGAGTCACATGAACGGTAACTATTTCTTTTTTAATACTTTTTCAAAAGTTATCAGGTGAGCCACCTGCGCCACAATATACCAGAAACAAAAATTCCACATTTTTGAGTAGGTAAAATACAAATAGATAAATACATACAAATCACTGCCCTAACTGATTGTGCTAGAAAACTAGATTTTATCTAAGAACACAGCATGAAGGGTAACTGATCTCACAAGTCAGAGAAAGCCACCAAAATTTTACATTCAGATACCAGTATGAAAATCCAAATTTATTTTTGAGGTTGTGCCACCGCAAAGGAGATTTAAGTCTTCCCTGATCTGTACTGAAATACCAAACAAAATGAATATGCTTTGGGGTCTTCTTTAAAATGAATATTGCTAACCCCAATTCTTAGTGAGACAATACCTACAATACCTTTCCTAATGGATTCAAATCTATGCTAACACTCTGCCCAGCAATCATCCTTGCTATTTGCAAAAGCTTTTGATGTATGCAAAGACTGAATAGCTGTTTCCTTCCCTGAAAATCCTTCCACTGCTCCTACTATAAAAGGCTAAACGGATAACTTCATTGACCTTAAGATGAACAAGATGTCAAGATGGTGATTTCCATCTTTCTGCTTAAATAAATGTTTTTTGAGGGAGAATTACACGCAATGGCCCAACAGAAAGCGAATCTAATTAACTTGTACCTACTCATTCAGAGCCTCAAAGTCAAATTAACTGTGACACCCAGCAACACAAAGACAAATGTAAAAACATGCTTTTCCATGAAATTCAGACACAGTTTTTTAATGTCACAGACGCATTTAGGACAATCTAATACAGAAAAAGCCCAGGCATGAGAGACACTTGCCGATCTGAGGCTGCAAACCAGGTGTGTATTTGTGCTGCTGCGGCTGTATCCCAACCAGTAGGGAGAAGAAGGAGGTTTTAGGGATGGGAGAGACTAAGCTCTGTTTTTAAACAAACTTTCCACATATATTAGATCTTCCTCTTTGGATTCAATCTAATAACTGTGACATAGTAGGATACTTATGTGATTAATGCTTTTTTCTTGTGTTACATGCTTGGATTGATCTGTAAAACTACAGGAATTGTTTCACAATGTACCTTATGCTGCCTGTGGTATAAAATGGATGTATTAGAAGAGAACAGCAGCACAAAGCCTAACTCACTTAAGTGGCAGATTGCCCTCTTACTCTCTTGTGTAATGAAGGGGAATAAACCATGTACAAAAAAAAACCCTCTAAACCAAAGGAAGCCTACTCATGTCTCTTTTACACTTGTGTAGTCCTGGAGCAAGAAGAGGAGGAGGAAAAGCTGCCCTGTGTGCCCCTCAACGTCCCCCATGGCTGTGTAACTGCAGGCTGCTGCCAACAGAGCAGCAGTGCTCTTCTCCATCTCCAGACACACTCACTCCCCAACAAGATACAGTAATTGTATGGCCCCAGGCTGAACCACAACAACTTTCTGTTCTGGACAAAAAAGTAACTCGCCAAACAAGAAAAGTAAATCTTCTAACAGCTCAGTGCGTCTGTGCTACATATGCCTCAGTCACACAACCATCACATCTGCCAAGGAGATGAGCTGAAACACATTCTATCAGCAGGGAAAAAGGAGCGAGACTGTCCAGGAGCAGTGCATCATTAAATCAGGTTGGACACAGCACAGAAGTTATCCCTGGTTTCCTTTCTCAACCGTATCAATGCATTCAGAATGAAAAGTGAATGCATTTCCTTACATTAGAGGATGAGACAGGTGGCTATAGTTGAGACCTTTATACTGAAAGGATCATCTCCAAAATAATCTGACCCATTAAGAAGCTATCACCACGCCCACACTGCTGGTACAGAAGGCAGCCCCAGGAGGGCAGGGTCCCTCTCCACAGCCAGGCTCTCTCCTACCAGCTCAGGAAGGCTCCTGAGAAGTGCCAAGCCTGGTTGGAGAACACACACTCAAATCCACATAGTGTAATGCAAGAAAATCCTGAAGTGAGCTAAGCTATGCTGATAACACCACATTTTCATTTTTCCCATTTTTCTAAAGTCGTCTCCTATTCTGTAATCAATGACCCAACCTTACAGGCTGCTGGAATACACAAACGCTACCTGCTCTTTGCACTTGGCTAATGATAATAAGGTCTAATAATGGACACAGTCTTGCCACGTTTCTAACGGCATCCAAATACTTTTTTTCCCCTCAGGAAACTGGCAGACAGTGTTAACAGGCATACTTTCAAGTATTCACAATTTTAGGGTTCTCAAGGGCTGCCAGGGCTATTTTGGATGCTGGCAATACCATATATTCAATCTGTGCAGTAGAGGCCTCTTTGGCAGAAGAACCACCACCAGTCCCTTCTGCACCAGGGCGGTAAGGAAGACAGGGAATATTTGCCTGCCATACAACTGACCAAAGGGAAAGATTGCTGGGAGACCTGTAATCCAAACAAACACAGAGCTTTGGTGTCCAAGATGTCTGTTTTAATGTCTCCAAAACTTAATGCACCAGATCTGTTTCAATTACAAACAAATGCTGACTTACATTTGCACTACCTAGGCAGCCACTGAAATCTTAGGGCTACAGAAGCAGCTGGCTTTCAACACAATTTGAAAACAGAAGAAAAAACCATTTATTATTGGACACTGTTTCTAAAATGTTACTTACTGAAATGAAAAAAGCAGCCACTGTTCCTTTGTTTCATGTGCTTTTAATAAAGCAAAGCAAATGAGACAAAACTTTTTATGAGAACACTAGAAAACAAAATCTCCTTCTTATCCAATAGCCCAGGGATTTGTGTTCAAGCACTGAGCACTGAGGCTTGATTCCTGTATCTGCTGGAAGGAATGTGAACACACATCTCCTCTCCCCAGTCAGAATCATAACTATCAGATAGGATATCACAGCACTTCATTTCCACCTCTGGACTGCAAAATTTTGTATTCATCCAGAGAACAGAAGAATGTCAACACTAGAAACCGCAAATAATTTTTTCCTAAAACCATACAACAGCACAGTGGTTAAGCACAATCCACTAGGAAATGGATAATGGAAATTCAAATTACAGAGGCAAACAAAAGAGCTGAATGCTGCTCTACCTCAGCCTTGACGGATGGGTTATCCCTTGACTGAGTTTGACCTGAATTCTCACTTACAAAAGCAAAGTAAACAGAAAACCAAATCCAATTCTATTATATCATTGTTGTCATCTTACTTGTAGAATTAAGAGTTTAAGAAGTAAGTACCTAAAAAGACTTATAATCCAAAAAATAGTAATAAAACCCCCCTAAACCTCTTTGCTCCTGACATTAACTTAGTATGTTTAGTGAGCACACAAATCAGGTTAGAAAATCAGGTTACATTTATTCAGAATTTCAATGTCTATCTATGGGTACTCATTTCACTAAATCACAATTTAGTGCCTATGCTAAATAATTATTTTTTTTATTTAAAAAAAAAAAAAAAGGAACAGAAGTGTATTTGTGTCATTATTCAGTAGATTTTTACAAGACACAAAAACCAAAAAGAGCAGAAGTTATACCACATATGTCTTGCAACTTTTTCAGAGATTTTTCTTTTTAATGCAGGGAAGTGCTTATGTCTAAATTTGTTACTGGATATGAGATTTAATGCAAAACTCAAACTATTTTCTGAAATAATGAAATCTGAATTCTCTCTGAAATAGTATGCAAAAAAAGGTCCAGCTTTTTAAAACAGGATCTTTAAAAGCTTCAAATCAGATCCATAAAGTCATTCTCTTTTGTTGTTATCCATTATTTTCACGAATATAAGGTTTCTACACCACAATTGTTTGAGCAGAAATGAACCTGTCTCAAAGTCTATTGATGTTCTGATGTTCAACTGTCTTCAAGCGTTTTCAAAAAGGTCTGTTCCTTTCTTCTTCCTTTCTTCCCTTCTTCCATTTTGACAAACATAGAACCTCCAGACTGAAAAATATTTAATCCAGAAAACTCTGTTTCCCTGATACAGCATGTCCAGTCTTCCATGTGCTTGTGCTCCTCTCTGAGAAATCCCTGTTTACGGTTTTTACCTCGAAAATTGCTAGGATTTTTGCTTGCACCCTTAAGGCTGCTATGGACACACAGATCTTCGTAGGACCAATTAAATGAAAAAAATACTTTCCTTATAATGCAAAGCATTTTTCAGCTTCTACCTGAGGGTTCACTGTAAAACCAAAGGATCCTTTTTTCAGGGTTCAACGGCATAACTTAAGCATCAATTAAAAACTGAAAACAAGTATCAGGCACATTTCCCACCCCTGCTACCTATTTCACAAGAGAAAGGATGCCCCATCTGCCAGTCCAATCAGTTGCAAACTTCTGCGGGAGGAGGCCAAAATGAAAGTCCAGCTGGTAATCCAGCATCTGTAAGAAGTGAATGCGCTCAATCTTTTAGTCTTTAGAAAACAGCTTGCACCCAAGCCCACCAAAATCCAATTTTTGGCATAAGATAGTTCTTTCATGCTGAGGAGTGTACCAGGTATGCTCTCCTGTCGGTGAGCACAGTGGCTGCTGCTGCTCACCGCTCTCGCTGGCTGCTCCGCAGGGCTGAGATTAGACACCAGTAAATTAAACAACCTTGATAATAAAGTAGGCATCTTTGTCACTGCATTACAAACTAGGAGGCGAGATGAGCATAGAGTTGCTCTCCTCATGTGGCAGTTAGCTGACCGCTCCAGTTATCAGCCGCTTCCCTGCAAGAACGCAGCGGTGGCAGGAGGCAGCGCGGTGGCAAAGCCCTGGCAGAACAGCAGCTCAGAGCACGCTGTTAAAGCACGTCTTGGGATACTCCCTCTCTCTCACCTCAGTTTTCCAGAAATTAAATTTGTATCTCTCACTGGTACTTACTCGACAGTGTTAGTCGAAATAGGAAACCTCAGCCAGGAAAATGAAAAAGCACAAAAAAGGCACTTCTTTCCAGTTTTACAGCAGATGTTTGGCTGCCTGCCAAACCCCGATACAGGGTTATGCAAATGCATTTACTCTTCTTTATCAGTAGCCAAAATAACATCACTCTTGTAAAGCGACATCTGCAAGATCGGGTCCATTCTTCAGAAGAACGGCAGCAAATATGCTGTACAACAAAGCAAGGAGGACATTGCTGTGGGATGCTTAAAGAGAGTCATCGTATTTGATATCAGTGACACTCTGGCTCATTAATTAAACACAGATTCAATTTTTGGCTGGATTTTTAGGTTTGGATTTTAGGTCCAAAAGGAAAAGAGAAACGTGTGTGACTACCTGGACACTGTAATATGATGTGACCTTTTTTCCTCTATTCAATCAATGAGCTTTACTCTTGTATTTGGAGTAAGAGTAAGGATTGGGTCAGACTCTCTGCTCTCTGCAGTAAATCTGAGACCCAGTCTCAGCAAAAAAAGTCTGCCAGGAGGCAGCTAATGGAGTTGTACACTCCCAAAAAAGGGGCAGGATCAGCAAAAAAAAAAAACAGAAAGGAGCACAGAAGACGACAGCTCGATCAAGGGTAGAGTCACTAAAACTAAAGCTCCCAGAACCCTCTGCACTGTCATCCAGAAATTCAACGTATAACTTACACAGCAGCACAACAAAGAGAAAACATTTATAGAATCAGTGTCTTCCATTACCTATCCTTACAGTGAATATAGCAGTGAGCATGTGAGGGCAGAGCGAGTGAAATTTTAACAAAGTCAGGATCTCCTTCCCAGAGCCCCTGATAAGGAATGAGATACAAGAGGCAGAAGAACAGATAACAAGTGTTAGCAGACATAAACCTGCTGCTGGTCGCACGGCAGCATAAATCACAAGTGACTCCATTAAAGTCAAGCAGCTACATGAGCATAAAATCTGTATATTTAGAATCAGCATATATTTAGAGACAAGTAATAAAGTCAAGATGTTGGAAACTGCTCGAACCATTCAAAGCTTGACTTTTTTCCAACCAATAAAAAAAAAATCCATACTTTGCTATACAGGTGTAAGAGGAGGGGGTAAGAAAAAGGTTAGAATGTATATTTTCACCTCAGTATGTGTGCAAAACCACTGCAGACATTAACAGGGGTAGAGAATCGGACATAAAATAACCCCTTCTCTCTGCCACTGCAGTTTTTGCAGGTGCCAGGAGCTATAGATTACTGAGAAAATACTGATTTCTGCAAAATTCAGGAGCAGGATTTTTCAAGAACTTCTAATATCCTTCAAAAACAGAACACGAGAAGTTATCCGGAAACCTTGATTTTCTCAGAGCTCACTCAATTTCTCAGTCATCTATAGCTCCTGGCACCTGATCAAATCCGACCTGAAGTCAAATGGCAGAGCTTAGATATCTTAAATTGGAATGCAAGAAATTGAGAGAATAAATCTTTCCATTATTTGCTGCACATTACTGTAACCTTCACATTTGAATTACAGCAAACCAACCTACATAAACTAAGAGAAATTGTTCTATAAAGCACATAAGGACAAGAGAGAAAAGAAAGTCATGTATCTGGTATCAGCATCTAAAAGTTACACCCAGACAAGAAGGCTCCTCAGTAAGCAGGAGAACAATCACAGGTTTACTTACTGATCTGTCCTTACAAGAAATACCTTCTAGCAAACTCACAAGGCCAAACTTTTCAGACTCATTTTTTCCAGCGCTGATTTGTAAGAATGAAGGAGTTTAAGTTCGTGGAATTTTTAGCCACTTCTGCCAAATATATGCAGTACATGACTGAGAATGAAACCTCCCTCTCCCACAGCCAGGGCCCAGCAACAGTACGAAATGATATATAATTCCATTTCCTCGATGTTTCCTCAAAACAACAAAAAACCCAGATGAGAATTATTAAAAACATAAAATGAATTAAACAGTCACAAATCGTAGAAGAATGCAAAGTATTCAGCATATGCTAGCTTTACAAGAAGGGAATTAAATCAAAAAAAAAGACTATAAAGAAAACACATAAAAATTTGCATTTAAAACTCAAAAACGGGAGCGTGTTTGCTGTGCTGCTGCCACACAGACCAAGCGCTCTGTCAAACAAATCCACTGGGGATGAAAGAAAAGATGAAGCACCCTTACCTCAGAGCTGTGTTTTTTCCATCGCTCCTTACACACCTGACCTGCCTGGTTTGGTAACCAATCTCCACCTCCCAGGGACGGTGGTGGGGTTTATAGCCTTGAAGTCCAGACGTGCTTTGCTCTCCAGAGTCCAAACCCAAATCCTGCATAGTCCTCCCTGCCAGGCCGACGTCTTTAGGATGGGGCAGCTGGCATTCGCCCCAAGACCCCACTCGGAGGCTGTAGGTGTGCTCCTCCTCCCCGAGAGGACAGGCAGGAGTGCCACAGGCTCTGGATTCTGTCAGATTTGGGCAGGGGGCACCCCCATAGAGAGGAGGAGCGATGACTGCCCGCGTCCGGTGCTGCAAGCTCTTGGCGCAGCCCGTGCCACACTCAGACCAGCTGGAGAACTCGGACACAACGCAGTCCCGCGGGCAGGGCACCAGGCAGGCTTGCTCAGCGGGCGGCTGTGGCGTGAAATACTCACATATTTCGTTGGTGACAACGGTTCTGTTCAGCTTCTGGAGGCAGCGGATGCTCCGGCGCTGCAGTCCGTGCTGCGCGGTGACGCAAGACCCGGCTCCCACCTCACTGCCAGCAAAGGGAACAAGCCCACACCTTTCCCATCCCGTAACCTCCCACTCGAACAGCTCCAGGTGCCAGTCGCAGACTTTAAAGCACCTCCTCTGGCTTTCAGGTTTGTCCTTCTGGTCGCAGTTCGCGTGGTATGTTGTCCAGCCCTCTACATGGGTGCACCAGACAGCCCGACTCCGGACGCCCCCTGAGCCACAGTCACCGACACACCGGCCCCAGTGACCTGCAAAAGAGGGGATGTTGAGAAATGCCATGCAATACCCCTGCCACAGATCTGTCCTGACACTCAGTAGCATCCAAACCATACCCTGCAATGTATTAAAAAGTAACTATCAGGTGGACCCTAAAATTGGTTAAATGCTTCCTAAAGGCTGCAAGTCATTTCTCCTCCCAGTGTACTTGCATCACTAGACCACATGGAGAAACTAGCAGGGGGAAAAAAAAAAAAATGCCCCACAACATCTCAAATTAAAGGCAGGCCAGACACAGTTCTGTAGCAGTAAAATGCATCCCAAAGCCTGAGGAAATATGAATATTTAATTTCACTTGTACAAATGGATATAAAAATGATCATAAAGGAACAATAATCTAATAGGAAAAGAAAGTCAAGTTAGATAAGAGGAAAACAGTCTTAATAGAGCAATTAGTCAATGGAATAAACTGCACTGGGAAGCAGCTGAATCATCATCCACAGTGATAAAACAGTGAGGATAAATACTACGAAAATAAGAACATACTCTTAATAGGAGTTTGAAATGGAGGAACTGACTTGGTGTGACAGTGTATGTGCTGCAGGATAGGTCCCGCCGGGCGCTGCTCTGAGAGCAGAGCCCTGACAGCAGAGAAGGCCCCTCACGTGCATCGATTTCTGAATTACCCAGGGATGTACATCGTGGAAGTCGTTTCCGTTTGTAGCACGTGGCACTATAAGAGGTTGTAAAGCTAGTCATTCAGGAAGAGATTAAATGAAAATTAAACCCAGCGATGTCACTTTTAGTTCTGGAACACATGAATATATCTACGTAATCGTATGGACCTTATTTGAGGATTTACAAGTGAACGTAATCAGACACAGCTAAATAGGAAGATTCTTCTGTGATAATATTTTTCAAGGAAAATCCACCAAGCCAAAAAAATAATTTGAGGGTTATAAAGTACAAAATTGCTTACAAACTGAAAGAAAAGGTAGAGAAAAGCACTGAGGCTGAATTTTAAGATATTAAAAGGATTTTGATGATCATGTCTCAAGAGGGTCTCATCTCATTTCCAAGTTTAAAAACTTTCCAATACCTCATAACAAAGCCATTTCACCCGGTAAGAACACTGCATATATAATTCTCACTTGAAAATACACTGCAGCTACCCTATCTTCCGTATTTTTTCAAGGCAGAAAATGAACCACAATAAATAGGTTGATTTATATTAAGAAATGCTACTGCAGTCAAGTTTTTTTAAATTGATTTTAAAACTACCGGAATCAGTTACATGCTTACACTACAAAATCAAACACACACATAAAATCCAAAACCAGCCCCATAATGGCTGCAATTATAATACCAGGTATTTCTTCAGCTGACGGCAGTTTTGTTGGTGAACCCGTTGTTTTTTCTTCATGAATAGAGCCATATACTCCAGAGCCAGGGGCTTGATGTTGTGTAATAAAAAAATAAAAATAAATAAACAAAATATCCTGTTCTTTTTTCATCACTAATAAAAAAATAGGAATTGGATATAGCTGAGCTTCTCCTCCAAGACATCCCGTGCTCTCGCCATGTCCCTTCTGTGGGTGCTCCTCCTCCCTCATCCTCCAGGCCAGGTCGGCAACTCTGCCCTTGGTCCGGCACCTTCTCCCATGGCGGACAAGCAGGAGACAAGAGGGGTTTTCAGAGTCACCAGCAGCTCCAAGCTTTTGTTGAATTCTTCAGGCTATGTGAAAAATCTTTGTCCCCTTTGTGCCTCTGTTTCACAGCAAAATGTATCAGTCCAAGGTAAGGCCTCAGCCGTGACACAACTTGAACGGGAAAAGCCATCAAACGGTGCTGTGCTCTACAAACTGTACAACAGGCTTTCAACAGAATCCAATGTGCTCAAAAAAAAATGAATATTCAGAAAAAGAAACCTTGAAATATGAGTTTGAAGTCCAGTTACATGAAGAGGTCCACTGACAATTTAAATGTTCATCCTTGCTACTTCACCTTGATCTAGAAGAGTATTCTTATACAAATGCCAACAAGATTCAAAACCAGACATCATTTTATATTTATACTGTCATCTCCCTAAAAATAATAGTCAAAATTCCAACCTCAAGTACTAGATGGCTTTTTATTTAGCAGAGGAAAGTAACTAAGCATTGCAATGTCGTTGTATCTTGAGTTTCTTTCAGCGTTCATTTCTCTGCAGCAGTTCAGCAAATGCAGCTTAACTTTGAGGTGTGGAAGTTTCAGCTCAGGAAAAGTGTGGTTTTACAGCAAAAACCCAAGAGTAACACTGCTTCACTTAAACATTGAGCATAATGGTATTTTACTCACTAATAAGACCTTGAAACAGATTACACCAATTGAGGATTTACTACTTACATCTTAGGATAGCAAACAGCGTTAAAAATAGCATTAGAATTCCCCCATGGAGTAATACAAAGCAGTTGCAGCAGAGGACTGGCCAAATTACACTCACCAAACCTGCCACTGCTCTTGCACTACTGGACAGAACTCATCTCCTTAGTACTTTTTATACATTTCTGGGTGTTGCTTGTGAAGTACTCTATGTAGTAGCTACCGATTTACCAGTCCTTACATTAACAGGATAGAGACACATGCAGCAGAAACCAGAAGCAGCTTAATGTCAGACATGAATTTTGAATGAAAAATTACCACAAAAAAGAGTAAGCAAGGACTCAAGTAATTACACTATCGTTAGACACATCACAATTGGCAATTATTCCCTGGCAAACATGCTAAAAATGTAGCCTGCTCTTGGCATAAAAATAAAAAAGCATGAAAAATAAGGTTAAAAACCAGATGCAAATCACCTTACCATAGATTTTTTTTTTTCCCCCTCTTCCTGATGATAGGACACGACAGTAAACTTATCCACAATGTTTCATTGTTTAGTTAAATATCCTGTTCTGTAGCTTAAATGAGGAGAAGGATGTAAATACTTCCTAGTCAATAGAGTGCTTTGTAATTAGATTTTAATTATTTTTAGTCATGTTAAATTTACACTTTCCTATAAATCTGAGACAGTTAGAAGAAACAGCTCAGCACAATGTGAATAATAATATTAACTACATTTTATTAAAAACCCTCTGGAATTGAGGCATCAAAAGCCCGAACTTCAGAAAGATGCTTTACAATTGGAGGCTACTGGTAATTAAAGCAGAAGACTAAAGAAAATGAAATATATTTCACAGTGATTTTTCTACAGAAAGTACAAAAAGCTGAAGATAAAGGACAGATACTGTCTGTCTTCCTAACTACCGTAACCTCATGAGATGCTGGATGGACGTTTGATCTCATCACAGCAGGACACAGGAGGGAGAAGAACAGACTGTGGACATACGTTGATATAGGGGAGCTCCCAGCTGGATATAAGGAAAAACCTCATCCCTATGAGGATGACCCTTGGAACAGACTGCCCAAGGGACAGCAGAATCTCATCCTTGGAGGATTTCAAGATCTGACTAAGCAAAGCCCTAAGCAACCTGGTATGAATTCAACGGTCAACCTGCACCAAGCAGGAAGTTCAACCAGAACCCATGGTCCTTTCCAACCTGAATTGCTCCATGAAGGAAAGTAAGGCTTTGTCCACTAAGATGTCAAAAAAAGTTTTTCACTAAAAAACACCACTGATATATGGAAAGTACCAAGGAACATACAACAGCACAAATAAATCCATTATTCAAACAAACCAAAACGAAATTCAATCAAATCACTATTTAAAAGCTTGCTGACTTGTGCAAAAATTGTAAGACAGTGGGATGTAATATATCCTCTAGTATAATATTCTATATTTTATAGTAATATGAATAGTATTAATATAATTACTATATTAATAGTGTATTGTTATATATCAAAGAAAAACTACAAATTGTTCTCTTTGCCATCTTCTATCAGCCAGAAAGAATACAATGCTATCATTCCATGCAGCTTCTCTAATTCTGTTAAAAGTATGCAATAACACAATAACTGTAGTTTATATGATGTAGTGTGCACTCATTTGCTCTTCTTGCCTGCAAGACCTACCTACAACTATGCAATAATTATGTCTGAACGGATACAGTGACATCTGCTCTTTGACACACAGGTCACAGAAGCGTAAGGCAAGCGGGCTATTCAGACAATAATTACATATTACAGACAAAATGAAACACCACTAAACATTAAATCTAAAATAGAAATCCCAATAAGAGCTGCTTAATAAGTATGTTATTGCTTAATAAGGACTGCTACAATAATTATGCTCTGTTCAATGTAACATTTAGCTTAATTGCAACCATTTCACCATCTGAGAATTCATTCAACAATAAGCATCTTCCACAATTATTATGTCCCTGTAGCTATGTACTAATTTGCAAACTTCGGACAAGATCAGCAATCAGTTAAGTAGTGTATTGTGTTAGTAATTTATTTCAAACAGGTAATAGATACGATTCAATTCACATCTGATACATACAACAGTGAAGGAACAGGGAAAAAAATTAATGGACAATCACCGGAATAGTCTTCCTATTTTTACAATTTTTAATTTGTCTTTAAGTATCAAATTTAGAAGCAATTGTTCTAGAACTTAACAATTTGATTTTAAACAGAATCTCCTAATTCTTAGACAAAGATCCCCAAATATCATAACAGAGACATATGACTTCATTAACATCTGGCTGAAGAATAACTCCGCCAGATGTGACCATGACTCCAGAAGATCACTGCAGTGTCCACTTTCACTGAATACTTCTGCTTGAAACATCATATAACCACTCTGGATGTCATTCTAGCATCCTTCCACCAGAGCATGTTTATATGAAATGGAGAGCTCCAACTCATCCTGCTATTCCTGAGAACAGGTAATGACTGACTCAAACAAAACACAAGCTTTATTCCTAATGGCATTAAACCACTTCGTCTTAGCTATTAGTAACAGTGGTAAAAAATAAGTTCCACTGAATTGGTTCCCTCAGAACTGATTATTTTATGACAAGTTGAGATTTATGTAATTTTTATGCAATTTTATGAGAATGATGCATCTTTTATGAGACTTGGACATATATTTATGTATTATGAACCAAACCGTAAAAACTACCATGTATTTTCTCACCACTATTTTTGGGGGCATGACGCAAAGACATTCAATATTATGCCAAGAAAAATATTTCTAATGATTTGGACAAAGATCTTACCATGCTGATGAAAGTCATAGCATTTGCATATTATGCTCCATCCATGTCAGTGTACTCAGTCCAGTCACATTTTTTCTTGCAGACTAATCAGATTAAAATCTTTGGGACCAACTCCATACAGAGTCTAGGATACCAGATCTGATAAGTTTAGGTATTTTATATTACAAAGTAATATTAGTATAGCTATTGTTAGCATAACTGCCCACTCCTCTGCTTTCTGGAAGAGCCCTCCTGAATGCCTACCCTGCATCCACTGCCACATCTCATCCAAAATACAGCTTTTTCTTCCTTGCCTGCACTTAACTATCCCAATTATTTTGCTATTTATTAACAGCAATTCAGTAAAACACCTTCTACTATAATCTATATGAAAGATGCTATACAAAATAAAGGACTATTGTACTATTTGCAATGTATCACACAGGGTGTATAAAATTCCTCTGATTCCTGGGATTAATTTTAAATACCTGCAGCTCTTTTTTAAACTGTCATGACCTACACAAATGAGTAATTCAGCAGCTTAGTTATTCATCTTATTTTAGATCTGAATAAAAGTGAAGCTTAGTGACTTATAGCCATGCAGCAGTTTGTTCCAATTTTACATTTCAGGTTTTCCCCTTATTACCCACATGCGGTAACACTCAAGACACACTCCAGCAAGAAAGACATTCTGCAGGAAAATGTAATGAACACTGCTGTTTATGAAAATTCAGTGATTTACTAACCCCTTGGCACTTGAAGGCAGGACTTCTCAATATTAAGCACTAATGTAAACTGCATTAGCTGAGCTACTCAATCATGTGCCCACACCCTGGAGACAGCTCAGGGAAAAATATTCTTTTCTTTCAACTCTCAGTTACAAAATTAAAAAAAAAAAAAAACAAAAAAACAAAAAAACAAAAAACAACCCACATATTCCAGAACATTTCTGTAATACTCATCTGACACGTTTTGAGGGTTCACGAAAACAGATTTCTTGCCCTGATAGCAGCTGACATTAGGAGATGAAGCCATAATGTATATAAATTTATGTATACTATAAAAACAAAAAGCATAAATAGATGTTATCAGCAGATTACAACTACGAGTAGTTTACTGCATATGAGATTAAAAACATCTCAGTAATGGATTATAGATAGTTATAATTAAACTCTGACCTTTTTAAAATTCCAAACATCTATGATAACGGATTCCTTTTAAAACATAATGGCCTTTATAAGGTGTTTGTAATTGTAACCTTAATAGAAAAAGCAACTGAAAAATGTTTCTTCTTTAACTCTACCTTGACTTCGGGACTTATATTCCCCAATGAGAACTGTTATTCCCCTGAGAAAAACATCCAGAATCAATACAACACCAGTTACACGGCATCTCCTGCAACACACCACATGGCTTACTAATGGGGAACCTCAAGAGATACATGGGTGTTGGTGGACACCCATCTCAATGATACCTTCTTCTGATCTCCAGAGTCCTCTCTATTTACATTTAAATCTTCTCCCCAGACCACAAGAAAGCTCAGATCCCTCCAAACACAACCAGGTAAGAGGTTGAGGAGTTCTATTCTGATATTTGCAGGAAAGCAGAAGGGAGCTTGATGTATTTGTGACTGGGATTATTTCATATTTGCCTGTAGGAACGGGGTGACTCAGAAGGCCCACTCCAATTGTATACAGGTCCTTACACTGCTGGTTTTACACCAGCAAGCTTTGCACAAGGCTTCCTCAGCTTTTCCATACATTGGCTTCCCCTCGTCGCCCTTCACATAGGCAGTCACTCCAAATCATTTTTCCAGCATGCAAAGCCCAAGTTTCACTCCAGGTCCACCTTCCTGCTAACAGCCCAGCACTGGTTAGGATCGCTTCAGGGCAACATACTCAGCTCTAGAAGAGACCATCCCATTCACATCTCCACAACGAACCTTACCAAACAACCTCAAGATGAGCAGTAACGCGCTCCTAAGGGAACCACACCAGGCATTTTGTTGGCCAAGGTCCACTGCTCTGGGAGAGGGTCTCGGTGGGGCAGCCGGGGGGAAGCAGCGGTTCAACACCTGCTTCATATTCAAGCTCCAAGACACACAGAGAACACTTAATTCTACAATAACTCATTACCTGGCAGACACCAAAGATACTGCCATCCCTTCTTCTGAGTTGTGACAACCGCAGTTTCTAATTTTCTTACTCTTTCATGAAGCTTAAATTATACTTGTCCATTAAAATAATAGCAACGTGCTGTTTTTCGAAACTTTAAAAATTTAAATAATTTTTTTCACAAAAAAAACTGTCTCTCATAGTTGTGAAATAATACAGCAATCTGCACACCTGTAAAACCAAAGTATCAGAATTTACTTCACATGCATGTAATCACAGTAATGTGTGCATCCCTCTCCAGACATCATTTTAAGGGAGAACTACATTTTTTCTGCTCAGCTTCATGCTATTCCCAATTTACTTATTTTATAACTCACTACAGCACAGAAGCCAGTATACTTTTTCAGATACTACAGCAATCAATATGCCACGGTGAAGGAATCAAAATCCAGAATTGCACACAGAGGTGCTACCAAGCCTGGCTGGGGTTAAATGGAACTGCACTAACCCCCCCTCAGCCTTCTGCCAAGCTGACCTGTAAATGTCTACAGATGTTACAGATGTGTTACAGTGGGATATTCTCCAGGTGGGACCTCTGATGAGCCTCAGCTGAGCTGCTTCTCTGCCCATGGGTACTCCCCCTTGCTCCAGAGCTGAAATGGGGCTGCCCAAAGCTCTTGGAACAGAAAAGAAAAGGCAGGTAGTAAAATACAAGCACCATGTACTTATACAGAAATACCTTCCCAATTGTATGGGCCAGACAGTCATTATTCTTAATAAGCATTATAGAAGAGCTATACAATGGACAGGATTTCCCATGGTGCTCAAATTGCTACTAATTAGTATTTCTGCATAGATGGAGAACACTGATGATAACAATTCCCTGGCAACAGACAGCATAATTAATTCATGTGAAAAGTACTATTTTTAACTATGTGCACAATCAATTTTATAAAAACTGGACAGAGGTTATTGTGGAACTAAACAAACTGCTTTTACTGGGCATTTTATCTTTTATTTATTTACAGTCCACACTTAATTATCCAGTTTTAATTATTTGTAATTAAATTTCCATTTACTCTGAGCACTTGACGTAAATGCTCCAAATTTTAGTGGAAAAGTATTTGGGAGAAGCACAATTCTCTGCAACACTTGGAAATAGCTGTGCAGGAATAAACAATACAAGCATCCATGCCAAAGTTTGGAATGATAAGTGTTCTCCAGCAGTAAATCAATCTGCTCGTCTCGCAGAGGCTGTGAGCACAGGCTGCTGACAGGAGGAATGGCTCAGCGTCGAGCAGCATCTAATCGATCTAAGAGGGCCAAAGAGCTTAAGTTTCCAGACAGGGTAAATCAGGATGAAGGGGCTTTAAGATGCAAGTTTTCACTTCAGGGAAGAATAACAGGCATACAACAAATACTAAAAACAAACAAAAAAACAAACATCACCCCTCAAAACATAAATAACTACATCCAATTCACAAAAATTCAAATTGGAGGGGGGGGAAAAATGTAAAAGGAAGGTAATGACAAAGACATCAATTTCCAAACTGAAATAATGTCCCATCACATCATAAATTCAGCTGCTTGATTGCAAGGTCCAGAAGAAGAGAATAACTAGAATACTTGAGATTGCACTCAGAAAACATGATCACATTACCTTGTTCAGACTTGCAGGTGTTAACATTAGAAAAATCTCTGGCATCTTGTGACAAGAATTACAAAATGTAAGTAAGCATAGTGTATCTAAATAGGTATGTGAAGAAAGAAAAATCTCCATCCCATCTGGAGGCATATTTTACCCAGCATTGTTCCAATCGACTACACATGCGGGTGAGTGAAAGCAAAATATTGTCAGATTAAGATCTGTGCATCAGGCCAGGCTGAGATCCGGGGATCTTATGAAGAGGTGGTATTATCCCCTGATGCTTTTGAACTTTTTGTTTGTTTCTTTTTAAAATAGCACACTAGACATACTTATTTGCTGGACAGCAGGACATGGCATTCAACTACACCCCATCCAGAGAAACAACCCCTCTGCTGCAGTGCTTCTCTGCAAACCTATCTCCCAAATGAGAGCAACAAAACCTAGAACCAGGGCAATAAAGCATTACAACATAAACAGCAATTTTCTACTACTGTTATTTTTTAATTTAGCTTTTTCCTTTTCCAGATGAGTTAGATTCCTTGGAGCAAAAGACAGTAACACTCTAAGGATAAACAAAGAAGAGCGCACCTTAGTTTCAGCCATAAATGTGGCAGTACATTAAGACAAGCCCAAGAGTTGCAAGTCCTGCAGCAGGCAGAGTGCTAACCCATGGTCCCGGGTGGGAACAAGCACATTTAGGGGAAAGGACAGGGTTTGGGATTCTTTTTTCTTTTCAATATCTACACTGCTGAAATAAAGAAAACTGAAAATAGAATGTCAGTTCCAATAATACCAAGATGGAAGTGTTCAAACATCAATATTTGGAGGTCAGCCTTACAATACTGGTAGATCTTCACTACTTTTTTGGCAGGTGCTTTGCTTGCATTATTCTGAATTTATACTGGCTACATATTTCTGAATAGTCTTCAGCTATCACTGAAATCCTGACAGACATGCACTTTTCACAAGCTTCAGCACAAGGGATAAAACCACATCCTTCAAGATGTTTAAACAGCCGAGAATATATATCCTGATGGTTACTTTGCTAGCACAGACCCATGTTTCTTTTGAAAGCCGCTAAGAAATGTAGCAGGGAGCATTCAGGTTTTCTGCTGGGGCTGTTTGTTGAGCAGAGATGAACAATTTTGAACTTGGAAATCTGGTTGCTGTTGCCATATAACTTTTTGAAGTAAAAGAATGGTAATATGGAAAAGTATCAGTTACAGATGCACATATGCTGTACACATATTTTACATCCAAACATATGCATCTGCCTTTACAATGTTAGTCCACACTTTGCAAATGAAGATTTTTAAAAACAAACGTTCTTACACATAAGTAATCATTTAACAAGGCCTCAGAAAATGCAGCCCTTAATAGATTTAATTAACAGGTTAATGATGTGCATAGCATGCCTACTCTCAAAAGCAAAGATTTTCACATTAAGCTTGTTTCTGTTTCACAGAAGCAGCTTTCTGTAGAATATCTGTGCTAATGTAATTACACATCTGGTACTTCTGCTGCTTTCAATTGCAGAGATATTTATAAACAGTGCTACTAATTTACACAGGAGTACCTAGCTGTTCTAATGTTTTACACTACAAATAAAGATATTTGCATGAAAATTCAACTGGAAAGAGTTCTCATTTGTAGCCCTGAGTGGTTCTAGTGAATATATAAAATGATCATTTAGCCCACAAAATAAATCTAACACACTGTTGTCATGACTGCCTGGGAAACCTGCATAAGCTAAGCATACCTCGAGTTCACCTTGATATAAAGGGGTCAAGTACAAATTTTTAGACAGTTTTAAATTAAACATCAGCACCGGTAATCATCTTTGTTCATGTGTCACCAATATGGCAAAACTAATGTTTTAAAATACTGTTTCTTGGCGATGTTCATTCATCATCCTCACTGTAACTAGAAAATGATAGAAAACCAGGTCAGAATAATGGAAATCCCACATTATCTCTACCAGTATTGTCAAGAAAATGCCGTGGTTATTAATTTAAATATGCTTCAAAGAATGAGCATAACTTCAAACACAACTCGAGAAGATAAAAAGCCATTCCTGCCTCAATCTACTTTCAGTTCAATTCAGGTCACACTTAGGTTCATCATGATAGCACCTGACATCCCCCAACTTACTAAATATTGACGGAAGATGCTGCTGCCCTAAGTGTTTAATCAAAGGAGTGGATGTATCCCAAGTCCTGATGAGGTGTTACTGAAAGGCAATGCTATCAAAGTAACCTTTCAACACCTGCATCCTCAGGCTCAGGAATACCTGCATGGGAGAAAAGATAAGCCAAGACAAATACCCCTTTTTGCTTCCTATTTTAAGGCACATCTGACTAAGAAAAATCATAAATTATTTAATAAAAGGAAAAGAATATATCTGTGAATGTGTATAACTTTGCTGTCAAATATATATATATATGTGTGTGTGTATATATATATATATGAACACATACATACATGCCCTGAGATATTTATATCCAAATGATCCCATTTTGCTCACATTTTGGAATCAATCAGTGTTTTTATACTCAGTCTGTACCCAGTGCAACAGAAGCATATGTAAAATGTCATGATCACCACACTATGAGTTCTGAAATATTGGAGACAGCTCCTAATCCTTCTCAGAGGAGGCACTTCCAGTGTCTTGGAGGTCATGATGGAGACTGTGGATACTTCTGAAGATTAAATGATGACAGGCAATGGACAACACACTGAAATCTGCTCATCTAATTACTCCAAACCCCCTGACAGTAATCCGGACAGGCAGAGTGATTCTGGGGACAGGGGAATAAAAACCACTTAGCTAATACTTCTGAACCACAGATCTTCAAAGGGCTTTTAGTTTTGCTGGTTTTATGAGTAAGCTGTTTCCATATGAACCAGCTCATTAGCATGTCCCAGCTGGTTCATTAACCAGTACATAGAGATTCAGTACCACCATAAGAAAACAATAAACTGCTATAGAAAGAGCTTTCTTGAGAAACACAGTGGGCTACCTGGCCTCTTCCAGAAGGAAATCCACCTCTCAGTCTTCTCACGAGGCAGGTTTAAAGAATTACAAAGTTCACAGCAAAACTGGCATAGCCATCCACGAACCACAGCATTAATAAACGTGTCCACACTCCAAACTGATCGACAACACTCAGCTGTAAATAAATCAGACTGGTAGTTCTGTGAAATAAGAAAAATCATTTTTTTCCACTAAGGATACTGAAATAACTGCTCTTAATTGAGTTTTAATTCCACTGGGCATTCTTTCATTCAATCAAGCCACTTGGAAATAAGTCTTCTATTAGAAACGTCCATGCCTTTCTTATGATTCCCATAATAAACATGATTCAGAATATTCTGAAGTAAATAAAGCCAATTTGATTTGAGATCCTTTTAACAGTAAGCCATATATTTTATATATCCAAATAGAAATGACTGGTTGAATGGCAAAAATCAATGAAGAAAAGGGAGCTAAGAAAATGTAATCCATATTAATTACATGTTAAAAGCATTTACAGTCTGTCCTATCTGAAGTTTAGAAATTCAAGATATTCCTCATCTTTCAAAATTGACCTTAAATTACTCCAAATATTCCTCATCTTTCACAATGACCTTAAATTACTCCAATTCTATCAATAGATATGACTGCGGATGTAGAAAGTGGGTTCCAAAAACTATATACAGAATGCATGTATATGGCTAATAATGTGCATAATCTTCAGATGTTTTTAAAACAAACAAAATTTAGATTGCTTTAAAGAATAGTTACTGTTCTAAGGACATGTTTTGAAAAAATTATTTCTTACACTAAAACCAGTATCCTAAATTTAAACTGTTTCTAATTGACTTCTTTAAGTATTTATAGTAAAAAAATACCTCTTAGAACTCTGAGCTTAGTTACTAAGAAGGTAATGTACGCAGGTTTGTCATAGATTCTTCTACTTAAAGGTCTCAAACAGCTCCATCAGACCACTTAGGTTTATTGCCCTATCACTCTTCCTAAAACATCTCACTGCATCATATTCCCATTCTCCCAAGTATTCTAACTTAAACCAATAAAACAATCTTGACAGGCAAACTAGGCAACTAAATACTTTCCTACATTAATTTTTACACATGCAAATACACATTATTAATGATTACTCAGCCAGCATTTCTATTTATCTAAATTTGTCTGGTTACAATAGTTGCTGCCCGAAGAATTCTCCCCTGATAAAGACAGATGTATGTTCACACACCATATCCACCTGATAGCCTCATTTATTTCCACATGCAACCAGTTTCTACCAGACTAAGAAAGCAGAAGTTTCCCACCATGCATCCAGACAGCCTCACATCAAGCTCTGCAATAAAGAAAGGTACTCAATGACTTTTTTGCCTCAGTGTTCACCAACAAGTGCTCCAGCCACACCGCCCAAGTCACAGAAGGCAAAGGCAGGGACTGGGAGAATGAAGAACCACCCGCTGTAGGGGAAGATCAGGGTCAAGGCCATCTAAGGAACCTGAAGGTGCACAAGTCCATGGGACATGATGAGATGCATCTGTGGGTCCTGAGGGAACTGGCAGATGAAGTGGCTCAGCCACTATCCATCGTATTTGAGAAGTTGTGGCAGTCTGGGGAATATACCACTGAATGGGAAAGGGGAAACATAAATCGCATTTTTTGAAAGGGAAAAATAGAAGACCTGGGAAACTACAGGCCAGTCAGTCTCACCTCTGTGCCCAGCAAGATCATGGAGTGAAAATTACGATGGGGCACACGGGAAATAAGGAGGTGGAGTCTCTCTTTCAGTCCATACAGATCTGTGGAATATCATTCCTGCAACTGCAGTCCCAAGTCCTATCACTACTGTAATTAAGCAAGACTGAGAACCACATTCTCCCAAAACAAACCAAGCAGAGCACTCTGCCGGAACACTGGTAAAAACACAAGTGGCCTGCTGTAATGCAACATATTCAAACATCTTAGTCTCAGGAATAAATCAGCTTCAGACATTTGTGTAAGTAGAAATAATGATGTTTTGCATCAGTCCTCTCAGAAAGATTCTCCCCATTCATTAGGTGCTGCAATGCCTTAGGAAAAACAAGTTCACTACAGCTCTCCCAACTGCAGAGTTCAGAATCTCAGGTATTGCAACAGACAATCTTTTCAAATAATTCATTTCATTTCACATGTAAAGACTGAAGAACACTATGCATGACAAAGATACTTAAGACAGAAGCTGATTTTAATTTTTTTTAATACCAACTAATCAGAGCATTTTATAAACTCTTCCTTAGCTTAAGGGTGTACTAAAGCCCTCTCAGTGTTTCATATGTGACTAAACCCATCCATAACAAGAAGTCTGTAGGGGTTTTTAGCATTCATAGTTTATAGACAAACAGATTTTCCCCAACGAAATTTCAGTGAGGCTCAGAAATACCTTTTTATGGTCACCTTACAACTCTTAAATCATGCAATTATAATGAAATTGCTTATGTAAGCTACATTAAAATATTAATTCAGCATCAAGTATATACATAAACAGTGCACAGCAGTAACAGCAGCATATGTCATCTGACCCACAAGGATTACAGCATTCAACAGCTGGACTATTAGAACAAGTCACTGGGTGCCAATCACATTGATAAAAAATAAGGGGTTTCACTCATCACAATGCACATCCTTTGCCCCAGGGAGGAAGAACAGCTGCTGCTTCCCATAAAATCCTTCATATTTCCTCTCTTCAGGGAATTCAAGACCAGACAAATGAACTGGTTGTGCAGGCAGGAGAATTCATTAATTTCTTCCAGTCTACTTTTACGTATGCACTTGCTAGCTCAAGGAGAAAAATGTTTTTACAGGAAGACCAAATATCTTCCTCTACTACTTCCATGTTCTCTGCTCAAGGGATCATGAGTGTCAAGACCTGAAGTCACTTGACAGAAGTACCCATGGCATCATCTTCCAAAGGAGAAGACAGAGGGCCAAATTCTGGTCTCCATTATGCCAGCATCAATTCAAGGTAAGCAGACTGAGTTCACATTCCAACTCTGTTCCTCATTTATCTCTGTCCTACACTCTGGGTGTCAAGCCAATTGTTAAGTTTCATTGATGAACCTCAGTTTGCCAAGAAGCATTATAAGCAATGTCTTTGAATTTCCAAATGGATATCAGACTGTTAAATAATTTCTTTTAAGATGTCACAGGAAATAACTCAGTATTGACTCAGACTCGCTTCCAACTGATGCCTAATCCATATTACAATAATAATGTAAATTATCACTAAGGAGTGGTTAGCCCTTGTGGTCAGATCACATGGCAGGCAGGCGAGCTCAACCACGAAGTAAACTGTGAAGGAGAATAGTAAATGTGCTGATTATGTTAATGTAACTGTTTGAAGTCAAAGATGCGGGCCTGTCTTTCACTGATAAAGTGTGTAAAATAGAAAGAAACACCGCATAAGCAATTAAATTTAACTTTGTAATCAATAAAGGAAAAGTGGGACCTAAATCCACTTTATAGAATTTAGGAATCAAAGTCTTCTGCAACTCAAAGACAGCTGTGATGCCCATTTAACTAGAGGGTAACTTATCGTAAGACAAAAATGTCACATTCTATCTTGATACCACACACAAGGGAGTAATCTATCATTAGATTAAGATAATTTGGTGGTAATGATGCTCCTGATCTTTAGTTCTGGTTGGCATTCTTTGTAAATAAAGCTGTGCTTACAACAGTTTTGATGGCAGCATCCTACACGAGTTTGACAGATGAGCCCACCTGTCCTTGTTAACACTTTGGATTTGCTTTTTGTAGGTCCAGTATTTCTCCAAGGATTGCAGAAATAGAAAGCATACTGTGCCCTTAAACTTGCATTTGATTTCAAAAATGTAAGCACTGGCAGAACTTAGGTTGGTACCAAGATCTCCACAGATGCAAAGAATCAATTCTTCTACCCTGTCCTATGAGGCAACCCAAGCTATCAAACACAGCGGCCCAACACTGAGTCAGAGAGTTGTTTTAATTTCACTACTGTCTGCCAAATAAAAGGTCCAGTTAATTTTTCTTTCCCTCCTCACTGATTCATTTCCCTATGTTGCCACTCAAACATGGCACAATCTGCCACCAAACATCAATTTTTCTTCACAAAACTTCTCCAAGTAGTCAGTAGTTTCTGTAAGAACTGCTTACACCAAACTTCTTCCACTGCCCTTACACACAACTTCACACAAACAGCATTTTACTTTTCAAGGACCACAGTCATATCCATTTATCTGTTTTGTAAAGTACTCTACAGTGTTACAGTCTTATTAAAACAATCAAATACCTTCACTGATGATATTTTCACATATGAAAGGAACTGAAAATTATATGTAGCAGATAGGATATGTATACAAATACACCATTCAGATGTATTTACTGATGTAAGAATAACTGAAAACTAAATTTACTACACAGTCAAGGCTGTGATGGTCAGGCTTTGTTCTAAAAAGCATGAAATGACTACCATCTGCAATGCCTTTGATAGTTCACTAATTAATGATCAAGAATGTATTTGCTTCGGCATAATTTTATGCTTTTATATGGATATCTTATTTGATTATAATTATCACAGGCTGTAGAAGTTTATTACAGCCAATCATTTCTTAATGCAATTAAAATCCCAGGAGAACAATACGAAGTAATTTTTATTAGTGAAAACTATGAGAGCTTATAACCAAAAGGGAGCCTATTAGTCTACTGCAATTATTCCAAAATATAAAATTAAAAACAAACTGCATGAATTTTTCAATAGATCTTTGTGAATACTTGGGTTAAAACAATCAGCAGGTGTTAGAAGTTGCAGAATGAGCTGATCTTCAGGCTCCTTCTACCTCCTCTAGCATTCACCTCTTTGGGGAAAGGATTATGAAGCCTTTTTCTCCTCCTAGATGAAATCACCCACTCTCAAAACAGCTCTCTGGACTATTGCCTCTGCTTCCCAATCCTGTTAACACAACACCTCTAATTCTTTCTCTTTCACAATGCTGTGACACTTCCTATTAAAATGAGTCTCAAAACCATTTCTCCACAACATAAATAATTATTTGTTCTTTCACCCAAAGGTATTAACATGAGGATTGGAAGGTAAAAACAATAAGAAGACTCTATGAGCAGATTCTATATACATACATCTCATCCTACTCTTTAACACATTTTTAGATTATCTCCACCTCGGAGCTGGTAAAACAAATTATTCTCTTTCCCATTCTGTCATTCTCTCTATTGTCATCCTACAGGTGCTTCTCTTCTTTCTCTGTCTAGACAAGAGCCTTTCAGGTTTTAGTATGCTCTTTACCCCAAGACCTGCATAAGGAAAGTAATACATAGCATGCTGATGGGTGCCAGAATGTGATTTATTTCCCATTTCACAGTTTCCCCATAGTTTCCCCTGAGGATCCGAGTAATCACTGAGAGAACATCTCATCACTGCCACTGTTTTAGTTCCATTTGCTCCCCCTTAAGAGTGCCTTTTGATTTAACATCTTGCATTTAACCAAGGTAATATTATAGTGTTCTAAAAAAGGTTGAATTTTGAGACATAAATCTTTCTCAAGTTGATCTACATTGGATGGCCATTTACACCGCTGTTTCCAAACAACACAAAGTTGCACTATTCCTTACACCACTTTCTCATCTATTTAAGTATTGAATGAGACTCACTATCTGATATGCCACACAAAAACTGGAGAGAAAATAACTTTATAAAAAATAGTCCTAAAGAAGATATCTTCCATTTTCTTAACAAACACAGGCTGAAGAACATTGTCTGTACAGGAAGAAAAGGCAGATTGGGAAAACACCAGCCAGCATTATCTGAAGTGAACAGTCTCTTTCTCCAGACATCTACACCAAGCATAGAAGGCAGCACACTTCTGCTGGGATATTTACACCAGGGAAGACTACACAGCAGCGGTTCAGGACAGCAGGTACAGGCAGAGGGCCCTCAGAGCCACAACATCTTTGCGGCCATCAGCTGCCAAGTGGGAAACAAGGAGAATCACCAGAGAGGCAGAGTGGAAAAAGGTTGACTTCAATATAAATCGCCTTCCTCTAATGGTTCCTATGAATTACATAAGAGAAACATCATAACAGTAAACTGTGACTGGCAGTGAACTATTTTCCTAAGTATGCTTAATAGCACAGAATATACGCATTGCTTCTTGTCTCAATATTCCACTGTGATAGCTTTTCTCCTGAGGCTTAAGACAAATCCTTCCTCCTCTAATCCTGTTTTCCACTGACAACTTAAGAACTGAAATGGCAACAATTTCCCGTTTCCAGTGCTAATTCACAAATTGCCAAGTTTTTTTGTTTTCCCAACTGTTCTACCCGTTCAGCAGTGCTTAGTATTCTCCTGGAATATGAGTCTGAACTAACTGCTCAGCTCGGTGGCTCCTCAAGGAGTAGCATAGATGGGTAGAGAAGGACAAGGAACCACTTTTTAAATTATATGTTTGCTGATTTTTATTTCTCTTCTTTGAAAAGAATATTAGAGTCATCTTAGATCAAGCCCACTTAGCTCAAGGCAGTGATGCTTAATCTCTCCAGCCCCACTGGACACCCAAGACTTGGCACATTAGTTTTACAGAATAGCAGTTTACTGTAGATTGCAATATACAGAGTATAAAGAGTCAAATACTTCTGCTTCTCTGAAAAAATAAAAAAACAAACCACTAAGCAAAGACTGCCCCTAATAAATCAGCACTGCCTGTCAATTTATTTGCGACAGCTAGTAAGCCCAACAAGCCCATCCATTCACAATGGCATCTGGAACAACCACTGTTGTGTTAATTACAACACTTGCCAATCATGGACCGCAGCAAATTATAATGCTATTTAATGATTAAAATATTTCAGTACTAAAAAATTAGCAACATATATACATGAAGAGAACTAGGAACAGGATACACACTAGCTTTGGACTTCACGCATCGGGTAATTCTGTATGGCAGACGTTTTAATGACAAGTAAGGTACTTTTTTTTTTTTTTAATGACTGGTGCCAGTTCCAAACCAGAATACTATTTCATCCCAAAATGGAATACTATACAGCCCAAGTCAATGCCTGTGAAAGTCACTGGAACACTTAGATATATTTGTTTTGTATTTTTAGGATTAAAAAAAAAAGAAAAGAAAATTCTATGCCAGCAGTATGACTCAATGCCAATTAAATACTAACACCTCAGGCATTTTCCTTCTGGTTTGATACTCAATTCCACAAATGTAAGTTCAAAGGGAAGAGTGTTTTCAAGCCCACGTTTGGACATATAATGTGTTCCCTATGAAGTGGAGATCACTTGATCACCTTGTATTAGCGGTTAGCGGAGAAACCAAAATGAACTACTGTTTTCAAAAGGCAAAATATTACATTTAAATGTCCTACATAGGTATTTAGGAATTTGCATCCTACTATTACCCTGCAACTTCACAGTACTTATTTTACATCTTTTCTGCCAACTAGCTTATGTGAGAACTGCAAATACTTACAGAGAAAGAATCACACATAACTAATTGTTATCACTTAGGTATCAGGATCTAAAGACAAGGCTGGAAGAGATACTTGTGATATTTCTGTAAGACCAAAACACTGCTGCTTAGAGGATGGGATAGGTACTCACACACACTGACTGGTCATGAACAGCACTAAAGGGAAGAGCCCTCCCCCATTAATGGAGAGCAATAGGTTTCTCCAGCAACAAACTGGGAGGACCCAGGTCATGCCCACATGTGGGATTTCTCCCCAGAGAAGCTCCTTTTCCATCAATACAGACATAGGTGAGCTTAAAGCTAGTCTTTCTGTATACCCCTGGATTTCCCAGCTGTTTGAGCAGGAATCTGTACCCTTAAAATCACTCCTAATTTAGGGCAGAATTTTAAAAAAGGATTTTGTAGGCATTAAGCATATAAATCCTTACTTTTAAGGAGGCATAACCCATTAATTACCTGAAATGTTTTTAAGCCTCTAGATATCCCTAAGGAGGAGATGCTGAAATGGTCTATTGAGCCACAAAATGCTGAAAACTGGGAAGGTTCATGGGGATAGGGGGGAAAAGACTTAATTCAGTACAAGATGGTAAATCAGGTTAAAAAGGAAAAGGAAAAGCAAAAGCAAAAGCATGCACATGCCTTCCATTGTGAATGCTTTTATCAGCAGAAATCCAACTGTTAGATCATCTTGAATTTGGGTTTCAAATGCAATTTTCACTTCTGCAATCTCTCCATTACCTACCCACAACAAATATTAAGCTTCTAATTAAACAGCACACATTTCATCCATAGTCCTGCCCTAGAAGTGCTAGTCTCAGTCTCTCCCATCAAAAAAAGTACACCAAAACTCAAGTATTTCTAAATGTTACTGTCCTAACCTTGCAAGAAATATACCAATAGAAATCAACTGGGTGCACTATTATAGCAAAATCCTTGACTTGACATCTTAAATTGATTCTTTTCTCCTTCATACGTATAATCTCTTAAGAACTACATTCAATATTCTTGCACACCCTATAATGTGTTCATAAGACATACACAGCAACTCCTAACTCATTCCCTGCTCTTTACCATGAAGTACTCTTCAGTATAGAGTAACAAATCTCATTTTACCTGAAAGCCCAGGAAAAAGGGTCCTGTTTGGCCATGGCTGCAGCTGACTGCCTGAAACCAAAGACCTTCCTGCCTGCCCTAACATAAACTTCAGCCATCCACATCTTTCATTTTTCTATATCCACTTTCTAAAGCTGAAAAAAAAAAAAGTACACAACATGCTTACCAGCCTGAATGTGCCCCTTTCCTGTTACCAACACTGCATACTCCTGGTTTCCTCCAAGGAAGTGATTGCTATAAACTCAGTAACACAGCGTAGTTTCTCACTGTCTTTGGTGGAAGTCAAGGTGAGCCAGGGTCTTCTCCCACTCCAGTGAAGAACAGAGGTGTGAGGGGTTCTCCTTACCCTACCAAGGGAACAAATTCCTAAGGGACAAAAAGTTGCTCTTTTCTATGCGAGATGGAATTCGTAAAAGAATAAACTCAGATTCAATTTGCAACATACACCAGTCATCTAACCTGAGACAGAAATTCCTTGAAAATATTTATGGCAAAGTAATAGTTGGGCTGTTCAATGAAATTTTTTATTATAATAAAGAGATTAGACAATATTTAGTGACTACCTTATTCTGATTGTTATCTAACCTTTTCTGAACAGTACACAGGACGAAATAACTCCATCCCTAAAGAAGGCTGATATGGGGGGTTTTAAGTTCATTTTCTTCCAATTTAACTTGATTGTAAATTCTCTTGTAATGACAGGTGTCACAAGAGGAAATAGAAACTTTTTTTAATTGGTCCTCTCATCCAAGAAACAATTTTCGAAGTGCAGAGAGTTTTGTCAGACAAAATTTTATGTATTATACTTTCATCATTTAAGAAGGTCTTGAATGTTGTGAGGATTATTATTACACAACGAAGAGTGTTAGGCAAAGCTTTTTATCTTGGCTGCTATTAAATGCCCTTTTATTGCTATATCAATCAACTAAATGATTTCCAAAGTCTGGTGTAAAATAGCATGTTGGTAGAGTGGGCAAAGCTGACAGTGGATAAAACTGTAATCTGTTTACGTCCTTGGACTTGATGGCTTATGCTGCTGGTGAGGCATTTTCTAAATCTTTCATTATTCTAGTGACTGGAAGACAAAATGAAAATGAGTAAGAGATCGTCTGGTGTGCGTATGACTCCTTGAGTATTTTGAAAACCAAACTGCTACAGTGCAAAAATAGGGCTGTAAAACAGTACTAAAGAACTTTTATATGTTTTAACTGTAGATATGGGGAAGCAAGAGAGACCAGAATAACTTAGGAACTAAAGGAGCAGAACTGGTGACGCTGAACAGAGGGAACCACAACGATGGAAGAAGGATTCTCCATATGGTTTTAGCAATCGGGTTAAAAAAATGGATTTTGAGTTAACAACTTCAGACTTCAAATTCAACAACCATAATTACAGCTTTTCCACACTACTACCATGGCCCAACGTTGCTTCCCTTTAAGCAGTCAGGCACTTCTGACACTGACTTCAAGCCAAAGCACAATCAGTTTCTTTTATTAGACATGGTTGCTTTCTTTCCTGAAACCTGAATGTTCAGCAAAAAGTAACCAAATACCATTTATTAACACACTCCATGAAACATTTACAGTACAGAGAGGGAAAGAAAAAAAAAAAAGTCAGGTCCTTTTCTTTAACAAACTGCATTATACAAAGCACAGACTTTATAAAAATGCCCAAGCAAAGCAGCAATTTGAAACAGATGGGTCACTGTTTATAAAAGTTTGCTACAGATGGAAAATTAGTACAAATACTTTCCACATCACTCTCTGATCAAAACTTTGCATAAAATACAAATAATTTTCTCTTGCTATATTGATCCATTCCTAAAAAAGATATTTTTGCAATTATTTTGCAATGTCGGAGAACTTCAATTTTTTTAGAGAAATGCCCTGCATAGACTAAAAAGACACACCTCTGTTCAAAGCTTCCCTTTTCACAAAGGGAAGAACCTGCAGAATATTCCATACTCAGCCCCTGTTGTGTCCAGATATATAAGATCACATATCTAACACCATACTTGTATGAGCACAAGCCCTCTCATACAGCAAGAGTTTGCAGTAGCTTAAACCATCTGTTATAGCACAAATAATAATAATCTCCTGCTGTTGCAGGACTGCCCTGGTCCTACAACCAGTATTCCACAGGCAGCTACTCCCTCCACAGCAGCAGCGTGTAAACCTGGTGATGTCTGTGAAGGATGCACAATCAGTCCCACAGCTGGAATAAGGTCTTCACTGTGGGCTAAGTGCATCTCAGAACGGGGGACTGGCCTTAAGAAATCTACGTTATGGAGCTGGATCTCTCCAAAAACTATTCCCTTGATCTAAAGCTCTGAGTAAGGTGATTAGTAGCCCTGAAGCGTGCAAAGCCCAGCTGTTCCTCACAATGCAGAAAAAAACCCTCTTCAGACTATTATTTTTTTATCTCTTTCCCTCACATATATCACAGGCTACATGCTGCTTTTCATCAAGCACTTTTTAGTAAGCCTACCACCACTTTTATCAGTAAATTTTACTGCATATAAAAGTTTCCTGTACTTCACTGTACAGTTATTTTGTATTTGATTTTATCTTTGACTAGATAGGTTGACAAGAAAATTTCAGATAGGGCACCTGCTTTATAAATGAATTAACAAATAGCCATAGCATTGGAAGATCACAGGTAAAACAGTAAAATATGAGGCTCAGAGGTGCACAGTTATTTTACTCCTCCTAAAGGCAACTCACTCTTCAAGCAGTGGTTCAACAGACTGCTCATACATCTCTGAAGTATGAAGGACTAAATGCATGCCTTTATTTCCTGGGTTTAAATGTCATGGTAACAGAGACAGAAATGATAGCATGTGCTTTCATTACAAAATTCTTGCAAAATTACTGAACTACAGGTTATATCAAAAGAAACTACACTCCAGCAGGCAGCATCCTGCTGTAGACATTTCCATCATTTTCTCACACTCATGATAAAACAATTTTACAAGAGCTTGTAACACAATAACACTTGTATTAAAACACCTCACTACTACACAAAAGCACACTATTCTCCTGAAAGTCAAAAACTCAAGGCCAAATTTTACTATCCATTAACTCCAAATTATTCTGCCAGCTGAAAGAGCATAGCATGAGTAGATTCAGATTTACTGAGAGATTCAGAAGAAGTATTAAAGATGGAAAATAGTGAGCTATATTTCCACATCAGTATCACTTGGGAGGTATCAGTCAAGTTTCACAGGCTGCTTTGTGGGGCAAGTGTGACAGTACAGTGAGACAGGGTGATTTTTATTGAGTTCCTCCAGGTACAGAGGCTCCTCTCCTATGGCATATGCAAAGGCACATGAGAGATGGACACCTCCACGCAACTGCCCTACCACAAGCCCCTGTGAACAGAGAGGTGTGTTTGTACCACAGGCAGGTAGATACACAGGGGTCCTCTCTCCCTCATTCTCCCAACTGAAAAAAAAAACAAAAAAAAAAACCACCACAACTCCCACAGGCTGGGAACAACACTAACCTCCTGAAACATGTGGCATTGCAGCGAGGACAAGCAGAGTCCAAAACACCCTGGCACACCACCCCACCCAGCAAGGCAGGAGGGATGATGCACTCCCACACTAAGAAGAAAGGTCCACACACTATGCATGAGAAAATTAATTTTTCACTGTAATATATGAACATATAATACTAATGGCAGTAAATCTGTAAAGAGCATTCAGATTGCCAAGCTCTAACAACCTTCATCCCCTAAAAAATGTACTTCAAAGACATGTTTGCACAAATTAACAAGGGCAAAGGTACAACGATGCATCAGTGAACCTGCACTGGGATGAGTAAACATGGTAAGAGAGTCTAAATTTGAAAATACTTTCCATAACACTGTTTGAATTACAGGGTAATTAGGATTGTGGGTGTTTTTTTAAAGCATCTTGTCGAACTTTTGGCTCAGGTTAACATACAACTTGGTAAAAATAGTTCATTCACCATAGACTTTAGTTTCAAATGAGGAAGACTGTAAAATTTCAGCCTATTTGCCACTTTTCTGTAGTGCATATATAATATCAATATTTTAGCACTTTAACCATTGGGGAAACTGAAAACATGATTAATTTGAAGTTACAAGAGGAATGATACAAGGCAAACTATGGCTGGCACCTCAGATCTACCCTTAGAAACCATTTAATTTGCAGTTAGGGCTATCAAGATCTTTTGGAGTGAAATGCTTACGGACTGGATTTTGCAGCCTGCCTTCTACTCACATAGCTGCATGAAACAAGTGATGAGCCTCTTCTAAAAAAATGTATTTGTGAGACTGGACTGTTACAAAACTAAGATTTTTTTTTTAAATATTCTTAATGTCGCTGTGCCTTACGCATAATTTTGGTTTGGTTTATGGAATAAAGGTAGCACAAATATTCTCAAATACATAACTGCACAGCTTTCAATTCATAGGTAGTGAAATGCTTTGGGCCATAAAAGGTATTTTTGGAAAATGCTAGTGAAGGCTTCCCCAAGACAACAGTTTTAGCACACACTGGGCAGCTTGCACTGCCTGACCAAGGAAGCTTTGAGTATAAAACTGCTAACAGATGGCAATGTTTTACTTTATAAGATTGATTCCAGTAATAAAGAATGTAAATTTTGCCCCTACATTTCTGCTGATGCAAATCCATTAGAAAACCTGATATAAAGAAAGCAGGCCACTTCTTGTAACAATTTAAGTGTGACTGCTCAAAATTTGACATAGAGATAACAAGCATTATCTAGGCTTCATCTGACCTCAACCACATTTGCTGAAAGAATGAGAAATACTTCAACTGACATTGCTACTCTCCTTCAAATAAAAACATACAAGATCCAGGAAAAGAGAAAATTTATATTACACTATTGTATACTATTTTCCATGAAGAATGTATGAACTGCTCTACGGGTGTAACAAGAATAGTTAACCAGCACATATATGTGTGAGTATAGGATCATATTGGGTTTTTAAATATATGTGCTTTAAATGGTAACTTTACATCTACACATGTAATTCTATGACATACGATACACGAGGAAGGTATTGTCTTTATTACAGTGGTGCTACACATCAGTCAAAGTTTATTAACTAGTATTTTCTGGCAATTCAGTCAGTTTTAATTATTCATTATTCAACATAAAACAGATGCTTTTCACTTTTTTCTGAGATTGTATTTTTCCAGTCTTGTCAATAGGAAGTCATATTTGCTATTCAATTTACATAATGTGTAGGCTCTCCTGAATCATCAAAATAAGCTGAAGTAGTAGGGAAGTGATTTACATGAATATCAACGACTCCTGTTCGTCACTCTGGGGAACATTCATATGGAAACTAATGTATGCCCAAAGAGTTGAACACACCAAAAAGGACGGGGAAAGAAAGGAAATAGGGCAGAGATGCGCGACAGGAGAAACACCCGTCAGTCAGCAAAACAGGGGGAAAAAAATAATAACTAATCCAAGATGAGATTTTCCTTGGAGCACACACCTGGGTATGTGCTCATCAGTACTGTATTCAGCCAGAGGGTTTCCTAAAGACAAATTAATTTGGACCACAGCGCACCTCTGCTGATCAGCAAAGGAACAATATCCCAAGTCTAAACAGCTGCAAAGAAGAACAGACGGCTGCAGCCACGATGCCAGAAAATGAAACTAGTTTACAAAACCAGCTTGCCAAACGCTGGGTATGCAAGAGCTGAAACAGATGACTCAGCCCAAAGAGGTGTCCCTTCAATCATCACTAACACCTTGCTAAAATTATGACAGTGATCACCACAGAAGCAGCCAAAAAAGTAAAAGCTACTTTTTCAACCACTCCTCTGAATGATCTGCTGAACCTCATCGTTCTTGCACAAAATGTTTGTTATAGAAATATCTTTGGGCACAGAAAAAGAAAGTTAAACCTTCCTGATAGAAAAAAGAAAAAATTATGTTTCTCCAAATTTATCAGGAAATAATTTCTTTATATAATGATAGAAAAAAGCAGTTAACAACACTTAAGTGTAAAAAAATACCAGACATAAACACATCTTCACTGGCAAGGACAGTGTGTTCCACTTTTCTGCACAACTCATTACTGATAATACCCAGAGAAAAATCTTTATAATGTTCTGTTTCTCATTTCATGAATTTTTACAGCTAATGTGTTCTCAGTCAAGAATAATGTAGTGATTAGAACAAAGCTTGGTAAGAATATCTGGCAATGTAATACCTATAGAATTTAATGAATTTCTCTCCGACTAGAAGAAAATTATTGATCACCAATTTTTTTCAAGCTTGAGATCAATTTTTACATCATTTAGCATAAAGTTTCTAGAATTAATTCATGAGAAAGTACAGATAACAAGCTTTGAAAGTAACAAGATATTGATTTGTGCAACTTTCTATGCTAATTTTAGGATCTGATCACAGCTAATTTAATTTGACTAGTGCTTTTTTACTATTAGATAACTACAAACTAACTTGAAGATGAAGATTCCCTTTGACAATAACTTCAGAAGACTTCACCAGGAAATAAAATTGGGAAAACTTGAGGGGTTTTGCCCTCACTTATACACACACACTTATACATGAATACACACACTAGCTTGTTTAGTGACAAAAATATTCCCTGGAATAATCTGACAAAAAAGGAAGAATGGAAACAAGAAAGGTCTCAGTGTGTAAGTACCTTTCAATTAAGAGTCTCCACTTAAAATATGATTTAAAAAAACTCAACAGGAAAAGATGCAATTTTACTTCGGTAGTGTTTAACATCTTCTCTTGTCAAATATTTTGTGTGTTAAGCATTTTGTGCCAAAGTAATGCAATTTCCACATTTAAATAGGCTGAGCCATGGTTTTACACATTTGAGCTTTCACATGCCTTGGCACCACCTCTTGGTTTCCTGGGACACTGGATGAGACTCTTGGGCAGGGATTTGTTAAAAGCACAATTCCTGATCGAAGGTAGTAAGTGTTTGTCAGCCAAATTAAATAAAATCTAGAAACCATCTGTTTTAGAAACTTTAATGATTAATTTTAGGAAGATGTTCTAAAAATGAGGTTATTTTTGGCATAGCATTTATTTGTAAGACATATCACTAGCAATCCAGCATTTTTCATACCAGGCTTATAACTACATTTTCCAGTTATCCATCTGGGCCCTTTTCAATTCAGTGGTTTAATTAAAACTCAATGGTATTATCAATCTGTTGCATTTTTCATTTTGATGGTTATTACATTTACAGTACAGCAGGAGTACAAATTAGAGTAAGAAGATAAATCTCATCTTAAAATTTCATTTCTGTATCTTTAGTAACTTTCATTGTCATAATATTTTCTAGCTCATTCACATTTATAAAACAGTTTTAATGATCTACTTTTTATGATTACAATAAAAGGAAACAGGAAAAAATTATCTTTCAATAGCTTTACACATCTCACAGGGTATCTCTCATCATTCATTCCATCAGTCTGGTCAACAGATGGGCATTACACAGCAAGGTTGGGAAAAGGTCCATGATGGACTTGAAATCAAGAGTTTTCTTTTCACCTCTTAAACATGTAATTTGGCAGCAAGTAGCAATGTATGTATCTAAGAACAGAACCAGACAGAGAGAGATGTAGGAAAAAAATAACAGATTTCCCAAAGAGAATGGTGATATGAAAACTGCAATGTTCCAACTTACAATTAGTTTCAGTTAATATTAAGGATGAGCATAGCTGTGCCTTCAAACTACCTGGAAGACACCAGCTTTAGGTTGCAGTATCCAAATGAGTCTTTAAATTTCAGGTCACCACTTTGGCTTAGGTCTTTACTAGGGCAGATTATTTCAGAGTTCATGGGTTGTTGGTTTTTTAGTGGCACATAACAACAACAGTACATACTCAATTTGCTTACAATTGGAAAGTTAACTAAAGCAAGTTTTATATGGTCAAAAGGAGGAAGGGGGAAAAAAAAATCCCATAGCTCTCAAGTAAACTCCCTAGAAAAGTGGAAACAGCCTCAGCTACCCTTTCAACTTAGCACTACCACAGAAACAGAGAGGTATAATTGACCTTGACTATACAGTTGCCCATGTATGATACTAACAAGTTCTTCAAAGCTTTGCATGCTTACAGTGCTTCAAGAATCACAATAGCTTGTTTGATACTAGCATTGTCTGTTTTTCTAGCAGTTTCTTCTTTCATCTTTTACAGCAGTAAACTCCTTAAAACTCTAATCAAGAGAAGGCATCCCTGTAGATGGCAGAAACTAAAGAGACATGTCAGATCCCCTGGCCTGTGACCCAGACATTAAGGAGCCCATTTATCATCACCTTTCCCTGGACTTTAGGCAGCATTCTCAGCACATTCACCATTTCCCCAGGGAAATGATTCTCCTTTTCATTTCCCAGCTCCATGTCTTGCAGCAGAACTTCAACCATGCCAGAGCTGCTTGCCTGACTCTGAAAATGGCAGAGCATTCAGGGCAACACCATTAAAGACCTATTAAACTAAGATTTAGAGCTGGGTTTGCTATTTTTGATCACAGTCCTAACTAAACAAAAGGGAAAAAAAATGTCTCTGGGTCACACATTCAGTGCCACTGAATGCTCCAGGTTTTCAGCAAGAAACATTTCAGATACTCCCTATAGAAACAGCAAAACAAGGTTAACGCCAGATGACATTAACAAAAGTAAAGGAAAAACCTTACTTATTTTTATTAAACGGTAAGCGGAACTCCCGGCAAAATATCTTTTCTTTCAGAACCAGAATAAAAGATACTTCATAGCAGTGGGCATAGCACAGGTGAATGGAGGTGCAATGCCAGCTCCCTGCAGGTTTGTTAGGGTGGGCTGTACGGGAATAAAGAGCATTACAGGCTTGTGCTGTCCCAGAGCTGACAGACATACAGTTACCTACCTGCTCCTCTCCCTCTTCCTCTCTCCTTGTCTCTTGATTTGAGGAAATCCACTACCTGCATGCACAACCTTCCACTTTTACCTTCAGTTCACTGCAAAGCCAGGAGAACCATAACTTAAATATTTAAACTGGTAGAAGCTATAGAATAAATGGAATAGATACACATAACTATAATGGGGAAGAATCAACACAGGTTTGATTTTAAAAAGCCACAAAAGTCTTTGAAGGAACCAGAAAGCCCATAGATAAAAATGCAGCTATTGACTACATGAAGCAGCACATTACCAAATTCCTTGCTCAGGTTTGCACCCAGTAGCAGTCAAATTCCCTTAACCAGAGAAGACACAACCTTAACTCTACACAACTAATATTATGCTCCATAACTAGCAACATTTCAGAAGGAGATCTTGGAGTCATTTTAAGAGTGGTATGAAACAATGAACTTTCAGTTCTGACGAGAGAAACACCAGAATATCAAGAAATAAAAATTCCTGGGCAGGGTATGATATACAGTACAGTGTACTCCCATTTGGAAGACTGCACATAGTCTTATTCCCCATTTCAGAAAATTATAGTAAAATTAGAAGTCCAGAGGAGAGTAACAAAGATTATTAAGGCTTTCCTTTCAACAAGGCGATTACAAAAACTGACTCAAAAAAAAACCCACCCCATATAATTAACATGCATATGCAAAATGTACGCAATAGAAAAATCAGCAAGAGGAAAGGAAAAAAGAAAAGAATATTCACCACTAATTATACCATTAGCTGATAGGCTATCTTAAAACCTTACAACAAAAATGTAAGTCCTAATTAAGTTAGAAAGCAAGAACTGTAAGGAAAAGGAATACAATTTATTAAACCAAAGGATATAGTAGGCAAAAACAAACACATGTTCAGCATACACCATAATAAGTTCATGAAGAATTAAATTTTGGACCTTTTTGCTCTAGGATGCTTGGATGCCAGAAGTACAAATAGTTTCAAAAAGTGATTTAGACGGATTCACAACAAAAGTCCATCAGGGCTACTAAGGTTATTATCCCTAAGGTTCAAACACCATCTCCAGCTCAGGGCTTCCTAAAGCTTCAGGCTGTCAGAAGTGGAAGGGGATGCAAGAAGGTCCTTATATTTGCCCTTTTCTTACACAATTTCCCCAGACAGCCAAACACAACCAGTGTTGAGGACAAGGACAACTGCAGTGGGACTGTGGGGTTGCTCACTGATGCTGCTCTCTCGGTGTTATCTGAAGAAAGGAGAAATGAAGTTTTGCAGAAGGTCGGTAAGAAATGTACATTTATTTTCACACACATCATCTGGCCTTACACTACAGAAGAAGCTACTAAGAAGCATTTACCTGATTAATGTTTTCCAGCAATCAACCTGTCCACTGGGACATCATTCGTTAGAAGTTGTGTCTGGATTTGTGGTGTTCATCATTTTTTTTCTGCAGACCTCACACAAAGTCAGTGGAAATTCCTGCTGACTCAAACATTGGATCAGAGACAGCGTTTCCACAATCAGAAGTGGTTATACAGCTTAAAAGAGGAAAAAAATATTTAACTGCTTGGTCAAATGAGATTCCAGTTTGGGTGCTGATCTTGATTACCAAAGGAGAACAAAGAACACAGTAAACCCTGATAAGCATAAGGAAGAAAATCATGAAGTCCAAAAAATAGTCTATATCATAACAAGCAATGTCATCTGTAATAGCTTTATGTCTAAGGATTGACATCTGGCTTTTCCTTCTACTGTCAGCAGAGGGTTCCTTTGGCTAAATAATTATAACAACACTTTTTAAAAAAAAAAAAAAAAAGTTTGGATAACACTTTTCAAAAAAACATATGTGGATACTCATTTTGCAGCTGATCAGTTTTGACACACCTGGCTATCAAAATGTTAAGCCTTCTATGAAAAGACCGTAGTTAGCCGAGAGGAGTCTACCAAGAGTATCTTTTCAAGTTGACATTCTTAATAATGATTTTAAAAGTACCTAGGCAGTACTTATTGTACTCACCCAGCCAACACCCACGAGAGACACATCTTACTCCGTACACACAAAAGTGTCACTCACTTCAGCCAACTCACATACATTTAACTCTGAAAAAATGCTAAAAAAAAAATAGAAATTAGTATTAACTGTACAGATAACTGTTACTGGGTCTTATAGTGGGAGCACTAACTAGTTATCTTTCTGAACAAGGTATTTGGAGACATGAAAGGGGCTTGGCAGTCAACTTGCATTAACTTTTGCTATGAGTCAGACACCCAATTATCTTCTGTGCTGTTGAAAAATCCACCCTTGTTCTCTAATTCTTGCATTTCCGTAAGAGTTGACAACTATTAAAACATCATTAGGTATGCAGTCAAAGCAACATAACACTTGAAAAAATTACTGGTAGTCATAGTTAATTCTCTGTAAAATATTTCTTGAAAAACTCAATAATTGGAGTCATTATTTCAGATATCTTTTCCATATATTTTGGGGTTGGATGTTTACTGAGAGAGCATTAGGTATTTACACCAGAGAGAATAAAAGAAAACTACAACAACAGTAGTAGCTTAGGCTTTATGAGTACTTCTGACTTAATCACAAAATTATAATTAAAAAGGACTGAAGTCCCTATCAATTCAAAACATATTTACTCTGTTCTTTGAAAGGGTGATGTCTATACTCTTGAAACAATTTTGAGCCCAAAGTAAACAGAAATCTTTACAAAGGTGTAAATGATCGCCACATAGTACTTAAGGAAAAAGCTAGAAAAAAGCATAAGCTCATTAAAAAAGATGACAGAAATCCAAAAAAGCAAAATATAAAATGATTTTAAAAAATAATAAAAATAAATACAGGTCAGCCTTTAGAATGTATTACAAAATGTAAAGTAAAAGATGTGAAAGCTGGATAGCATGAATGCCAAGAATAACATGAGGTTTCAAGAATATTAGGAGCTAAAGGAATCATGCCAACAATATGATTAACTGCCACATGGGTCCTACTGAAGTCTTCCTTAGGTAACCTTATCCCATCCCTCTCAGACACTGAGTAGTACATTCCTGGAACTGAATGGAATGCTTTAGCTTTACCGTGCACCTGAAGGACACCTGTGCAGCCAGCACATGCACAGAAATAAGGTATTTCTCACAAGTACCTGGTTTGCTGCCCGTGCTCCAGACCAGACACACACACACATTTCTCACTGGGAAATCTGAGATAACCCTATACTGGAAGCTTTCTTAAAGCATATTTTCTTGTTTCTCACAGTCTTGTCAGTGCAAAATGTGCAGCATTGGCAAAATACTCTGAGAGTTTAGGTACCATCAGAAATTACTCCAAACACAGAAGTGTGCTGCATCTTGAACATGGAAAAAAAAAAAAAAAAAAAAAAAAAAAAAAGGTAAATTTGCACAGATTCATAACCTGTGAAGAAAAGATATGTTTCTTTAATATGCCAGAAATATAAAATGATATCCAGAATAATATTTTGGCTTGAAATTGAATGAGAGATTGGAGATGTGGCCTACCAGATTATGCCAACTGAACTGAACAAAATACAAAAAAAAAATTTATCTGTGATCCATCACTCGAATTACTGCAGGCAAACTGCCTGTTTATCCAGGAGACCAACTATGGATATGAATTACTGTTTCTTCTTTGTTAACATGAAAATGGTATTCCATCTTAAGGCGAGATATAATAAAGCAAAAACTGCAAGTGTTTTTTCATCTATTCCTCTATCTCTTTTCAAATGGAAAGGCCACTTAGCAAGTAACAGAAATGGATGCAGCTGCAAAGTGAATGGAGGTAAGTGGCCACAGCTGTATCACACTGCTTGGTACATTAGGCTGTGAATAAGACTAAGTCTGTTACCCCAAGGTAATCCTGTGTCTGGGATTTTAAATATCACCTACAAGTAAAGCAGCTCCAAGAACCACTCCTAGATGTAGTTTATCAAAGTTTTGCATCGTAATGGGAGCATCCAAAACTGCCCCAGATGATGCCTGCCCAAAACTGGTCCACAGTGAAGAGGATGACCATGAGCCAAACAACCGGTTTAAGCAGCAGCCAGGGAACTACACAAAGAAATAAATCAGCTTGAAAAATATAAAAAGCATGATTCTTTTTTCTTATAGCAGAGGGGAGAGCACGGCAGCATGGATCTCACCCCAGGGAGGCAGATAGGTGCACACAGGCACAGCACCCATGTCTCCCATGGAAGTTGGCGGGGGACCCTGCACAACTGGGGACGTGGGGATACAACTTCGAGGCAGGGAGGGATGTTTTTGTGGTGGGAGGTTAGAAAGTTTTTGAGATTCATTATAGAAAGGTGTTTACAAATTTATACTAAGCATCTTGCTGTAGTTCATCTGGTGCATTGCTGATATTGGTCTTGAATGTATAGTTCACTGGTTGCTGGTTAATTACATCCCATTAATAAATCAATGAAGCACTTTGATCTTGATTTGATTTATATTAGATTATTTGAGCAACTTCTCCCTGCAGCAAGCTGGTATCACAGTTTTCACTCCCCATCCTTCTGAAAAATTGAGAGAAGTTTAATATGGTCAACAAAATTTTACTCTCAAATATTTCATCACTAATTCAACCATTTGAAGAAAAGTAAATATGGGTGCTCAAGAACTGACCAGCAACAAAAGGATCTCCCAGAATTTCAGACAAAGTAAAACACCTTTGCTTGAGAAAAAATACTGCCGTGGTGACTTTAAACAAGCCTGCCTGCTCTGAAAATACATAAAAGGCCACTATGATTTTGGGTAGTTAATGGGTTTTAATAAAAAGTTTATTACCTCTTCAGTTAAAAAGCTTATATTAGAATGAATAGCAGAGGCCTGACAAAACTATTAAACCACAGATATTCTCTACTGTCCCGGTCTGTTCATTTAACCATTTTTTTTCCCCAAAGTTGACAGGCACACACAACAGCACAGGGAACAACTGTCAGACCACAGAGCAAGAGGACTCTTGCTACAACGGCAAGCAGTTAGTATCTCACAATTTGTTATATTGGATTTGACTGTTATTTTTCTGCTGCAAATTCTATTTTTCCGCAATTCCACTAAGCTTAGGTAAACTCTATGCCAGGTACAGAGTGCAACTCTCAGCTGACTACTCCTCATGACAGAGTCTGTTGCCAAACCTATGAATTTAGAGAAATGGGGGAAGAAAAAAAAAAAAAAAAAAAGTATTGTAAAAGAAGAGTGATAATTACATTCCCTTTTATTGATGACCCTGAGCATGGTAACAGACTGACCAACATCCTTCTTCCCACACTATCACAGCCCTCAGTGCAGTATGCTCTACATGACCACTAAGCTTCATTTTACAGTTTTTCCTCTTTTCCCCACTGATGAAAAGCTTCATAAGGACAGGGGGGAGATCCAGGCAGAAGCAGGTAGGAAACAGGTGAGCAGGGCAGGGGCAAAAAGAGAGAAAACAAGATCACATCTCTTAGAAACCCTCATTCTTTTACTGTCTTTGACAGTACCCAATAAAACAGGTGGTTTCATTAAAATTAGGATGGGCACTAGTTAGCAGTAGTACTCTTCAAATGAGCCACTAAAGTCATTTGGGAGCGATTTCTTTCCAGAAACAAGATTTACAGAGGACTTTGCATGCTTGAGACAGTGGAGCCCGATCTGAACGGAGAAAAGTCTACTGGCAAAAGATATTCCCTGGAAGGTAAATGTATTTGTTCATTCTCTGGACTTTCTGGCTTATGTTAAATTTATGAGCTTTTATGTTCTGTTATATTTTCAGCGTTCAGCTCAGAAAACCACAGTCATGGCACAGAAAGAAAAAAATCCCATAAAGTCAAAAAGCATAAAAAGAGATTTAACTGTCTCCTCTTAATTTCTTTCTTCTCTCTAGGATAAATCTTTGATTCAGGCTGAACAACAGCTCAGCTACTTTTCGGTGAGAGCAGGGGAAATGCACACCTCCTAAAACTGCTGCACAGCTCCTGAGCTGTCCCCAGAGCCCAAACCAAGCACATCCCAAGCCCAGGGCTCAGAGACAGGGATGGTGTCTACTCCCTGCTCACCCCACCACTGACTCTGCAGGCAACAGAGAAATAGGGTTTCTTCGGAGCCCCTACACTGCCTGTGCTGCTGCTGGCCAAAAACACGAGTTCAGTACCAAAACCACATCAGTTCCGTCTGATCCATCTTCAACAGCTGCAAAATGCTGAACCCTGATGGACAACAGTACGGTGGTCAAAATTATTCCACTTTTAAGCTATCACACGCACAAAAAAGGTTTTGATGAGTCCAAGCAGGTCTGCCAAACAAAATCTGTCTAAAAATCTCAAATTAAAAAAAAAAAAAACAAAAAACACAAACCCAAAGGCCATTTTGTTTAGATTTGGTTGTCCTCCTTCCCTCCAAAAGCTGTGAGCTATCAATCTCTCCAGAACAGAGCCCGTTAACGCCATCTCTAACAACCTGTAACACCAGCCATACCAGCCAGCTGTCTCCGTCGCGCCTATTCAGGCTTTATATATTGTTCTTGGAAAAAAGCAGGAACACAGTACCTGGGTTTTTGTATCAGAAGAATGGAGAGCTAGAATGTAATTATTATGTTTAGAAAAATTATACAAGAGCTACACAGTAGATATTTTATCTATCATCCTGTCTAGTTTCTAACTGAAGGCAAATCAGCCAGCCTTTAGAAAAAGACTTCAGGATGGGTTAAAACAAACTGAACAGGAGAAAATAAAGCCCTGAAAATTAAGCTTTAGAAGTTTGTCATCTTCATCTGTGAGACTAAACTTCACCCTTTCCTACTCTCACAATTTTATTCTAAGGAGCTTGCTATTTGGAGCAACTCCTTAAGCCTACACCTGAAGTCATGCACATTTAAGGAAATACATTTCTCTGGGTTTTTATATACATAGAATATAGAACATAGAGAATATATATTTTACTTGGTTTTGAGGAGAAACCAGAAAACAGTGTCAATATTTAATTTAATGTCACAAGTAAGATTCTCTTACAGAGAGCTTTTCAGAAACTCAACTTCTGCTCTTCAAGAGGAGGAGGTTGGTGACACTGAAACTTGGAGAAGGAGTTTCAGCTTCCAAAACTCCATTCTTAATTCTCCTTATCACCTGCACATGTAATAATTTCATCTGGTTTTATTATATAAAACATGCTGCTGCCCTCATTTCTGAATAGAATCACTAAAATACTGATTAGCCATAAGATTTTAAACTAAAAATATTATTTAAATAACGTGGAGTAAGTACAAAAAGAAAACAAAAGATTGGGTTTCTTTTTTTCCCCTCTAATTTTTTTGTCTTCCCCTATTGCACAAGAACTTCTCAGATCATGTATGTTTTCTCTCAGTGCTGTATACAGTCCAGTCCAGCTTCTGTCAGAGGATGCTAAACCTGGTGCCAAAGGTGCACTTGGCAGTACGGGCTGTGATTGAATTTGGGCCAAGAGCATCTCAGGTGTACAGTGCTAGCGTGGTGAGGTCTTCACTCCCGTGAAGCAAATATAAAGCAACAGTCTGGGGCACGTTTAAATGTTCCTGACTCTTATGATGTCATCCAGCAACACAGACGATGCCACGAAATGCGCAGTCCTCGAGGTTGGCAGAACAGATGGAGCCTTAACCTTTACTGGAGACTCCGGTTACACAGCTTCTGCATCTTAAATAATTTATACGATCTGATCATATGGGAGCTTCAGCTGTGGAAACAGATGATGCTAAAAACCAAGATCTGATTCAATCTGTTCACTTGCCACTGTTCAAAACCTCGTAAAGGTGAACAGGTCACCCAGCAGCCCACAGCGCTTAGAGGCATGGGACTTTCAGCCCCAAACACTTGTTTATTACTGGTTATTGCTTTTAACGTGACTCAGCACAGGTTTGTGATACACCACATTTGCTTCAGCTTATCAACTCTAACACAATTTTGCTCTAAAACCAAGCAAAACATTTCTCCAAACAGCAATTTGGATGCCCAGCAGATTAAGAAATAAAGTTAGGCAATCCTGTATATGGTATCATACAAATATTTAAGGAAAAAATAGTGGCTTGCTCTTAAAGATTAAATATTTACAAACAGGTAACAGTGCTTCTGCAGGACTGGAGTGGTAAACAGGACCCCAATTTTAAATACACTCAGAAGAAACTTTAGGCTGAGAACAGCCTTTGTGCTGACTCTGAGGACAGGCGATGCTGCGCAGGGCAGTGTGGCACAGGGACACTCAGGGCTGCGGATGCCGTTAGCCCTGACACCGGAGCAGAGCAACCACAGAATGGTGCACATCTGCACTTAAAGCAGCGGAGGAAGAAGATAGAAGCAGCATGAGTACATTACCTAGGCCAGCCTCAGAAATACAAATAACCTCCCATTTTTTGCATGCCTTTTTAGACAGCTGGGGCAATCTGAAAGCTCCCCGAAAACCTTTAAGAGAAGCATATTAAAGTAAACCAGCCTTGGTTCAGATTACTTTAATATTCCAGGCTAAAAACTGTTTTATAAAAGCTGATTCATGAACAGACCAAATATTGTTGTTTTGGGATGCACAACAAAGAGCAGGGCAGATGGTCAGGGGTGGCAGCAGCTTCACTCATCTGATTTTAATCCATCACCACAACTCTGTCAGAGCCCTCAGTCACATGCGTTTCACTTACTTGTTCGGTTCATGCAAGGCATCCAAAAAAAGCCCACTGAACAAGATGTAAAGCTCATATTTACTATTCAACCCTGCCAGCATTCCTGGGTTTTTAAACAAGCTTGGAGAAATAAATTTGCTGTTGGCTGAGAGAACCTCTGCCAAGTTTTCCATCCTAAGTGTGTTTTAATCGGATCGCCACTAAAACTTTTCAAAAAACAGTATTTAATGAAAACAAACAGATGTACAACTGCCAAATGTCACTGTAAGATTGTTAACGTGTGTCATCACCGAGTTTTAATAGCAAAACTAAAAAAAAATAATTGAGAGTTATGACAGGGAAATACGGTTGCTATAGAAGTCCAGCTTCCACAAACACAATTTTCCCAGCAGAGAGGAGCTCCTACGCACAGAGCGAGCGGGTGCCCGTGTCAGCGTCTGCGTGCAGCGCTCACCCACGCAGCTCCCACGCGTGGGCTGCTCTCATCCCCCTTCCCTGCCCACCCCACACCGTCCTCCTGCCATCCCATTGCTCATCCTCGCCACCACTGCTGCAGGGCAGGCCACGTCTCAGACAGCTCATTCAACAGAAAACCCTTAAAAATGTAGAGGAAAAAAAAAAAAAAAATTACAGTCTGCATCACATCAAGTTACCTGAACAGATTCATCTAGGACAGTAACCCAACCTGACCCGCTGAGGAGCGGAGCTATGGGTGGAAACCTCTACCAGTGGCAAGACACGGCTCCCTTTTGGCAGCAGTTCTGCAAGTCCACACCGTAACCTCCAGCATAAATACACCTGCTTAAACAAGTTCTGAGCGATCATCTAAGGCAGCTTCTCCACAGAATAATTCCACTTACAGCAGGTGCTGCTCATACAAACCAAAAGGGAGAGGTGAAGGAGGAGATTTTGGAAAGATACACTGGGGATACAGTCAAAGAAGTCACAGACACCACATGCTTTCACCCAGAAACATTCATGCTTCAATATACCCACACCAACATTATGACTCCTATTTTTAAGAACAAAACAATAAAATGTTTTATCCCTCTACTTTCCATAGTAAAGCAAAGCGCCTGTCTAAACTTTCATTCCTTAATGAAACTCTTATTGATTTTTCATACTTTTGAATCGTTGCCTTGAAGCAATTTCTTTTAGCCTCAGGTTCTCACATTTAATTTGTATGTATGCTTAAGGGAAAGTTTATCAATAGAGTCTCCAGAGAGATACTAAAAGGGTTTTATGAGAAAGTTATGAAATTTTACATATGACATTTACTAACCTAGTTTTTTTAAAAAAAGCAAGCCTAGAATAATGCATGACATTAACAATCAGCGGTTTCATGTAACATCTTATGCCACTCCGTGCAGCTGCCAGTGCATAAAGACAACAGGAGTCAGACTGAATAGATTTATGTTGATAAAGAGTAAAAATTAAAAACCACCACAACAGAAATTCATACACATGTATGGATCTTCCACATGTTAACAGCTACCCAAAGACAAGTAGACCAGAACACATCCATAGGATACCAGGACAGCTGGTATCCTATATAAAGTGCATACTCAGGCCAGGCATGAAGAAACTGTTAGGATTTAAATTTTTTTTTAAAAAAAAATCCATCAGCATTAACAGACAGCTTTGCCAATACCGTCAAAGACCTAAAAAGAAACAAATCTCTCATAATTTATTCTTAAGCTAAAATTTCCCAGCTGCTTCAAAAAAAAAAAAAAAAAAAAAAAAACACTAAAATGCTACGGATCTTTTAGTTCTCATTCATGCAAAATATGCTAATTTTACTAGTCATTGGAAGAAGCAAATTTATGGGCCAAGGGGCAACATCCAAGATACAGTATTTCAACTATTAGCTGGGTTCCTACCTAAGAAAAGGAGATACCCTTTTGCTTAAAAGTCAGTACTGTGCATTGTGATTAATATTGTCTAAATGGAACTGTCCACAGGTAAAAAGGATTAGCTGGATTTGATTCCAGAAGACCCAAACCCAAGGATCTTTCACAAAGTATTGAGGCTTTGAGGGGGGGTAAAGGAGGGAAATCAGGCCCTATAAAACTTAAGAAAAAAGTTGAATCAAGTCTGTCACTCTATTAGTCAACCATCCACTATACCTGTTGTCCTTGAGAAGTAAAGCAGGAAGAAAGCCTGATGGAAATCAACTTTTTTCCCCATTTTCTCATGTGTCTGTCTTTTCAATAAAGTATCGACTTACTAGTACTATCCTAATGGTAATACAATTGTCCTATCCATTTCCCAAATTACCTGATTAAGGAAGGAATTAAATAGGATTACCTAGCTAGTATCAATTAGTATCTACCAGCAGTGATCTATAACGAGCCGCAGCCTGCAGTCCATGCAGCTGAGAACAAAGCAGAGGAGAGAGCAGAGGAGCCACTGTTGGTCATGGGGATTAGACTGAAAAACAAACTTTGCAAGAAGATCAGACTCAATCTGAAGTGTGCCAAAGGAAGAAAAGTACTTGAATTGCACAGGAACAAGAGCTGGATGAAGCTGAAGGAGATTGCTTATGTAGGATGCTTATTCCACCATGAAAAATAGTGGTAACACCAGCACAAGGAGCAAAAAGATTTTACAGAGATAAACAGATTAAAAAAATTCATCTGTTGCTTGTGACAATTAGGTCTTCTACTCCAAAAATGTTTAAGAACTGTCAAAAGTGATACTGGGATGAGAAAAGGTTAGGGAAATTTTTTAACTCTCACAGAATAGCCAATACCAAGATACTGAGATTAAAAGAAAGAACATTTATAAAATCCTACATGAAGCAAACATGAAAAGGTTGCTCAGTTGCAAGATAACTGAGTAATGTAACCTTTCAAAGGAGCAACAAAAAGCGATTAGACCATCCCTTGGATTGAAAATGATTGATTATTACTGCTAATATTGGAATTGAAGTTGACTGTAATGCTTTTTATGTAATTGCTTTATTGAATGCTGCATAGCTTTATTTGGTAATGTATTCAGAACATAGCGAATTTTCCATTTCTTTAGCTCCAGACACACTAAGACACACAGACATACAGTTACAACATATTTATCCCAATTATATTGTATTAAACAGCATATCCTAAGGTTAGCTCCTGACCTTTCAGTTAAGGTCTAGAGGGAATCTTCTGCCTGCAGAATCATCTAGTAGATTTGAGTACCAGCAACTTTCCATCCTCTGCATCTGTTCACCGGTTTATTCCATAAACTGTATCAAAACACCTTAAATCTGATTTGGGGCTTTGTGCGCTGTAATAATTAAATCATTTTCAGGACTTTGAAAGCTGGCTCATCCATTTAAAAGAAAAATCAATCAAGGACGAGTAAATCACAGTGAAGAAGATGAATAACTTTTTTTTTAATCAAAGTACATTAAAATTTTAAAATATCTGTAGGCAAAGCAGAGATTTTTTTTGTTTGTTTTTCACCTTTGTTTTTATTCAAAAAAGCAGCCTTCAATATTTAAACGTAACTACATAGAGTTATATTTTCTCACCTGCTTTTTGGTTTCTTTGATTTTTTTTTTATCCCCTGGTGTCACTCCCTGCTTTTTGGAGAGCATCCTAGCTAAGGTCAGCAGTCAATTAGTCATCAATAACTCCCTAAAATGAGAGTGAAAATTTTGGGCTGCCTGCACTCCCATTACCAACCCAAGCAACACGTTTGAAAGCTCGTAACAAAGAGCATAAAGTACTTCAGTGTTCTGAACATAAATATGTTACCATTAAAACAGTAAGTATGAAAAATATCACAAAAGGTGTGCAATACCAAGCTTTATCATCTGTCACACACGTATATTGACTTAACCGAGACATGCTCACTTATCTACAAAGCAAAAATTGGGTTTTAAGTACTGTATTTTGCAAGACCCTTAGGGCACAATAACATTACTGTCATCATTTACTCTGACTTTCCTGTCTCTCATTTGATTCTTCTCCAGTCTTTTCAAAACATTGCAGGAAAAAATAATGCATAAACATACGCACACACTGACACTAACATGTAAGCAACATATTTGACACCTAGACACATGGTGTAGCTTTCATCTCAGTGCTACGTGTACAAGGATATACTTGGCTTTTGGCACACTTTTTCATGTTTGGAGCCAATTCTAAAAGTAAGGTTTTCTTAGCACTTTGCATGGAATGCAGAAGATAGAGGATTGATATTTCCTTAAGAGAAGGGTGTGATCAATAACAGTTAAAGTTTGGATAAACCCTCATTATCAGATTTCTACAACTTTGAAGCGAATACATGTCAACTACCTGTTAAGAACAGACAACCCCACGCATTATAAGCTCACTGCTGACTGAATAAAGCTAAATTTAGGACTACAAATCTGCAGAATCAAAAATTTTCATATTAACAACAATTTTAATTAAAATACTACACTTGGGTTATGAAATATTTGATGCCATTTGGAAAACAAGATATACTGAACTAGTGTAACTGAAAATATTGAAAGTTTAGATAACGTATTCTAGTCATACTGTGTACACATTTAACACACTGAGCTCCAAACATTTTTTTTTTAATTTGTTTTTACTTCCACTTGAATTCAGCATTACTTTATTAATACAAGCAAGAATATTAAGGGAATAACAATAAAAACTTTACACAAGCACTACCTCATATGCACCATATTTAATACAAGAACTTCTGAGGAGTTCCTGATGTTTCATTATTACAGCCTCCTTTTAATCCTTGTCTCTAAAAACTCCAATTCTGTACTCCATTCAGGCAGCTGCTTCAAAACTATGAGCTAATAGATATCAGAATTCATTGAATGTATAGAAATAAGTTTTCTATATCCAGTGTCTCCACTGAAGATTTTCAAAAGCTAGGAAAAAAGGTGCTTATTTTGCTTAAAAGCAACTGGGTTATATAAATCAATTTAACTAATGGGTCAAAAGATCTTAAAGATGTCACAAGTACTGAATTTATTTTTGTCTTCACCAGCTTCAAACTTGTGAAATTTATGGTTATAAATGTCATACTGTCGAGAAGTAAAACATGCCTCACACATAGGTGGATATTTTTAAACTATTGATATTTGAAGGTCTTTGGATCTCAGGGGTAATAAAATAAACCCCTGAGGACACAAATCAGTGAAAAAGTTCAGGTGATAACATAATAAACAGATATCCCCTCACCCTGCATTTAATCACGTGGCTGGCACCACCAGCCACGTTTCCTACTTTTGTTGACCTATTAAATAGGTCGATAAAGTCCTAATAAAGACTTACTGAAGTACCTACCTTACACATTTAATTTTTTAAGTATACTGAATATGTAATACTTTAAATGTCAGGATTTTTCAGCAAGTCATACGGTGTTAACTATTATTGCAAATAAAGCGTAGGAACACTTATAAAGTTGCTGTTGACTATGCCAGGGAATATGAATCCTTTCATTACCGCTCCATTCTGTACAGGGTATAAACATAACTCTGAACTTGTTCACAGTTACTTGGGCTGCGCTGGTGGCATCAGCCCCTTCTCAAAGTCTTCTGCTGCAATTTTGACAGCACTGCTTTATAAAGAGACACAAAGAGCTTTTAAAACCAAATCCTGTGGAATACAGTGAGGGGAGAAAAAAATACGCATCAATGAGTGGGCAAAACCAAGCAGCAAATACACTGGCTTAAGATAAATAACGTAGGTTTACTGGTACTTTCCCCGGGAACAGTTGGGTACCAAGGCGTGCAAGCTGCAGCATGGCAGCGACGTGGGCTCCACATTCGAGGCATTGGGCTGGCTCCTCTTTGAACATATGCCCTTTCAAGTGAAATTAATCACTCTCTTTATCACTCCTGCAGCATCTGGAGCCATAATCATTACCCAACTGCTGAGAAAGAAATGAAACCACTAATCGCACGGGGAGCAAGGCTTAGCTTTCAGAGCAGGAAAGTTTTTATTAAGTTCTCATTTGAAAAGTGATTTTTCATGGCTAGCCTTCCAAGACATGCCACACAAAAGCTGGATATACTTCAGCAAGTGTCTACAACGCATCCCCTAGCATATAGAACCAATATGTTTAGAACCACTATCATGAGGTTTTAACATGCTTTTCCAAATTTACCTCTATAATCCTAAATCACTGTTATACACATGTACGACAGGGAGATACGTTTAACCATAAACTTTAAAAGGTCTCAGGAAGAAGGAACTGCAGAAGTCTGCAAAGCAGTGGACACCAGGCAGCGTAACCAACAGGAAGGATCAGATACTGCCTCTGGATTCACACGTCACACTTCTACTGATCTCAGCAGAAATTCCCTAGGCAAACTGAAGCTTGCATATTCAAAACTACTATATTAAGTTGGCATTTCTCATCCTATCTATCCACTAGCTGAAGTTGATTAAAATAAACCATACAAACACTAGATCAATAATCTGGATTACTATGAAATGGTAACGGCCACACCTCGATTCCTGTGTTCAGTTGTGGGCCCCTCACTGCAAAAAGGCCATTGAATGACTAGAGCGTGTCCAGAGAAGGGCAACGGAGCTGGTGCAGGGTCTGGAGCACAGGTCGTACGGGGAGCGGCTGAGGGAACTGGGGGGGTTCAGTCTGGAGAAGAGGAGGCTGAGGGGAGACCTCATCACCCTCTACAGCTGCCTGAAAGGAGGGTGCAGGGAGCTGGGGATGAGTCTCTTTAACCTAGTAGTAAGCGACAGGACAAGAGGGAATGGCCTCAAGTTGTACCAGGGAAGGTTTAGACTAGATGTCAGGAAGCATTTCTTTCCAGAAGGGCTTGTTGGCCATTGGAATGGGCTGCCCAGGGGGATGGGGGCGTCCCCATCCCTGGAGGGGTTGAAGAGTCGGGTCAACTTAGTGCCAAGGGATATGGTGTAGTTGGGAACTGTCAGTGCTGGGTTAACGGTGGCACTAGATCATCTTCAAGGTCCTTTCCAACCTAGTTGATTCTGTGAAATATCCCCCATCCCCTCCAATTCCTCCATTTTATTTTTCTGGATTTTACCATTCAATTTTTTTTACAAAAAGAAAGAATACAAATAAATTCCTTTTTTCTTTTTGAAAAGCAGAAAGAATAAATTGATGACAGCAGGACTAATCTCACACATACCAGAGGGGGGGCAAAAAAAAAAAAAAGGGAAATACAGATATTAGTGGGCAGACTACCCAAAACTCATGTCCCTAGAAAGAATCAGACACATTATCTGCATACTGAGAACAATATACATCTTGGGGATTTCCAATACAATTTTGTGTATTTTTACCCACAATAATTGTGCTCTACACAAGACCTGAATGAGAAAGTGAATACCCCTATATATTGAAATCATTCAATTAAGTGACAAAGTGAAACTCTTACTCTGACTAATTTAAGATATAATGATTTAAAAGAAAAAAACGCAGGGTTCTGAACAAGGGCAGCAGAATAATTAAATCTAGTACTCCGTTGAAACAGGCTGAAAATGTGATCATCCATTTTTAATGCTCCGCCTATACGTAACAACAGAAATCTTTCCAACAGCTGCATTCAATTAAGAAAATATTAACCCCAAGGAAAAAGTACAAAAACATCACCATCTGTTTTTCTTGCCACTCACTGTGCTTCTTTTGTGAGTGAAATACGTACAACAATACAATCCAACAAAGTTGAATGGAAAGTACCACAATTCCAATAATAAGCTATCTTTTTTTTTTTTTAAATGAACAATTTAAAAGAAACCACTTTTGCAGATTTTCCCCTGTGACCCGCAGCTCTGTTCCCATAGTAACCATTGAGGAAAGAAAAGGATAAGACGCCTAAGTTACACTTTTCCCAATACCAACAGAAAACAGAAAAAAGCACCTTATTCTCAAAAACTATTATTCTCAGGAAGGGAAGAGGGACATTAAAAGATTAGTGTGAATCTCCTGTGTAATCTAGTTTAAACCACCACCTACTGAACATCTGATGTTGGTTAGACAAAGATTTGTTAAAGCGTGTAGTCTTTGTATAAAAGAACTATTGAAATAGTTTTGCAAGACCAATAATAACAAAATTGCCAGGCACATGCTGTAAAAGCTACATCTGAACTCAGCAAGCACCACAGCCAGTCTACAGCCATCCTGCCGCACAGTGCTCAGCTCTGCTGAGGAACTAGTACCCTGCCTATTATCTCTAAGCATGTAAAGTGTTAATTTTAACATATATTTCCAAGTCATTTCAGTTCCTCCTTTGCTTGCCTTTTTAATTGGACTGATAAACTGTGCTTCCTGCATTGCTTGCTGTAGTGTATTTTTCTAAGAAAAAACACAGAAACTGGCAATTCTTTCTTTCAGCAGTGCCACCAAGGACATTTCACTGGTGTCTTCAAGTCCCTACAGGAAACCAGAGCTAATAAGAACATACCAAGTTTTACAGAGAAGGAAAAACAGCACCAGTTTAAGCATTTCTACATCTCTAATTACACTTCCCAAACTGCTCCAGGAACAATTTCCATGCCTCTGATGCTGGGTGGCATTCTCTGTGCCAACAGGGTCCGTTCTTCAGCCATGGTCCATACAGTGAATTTTTAGCCCTGTGGATGAATGCAGATGCTACGGTGAAGAGGACCCAGGTGGGTATGCAGTGGGCTATTATGGCGCATTTATCCTAACACAGCAGCAGACCTCAAGCATCCAGAGGAAAGCCCAGGCTGGAAGATGAACTTCCAGCGTAGGGAAGGCTCTTCAGGAGAGAGATGGAGCTCTACTCATGTATGCTTGTCTGGTTCCCTAACAAACTCATCAGTATTTACTGTCAAGGACACAAGGTCTCCATCAGCTTTGAAATGACTCACCCACCTAAATATTATTTGTACAACCACAGCAAAGGGTTATAAATTAAGTCAATAGATGCATCTCCACAACTGCAAGACAAGTTGGAGTCAAATGCTGAGAAAACAAGACCAAATGAGGATACCATATCAGAACTGGAATAATAAGGGTGAGGTGAAGCAGCAGAACCATATGTAATAAAATTTAGAGATGTGTGGAACAGAAAGGTGAAAACGTGGATAGGAAATAGTGATCAATAATAAGACGACAAAATCAAGTAGTTAGCAATCTGGAACAACTGTACTCCTGTCGAAGGAAATATCAGACTAGTTTTGAGGCCACCCTTAAATCTTCTCAAATATCAGCAACTGATATCAGCCAGCATATTAAGTTTTGCTGCTAATGACATTTTGCAAAACAATTTTAAAGCTTCAAGTATTATAGGCTTTTTTAAAAGTTTTGCAGAAATAAAAGCATGATTTATATGGTCCCATAAAATATTCTTTGTAAAGAATTATTTGAGACTAATTTAGAACTATTTTTTAAATATATTTAAATTACTTCTTTTAATGACTACTTAAGGAAACTATAACAGATTAAAAATAATTAAAATATTTCAAATTAAACTGTTTATTACAAAATATTCAAAAAGAGCACCACCTATGTGATTATGAGCTATTTTAAGCCAAGAACTTCTAATTAAAATTGTAAAATGTCAGTGGGTGTAAACTCATTTGAGATTTGATACAATTCTGAGGAGCAATGCTAAGAGAAGACTTAATTTGACAAACCAGTCCAAAGAGAATACATTTACTAACAGTGGTCCAAAATAGCTTGATATTCTTAATGCACAAATACATATGGAGCAACTACCAGAAGAGTTACTTAAAGAATAGCCTGGCTCAAGCACAAAGGTATAACCTGGTAATGAATAAAGGTAAAGGTAAAAATACAAAGGCTCATCATTTTAGAAGAACTTCTCAATCATCAAGTTTATCTGACTTTCTTTAGAATGGAACTTAATAGGGGTTTTTTTAAATTATTAACTGTTGCTACCATCAACATGACAAGATTGCAACCTACAAACCAAGAGAATCACTGCAGTCCTAAACTCTTAGTATAGGGAAGAACCTTAGAATCATTCAAAGCTTGATTAAATCAATGCTAAATTTCCACTTCAGAGTTTAAATATTTAAAATTCCATCCACTAAGACAGCACAACAATAACCTACAATTAGAAGAACATCTGCCACAAAATTATGTTTGTAAGCATCAGACAGTCAGAAGTATCGTAAAACTTCCAGACAATACAAAGATCACTAAAGAGATATTTGCATTTCATTCATTAATTGCTGTCCTATCAAATAAAAAAACCCACTTAATTTACCCTAGTTATTATTCCTCATCTTGTAGAGCTCTTGGAGAAATATCACTTGTTTCAGAGCTACCTTTAAATTAATTTCCAGTAGGTTTCAGGTCTATTGTCCTTTGAAGATCTGGACTCCTTTTAACATTTGGTATATGTAGGTAGAAGTTTGTCTTTTAAGACATAAGGTCAAAGGCATTTCCAAACCTGCACTTGGCCTTCATGAAATTACGATCTTAAGAAAGGGCATTTTATGGTAGTATTATCTAAGAACAGAGGACAAAAGATCTTTTTCATCTTATCTGTAACTGGCTCACCCACATTCACGAGTAGTTCAAAGGTTCCTCCATGTTAGAAGCTGTTCTCTGAAAAGTTCATTTCGTACTCTTTCCATTATGGATTGTTTCTGAAGAAAGGCTAATGATCAAAGCCCATTTGCTAACCCTATTTTAAGGAGGGCTCTCAAATACGGGTAATAACTCTGAAGCTTTTCTGTGTTCATCTGGAGCAAGAGAACTTATGGCTCACCACACCTAGCTCCCAGGAGCCCACAAACGCCAAAAGACTAATGCTTTCTTCCACAGGTAAAAATCTTTCTGCTGTTATCAGCTGTATTACAAATCCATTTCCCAGTCTGATATCTCACTTGCAGTGCTCTTCTGCTCCTAACAGGTAGCATGTCCCTGCTGGGCTAAATCCCCATCCTGATTCACTTCTTGTAGAGAACTACAGATGGAGAACTCACTGGGACACTACATCTGGGTTTCTAATAGTCCTCTCTTCCTCCCTTCTGTAGTATACAGAGTATTATTTCCATGCTAAGTAGCATTTTACCAAAATTAGAGAACAATTTTCCTAAAAATCAGAACATCTTCATAAAAAAAAAAAATAAAAATTAATACACCCCTCATTAAGACAAAGCTACATCACTGCTTTAGCCCTGAGACACCTTTTATAGGGACTCTCTCTTGTCCCCTTAATTTCTGTTAGTATTTTAGGTGAAACAGCATGTGCACAATTATTGAGGTGTGCTTTATGGAGGAGTTGGAGCGATGCTGCAACCTGCCCATGCAACAACTGCAGGTGTCTCTGGGGAATTTTAGAGTTTCACCAAAAAATAAACCAACTAGAGTCATGCTAAGGATTCACGTGTGCACCAATATTCTATACACAGTTTTAAAAGCTTGAATGACCATCACTAAAACTTAGGTATATTTGCATTACAGAAATTCCAGGCACTTTCAGGACCATTCAGGAGTTGAAGAAAATCAACATGGTGAATATGCGAATTGCTAATTGGCTATTGCATTAAAGAATATTAATTTACAATGATTTAGATCCAATTAAATTTTCTCAAGATATTATCACTAAGACTGCTTTGTTAGTTAGCAAGTGCTGGAAAATTATTCAGCTATTTGAGGTTGCTGACTAAGTTAATTTATATAATTATTGCTTTCGTGTTTAGGCTGGTGGTAACAAAATAAGTATATGATAAGAAATGTCTTGAAACCAAAAGATACAGTGTACAGATATTTAGACATTAATATATTATCTCTAGAAATCAAAAGCTAGAAATAAATGGTTTTAAGATGGGCCGCAAATAAGCAAAATGCAAGCGATAGCCCTCTGAATAGCTGAGGGAAGAGTATGCATAACCTATCTCACAGTGCCAAGTTCTTACATTTTAGAAGCATAGAGCCTGGGTTTTTCAAAAGGTGCAGTGATTTCAATACAAGTGCTTTCCCCTATACCAAGACCACCAAGCCCAGCATGAAAATGTATGAGCCTTCATTAGATAAAAGCCAAGGATTTAGCTGAAAAAAAGCCTGCTCTACAAACTCCAGTGCCAACGTTCCCCCCATCCATATTAAGGATGTATCTCTGGACTTCGTTGTGCTAATACAATTTATTTTAGCACATAGCATAATCTTACTTAATTATAAAGCATGACATTTCAATTAAAAGTTGAATTTCTCTGCAGCAGGTAAGTAACTTGCCATGCTTGCAACAGGCAATTCAAGATTTAAAAACAAAACAAATCATCTCCTTTTACATTAGGAATTGCTCAGTTCTCATTAGATTGCTGCATTTTAAAAAATGGTAACAGCTGCAGGTTTTCTTACTATCAGAATGGATCTGCTCAGTTCTGACATTAAAGGTGACTTCATTTTAGGTTCACTCTGATGTGCTTTTATTTAAATTTTGGGGGTTTTTTATACTGGGACAGAAGTTCTCAAACTATGGGATGATTTCTTTATTTTTTGATTATTACAAACCACAGAGCTCATTTGGGATGTTGATCATGGACATCTTGACCCAAGTTATTTTATTATTAATGTCCTGCTTGCAACAGGTTATGTTAACCCATCTACCTCTCCAAATCCATCTGCTCCATTCCAGTTATCATCCCTCTCTTCCCAAAACATACTTCCCTGTAATCTTTTGAAAGAAAGGTACACCTTTGTGATTAACCATACCTGAAAAATCATTATAAGCAAAGTAGAAATATGCATACAACAGCAAGCCACATATGCAACCCTGACAACAGAATGCCATTTACACTCCTTTGTAACTAATTTCAAGGCCACTGCAATTTTACTTTCATATTCATGCTTCCAAATGCCTCAGAAATTAAATCTGCAACACATGCACCAAAACTATCAAAAGAAAACCATTGGTTTATTACATATGCCCTGACACTGTAAAATACACCTAGCTCCTTTTAACCAAGATTTTTCCCAACTAAGTATCCATTCAACCTACTGAGAGAAATCTCAGCCCATTGTGTTATTTCTTAGGACGATTACAAAAAGACCAAGATTCAGGATTTAGAAATGCTGCTGCTTCACTTCTACTGCAGAGAAAGTAGAGGCTTCACGAATAATACTTTGTTTCTTAGCAAAACAAAGTTTTTTGGGTGAACATACTATTAATTTCAACCTAGAACATTTATGGTTTAGATAACTTTTAATCTAATTTTCAACAAAATACTCCAATTAAAAAATGAAAATTTTGTTTACAAATTTTAAAATATTTAAATGGAGGGGGTGGGGGGGGAAATATCTTTGGTTTTGCCAAACGGGACAATTAATTTGACTGAAGCTCACAAGTTATTTTCATCTGGAAAACATTTCACTCAAAGTTGTTTTCTACCTCTTGTCCCTACATAAGCAGATAAAACGCATCAAAATACTGTTAGGATTCAAGGTTTTTAAAATGACTCGTGAGAGCTCAGATATTTCTAATCCACTGTGGGAGTCACAAGAACTGACAATTTTCTTCTGCAGGTAGAAGACAGAGCTCTACAAGCAGCTCATCATGGGGCTTTCAAAGCATGGAACCCCATGTCCATGCAAACCTGTGTGCTTTTTCTTAGTTCTAAATTCATCTACCCCAGATGCCTCTGAAGCATCAATAACTGTTGTCAGCTGGAATCATCAAGTCAAATTAAATTTTTATGACTTCCAGTGCACACCCCTCAAGACTGATGGTACAATACACTTCCGAACTGAAGAGAAGGCAGACAGCACTGAAGGGTCTAATTTGTCTTAAGAAAACTACTCTACCTTTCAAAGCTTGTTCAAAAATCATGTAAATATCAGTGGATTGGAGAAAGACAGTTTATGTTGCTGTTTATTTCCTCTTCATTTTACATGCAAGACATTGTAAAAAAGCCTTTAGAAATAAAGTATCAGATTGTACTTAACCAGCACTTCACCAGCACTCAGCCTCCATCCCAGCAGGTGGGGTAAGAAGCTTGCGTTGATCTTACCAGAAGGACAGGAGCCTTCCCAGAATAATTGTTTCATTATTCAGCTAATTCAGTCTCCTACCTTCTACAGGACTGTAATTAAAAAACAAATAACCAAAACAGCAAAGAAACTAAAAAAAAAAAAAGAAGGAAAATTATTTTTCCATCAAATTTAATCGCTCTGTTGCTCAGTCATAAAAGGCCAAACCTCAAAAGGATTCTGGGCACTGAAACCTCTGCTTCAGTTGCATGTTTTTGATGAAGTACTCTGAGTAAATGTTTCCCAAATTTGCCAATCCTTCCATTTCATTGAACATTCTGTGGTGTTGTGTTGTGCTACAAAATAATCATCCAATGTGTCATGCTCAGTTCAATGCATCTGTATTATAGCATGTCCTACCTACCCGTCACTCAGAAACACAGCGCTATCCATGTGTCTTCACAGCAGCTTCCAAATGCTATGCATGCCCAGTTTTGAACATTCAAACACTTCCAATCAAACAAGAAAAACAGCAAATATTTCAAAGGAAGCAACATTAAGATTATGATACTGGGATCCAGTAAAAATTTTACTTTTGCATTAAAAGCATTAAGGAGCCCAGAATTATACTCTAGAGTCACTCTGGTGCATAAGTGCAATAGACATGATGATTACTAATTTAAAACAGAGATTAAACCCCCTGTTTTTCAATTACAAAAAAAAAAAAAAAAAATAGAAGACATTCTCAGGCTTTTTTTAATTTATTATTGAACTAAAACAGAATGGAGAATGGGCAGTCACTCCAACCTTGAATATAGGAATTAATCTAGTAGATAAGCCAACATATCTTTTTCCTACCTGTTTTCCAGACAAATTGATGACCTCTCCTGGCTTCCAAATCAGCTGTTCGTAACATTAAGAAAATAAACAAAAGGAAGGACTTCCCCAGGCTCTGCCATGCCCAGTGAGGAGAAACCCAGTTCTGTTGTAGAAGCATAATTCAGATAATTCAGTCTCTTGTCGTCTTTGGCCCTAGAATTAATAAAAAAAGAAAAAGCTTGCTAAAAGACCTAAAACACCAAGGCAACAGGCTCAGCCAAACGGTAACCTGGTGGTCACTGTGCACTTCATAGTGCCTGTGTGATGGATTTGTTGGGGACAAGTCTGTTAGAGGCTTCACTTGAAGAGAAAGAGAGAGGAAAAATGCTGTGGTGGGGGGGCAGACAAGAGAGCCAGCTCTCAGAGGACCTGCAGTCCCATCCTACAAAACCAGCCATCGTAAATGCTTTTAGCAGGTTCTTAAGAAGAAACCAACCAGAGCAAATAAATAGCAAGGGATCTGATAACAGTCTGTGATGTGTTGTTTCTTTTTTCTATTTAATTTATCTTTAGCATGAATATTATTATGCTGTAGGCAGACTAAGCCAATGCTGAGAATGGATTCCAGGTGCAAAATGCAGGCATGAATACAGACCATATCTCCTACATTTAAGATCCCTGACAACTAAATTACCAGATCTGGAATTGTTTTAGCTCTATACCACGTGTGAGCACTGGATACACAAAATCAACATGAGAAATGGAGCAGGAAAAGCAGGGAAGCAGGGGTTGCTTATCAGTACATGATGAGCCAGCCTGAAAGGGAAAACTAGACATTTCTCAGGCATTTCTCTGGAATCTGGAACTTGCATTTAAGTCCCTGATCTTTGAGCTCAAGATCAGCAAGCAGTTACATTGGAGAGGTCTCTCTGACTAAGGGATTTTAATTAAGGTCTCCAGCGCTTCAGACAAATACCAGAGCCACATTGTGACCGAGACAGGAATAGATCAAGTCCTGTTGCTGGAGTAGTTTTACACTGTACAACTCATTAAAATAATCACTGTGCAGTGTTGGAAGCAAGGAGGAATGTCTCTCCGAGTCTCCCATACAAAGCAGGAGCCCAACTTCTAAATGCTTCAGTGAACATCCACACTGTTTAGGTACCATGGAAAGGCTCCAAAACAAGAGAGATTAAGGCAGGCATACAGCAAATTAAAAACTTAAAAATTCTGATTTAGCCCAGTAATTCAAATCTCTATTTCTCTAATCCCAGAAGATGACCAGTCAGCCACTTATTTAGGCAGATTTTACATGAGTTTCATATTTTGGATTCATCCACGTTCAAATGGGAACAGTTCTGAAGTCTCAAAAAATGTTTGTGGTACACGCCACATAAAACAAGACCTAGTTTCTGATGTAAATTTACATATTCCATTTTTTCTTATGTAATAACTTTTGTATTTATACCATGTTTAAATTCTCACAGTTCCAATTATTAGTGATTAATCCTACTTTTTTAGGTAGAAAATGTCACATCCGTATTAGCCTAAGAAGAGCGATAACACCTGTATTCAAGATTTGTCTTCATTGGCATAATTTGGGTGATTTTCATTAAAATTATCAGTTATTAGAAGTTTAGTCAGAAATTTTCATTACATTCTTAACCTTATGAAAAGCAACATTGTCATAATACATAATACACAGCATCATTCTTGATAAGAAACTGAAGATAAACCTGAAAATAGTACATATTGAATATACAGTAAAATTTTTAATTTCAAACTGTATTTGAATTACTTTGAAACAGTTTCTATCATGATAAATTCATGCAATTATATTTAATCAGATATTGACTAACTAGAGTGGAAGATACAATGTTATATCTGTTATCTGGATTAGTTCATTCCTGCATTTCAAGACCTGGAAAACCATCAAGCTGACCAAATACAGTAATGCAAGCAAGGATTTATTGCTTTGCTCATGTCTTCCGGGTTAATTGCATTCAGAATTCACATTTAATTCAGAATGCAAACCACTGAGTCCTAACATAACACAGACCACCACAAGTGGCCTTACAGGAAGCACAAGCAAATCCCAGAAATCTTGAGCATCCTTCAGAAATGTGATGCAGTAGGGAAGTCCAGGGGCAGGGAAGAAAGGCTCTCAAGCATCCTGGAATTAAGGGGGGTTTGCCCATCTGGATTGTTGCTCACCTCACACAGAAGAGCTGAGGAGGAGCGACTCGCCCAGTGTCTTCAGCATTGCAGTTACCATCTATGACGGTCAGAAAATGGAGTCACTGACTTTCTGTTAAAGGGAAGAGAAGGAATTAGCGACACTGGCTCCAACACTGTTCACACCAAAAAACATGCAAAATAAGGAAGGAAATTCTTCAGATATTCAGATTTAAGTACTGGAAAGGAGCCAGCATGCCCAGCCCTGCACAGACAACACTCATCTGAATTGCAGGGCAGCTCTCCAGGCCCAGAGGAATGCCGTAAAAACAACATGTCTTAAACATGGTGGGGTCATGAAATGGGCAAATCCAGGGAAACCTCAGATAACGGCTGATGAAGACGTCATGATTTTTAATGAAGCACCAGTAGTGCTCATCCACTGCTTTCTCAATACACTGCCTTCATCTCAGCATTCCAATGGTCAGTAAACAGAATTCCCTGGGAGTAGCAGCCTCCTGCCCAAGACAAGGGGGTTCACATATGTTCATTCTTTGGGCAGGACTACAAAGATAACTGACTGCTGCTCCCCATGGAGCAAGAACAGAGCTAACATTAAGTCAGAAAAAAATCAAAATAAATTAGACACCAAGAGACAGATTCTAATCTCACCCACCCCAGCAGAGCTCAATAGAGTCCACTGATTTACACCACAAAAAAGCACAATAAAAATTTGTCTGTATATCTAGGTTTGTATAACACAATTTGGAACAGTAGCTGTTCTGTCCTGATATGATAAAAAATTATTGCACAGGCAACATATGCTATCTACAGAAACATGAATAAATTACATTATGAAGGCCACCAACACTTCACATCAAATTTAGTTGCAGTATATCTCAGCTCCCAAATGTGTCAGCATGGCTAGCTGTAAACTGGCAAATACAGAGAAAAATGCAGGGAAAAAAAATGAAATTTACATTTTTAAAATTGACTTCACTGAGACTAGTCAAGATTAAATTCATGCAATTGCTTAAATATGTTCAAGATATGTGTTTTACTCTGAAAAATATCTCCCTTTTCCAAATCTGATTATCTGGATTTATTCAAGACCCTCTATAATACAGGCCTAGATAATTAATAGTCTTCACTAATGGATTCTCATTAAATTAAATAATGAGGAGTTGTTTTCATGTATTTGAAGGATTGGTCACAAGCACCCTTTTAATTTAGTTTGTATGGAATCTTGTTCAGAGAAGCAAGGATATCATACATTAGCTGTAATGGCTGGGAATATACAGGCAGTCTTGAAAGAGTCACATGCAAGTTTTCTAAAGATCATAACACTGCATTTACATTATCTAATCCACTGCTAATCCTCTTAATGACAGGACTGAATAAAACTAGTTTTGAAAAACAGACAATTTAGAAACCTACATTTCTGCTGAAAATACGGCATTCAAGTATACTGTCAAAATGTGATAGATAGATAGATAGATAGATAAGATAGATAGATAGATAAGATAGATAAGATAGATAAGATAGATAGATAGATAGATAGATAGATAGATAGATAGATAGATAGATAGATAGATAGATAGATATGCATACAGTTGTGTTTTGGGTTTGCATGGCACGGTTTTGGTAGCAGGGGGCTACCAGAGAGAAGGTTCTAGAAGCTCCCCCGTGTCGGTGGCGCCAAGGCCAGGCGGCTCCGAGAGGGACCCGCCGCTGGCCAAGGCCGAGCCCATCAGCCACGGCGGTAGCGCCTCTGGGAGAACGTGTCCGAGAGGGGGAAAAGCTGCTGCACAGCAGCCCCTGCAGCTGGAGAGAGGAGCGAGAGCCTGAGAGAGCAGCAGCTGTGCGGAGCCCGGGGCAGCGGGGCAGAGGGGCAGGAGGGGCTCCAGGCCCGGAGCAGAGGTTCCCCCGCAGCCCCTGGGGCAGCCCCTGGGGAGGCAGCTGTGCCCTGCGCCCAGGGAGGCCCCGGGGGAGCAGAGACCCCCCTGCAGCCCGGGGGGACCCCACGGCGGAGCAGGGGGATGTGCCCCGAGGAGGCGGTGACCCCGTGGGCAGAGGGTGAGGAGTCCTCCCCTGAGGAGGGAGGAGCGGCAGCGACAGCGGGTGAGGGACTGAGCACAGCCCCCATCCCCGTCCCTGCGCTGCTGGCGGGACCGGGG
>NW_020799107.1:31224883-31272266 GCF_003259725.1 Athene cunicularia | reverse complement strand
GGGGAAGGTGGTTTTTTAAGATTGAGTTTTATTTCTCATTACCCTACTCTGACTTTTGACAATAAACTAATTGCCCCCAGTTGATTCTGTTTTGCCCATGATGCTAATCGCTGAGTGATCCCGCCCTGTCCCTATCTCAATTCATGAACCTGCCGTTGTATTTTCTCTCCCCTGTGCACCTGAGGAGGGGAGCGACAGAGCAGCTTTGGCGGGACCTGGCATCCAGCCCAGGTGAACACACTACTTCTTATTTCTGAGGTGTTCAAAATTTAATTTCATTTTCAACATCAATGAAATATCCAGCAGGCAAATCCCAGCCTAACCCATTTAGCTAGGGAGGGGGAAAATGCTCTGGGAAACTTCTCCCCTTTTCCAGCCACTGCTGAGCACTCAGAGGCAGACATTTCCAAGTGAGAGGTACTGGGCTAGTCCAAGACACATTAGAGTCCTCAAAAGCATCCAAGACTAAAAGGCAAAAGATTGATGGTCCAGTCTTGACTCCCCACTCTACACACATTGCACGGTTAGAGAAGGGACCATTTGCTCTTTCTGCAAGTTTCCATGGGACAAGAGGTTTCTTCAGTCATTCTGCACCATTTCTGTGGTTTAGGAAGATTCAGTCTGGCTCTGCTCCAATGTGGATTTATACAGTATTTATTACTGAATTTAGAAAAAGACCATCTTAAACTGATCCAAACCTGAGACATAATTTCAGCCTTGTCATACATCAATTAAATTCCCCCAGAGTTCACTGGGAGTTGTGACCTTTCCCATCATGGGTAAATCTGACCTACTTTTTTTTCTATGAGACAGGAATGCTGACAAGGACACCTGGGTAGCACTCTCCATTTGAAATACATGATGCAATTAGAATAATCCCAAACACTTTAAATAGCAACAACAAAAAAAAGCAATTGCAGATCATACACATGGCTATAAATCGTTTGGCAGGTGTCTAGCACAAAGATAAGCATCATTAATCATGAATAAATTTTCTTAACACAAACGTAAGCAGTAATTATGCAACTGTTTGCCTACTACACACAGCACAAACCCATTGCTTGTGAAATTCCAAGATAATCTGGATGTTTATAGCATACTTTTTATCCTCAGATACCAGTAAAATCTGCGTTGCTTTCTCAGAAAGCTGTTATCCAAAAAGCTCATTCTATTCAGTCCTAAAGCATCAGAATGCCTGGCCTGTAGCAGCCATGGCTGATTACCAGATACGCACTGCAGACCATCCCTGGGGGAGATATTTCCAAAACAACACTAATGCTAGTGCTACAGGTATTGAGTTTAATAAAGTAAAAGTGTTTGCACAGTCACATGCATCAAACTAGAACCAGACCTTCAGAACAAGTGTATATGTGCCCATGACACAACTCTTTGTGCGTACTGCCCGATTTTTTATTTAATGATGAACACAGTTACACTAAATTGCCTTTAATACCATGTGGAAAACTAACACTATACATTCTTCCACTTACATATTTGAGAGAGAGATAGTCTTCTAGTTAAAGTAAGGGCACCCTAAATTCATTTCATGTCCAGCTGTGTCACAAACCTCCTGTGCAAAAAGTCACTTTAGGTCATGCTCCAACACTAATACTTGATTTGAGCAGTGACTTTGCATATAAGAGAACGGCGCTTGATTTTCTATACCTCTACTTCTTCATCTCCAAACCTTAATTGATAATATTTACTCGTCTTCCAGGAGCATTTTAGAAAATCCTGTGTAAAACCACACAGCATGAGTGAGCCAAATTTATACATCAGGTTGACAACTGCCTGACAGTATTTTTGTCGTAAGTGGTCACTCATCAGGTTTCAAAACATTAAGTTCCACAATTCTTTGGTAATTTGCTACAGTAACTGTAAAGGTAAATAACACCTGAAAGAACATCTGGTGTTAACACATCTGGACATGCAAGATAATGCCAAACAACCAGCAGACGGTCTAAACCAGCTTGCTCCAGGCTGGGAGTAAGCCCGCACGACCTCCAGATGAGCAAAGCTGAACATAAATTTACCCTGGTCCATTTTCATGTATAAACCTTAAACAACCTTCCTCAGTGCTCAGTTGCTGGAAAGCTCAGTAGGTAGTCACCATCCTTACAAGTTATATTTGAAAGTTCAGGTATTTTGGTGATGTCTATAGTCAAATAGGAAAAATCTATTCGTTATTTCATCTTTTTTCTTCTATTCAATTGTATCCACTTCTTGTCCCAAAGCTATCAAAGATCCTGGGAATTAAAAGCAAGAATATGAAATTACTGTACTGCCAGTGAATCGCTTCTTGACTCACACCGATTTGTTTGGGGCAAAAACCATGAACCCCGCTTCCCTGCTTCAGTCTTAGTATCTCCTAAAAAAGTAACAAAAGCAGGTTCGAATTTAGAAGTTTATAATTAAACTTAGCTAAGTGGATTATAATGAAAGATGTTCCAGCAAGGGAGCTCAAACTGATGCATTATGACTACATTAAAGAAAACACCAGAGAATAGACTTTCCATCAGTAGAATGACTTTAATTAAAACAGTGATAGAGCAGAACTGTTCTGTGAAACGATGCTGCTGTTCCATCTCCTTCACACTAAGTACTTCCAATGGACTCTATGGGAACACACTTGACTTTTAATAATAATAAGTACATGTGAACTCAGATTTTTCTGAGGAACCCAGTTCAGAAGATAGGTTAAATGCAGTTGAAGCAAGACTTGATTAATCTGTACACAAACATGTATGGTTTACATTCTGCCAGAAGAGCAGGGAGATTTCAAAGTCAAGGATTCAAGAGTTTGTGCAAGGCACCATCCCAATACTCCTCAGCTGCACGATCACACAGCCACCTACAGCCTTCATTCCCATTGAGAGCAGAAGGAACGATGCTCAACAACCAAGGAGCACCCCCCTGACATTTCTTCCTTCTACAAAAATCAGTGTGACAGTACACAAGTGCTCAACTGTTATCCAAGCCTTGGACTTCTCACTGGTATTTAACAGCCATGGACCTTTTGGTGCTTTTGGTGTGGTATCTCAGCACTCAAAGGAGGCTAATTTACCTTCACAAATGTTCTTCAAGCTATTATCATACTCCTCGCAGCGTGAACAAGTAAGAGCAATTAAGATCAAAATGCTCAAAACTGTCAATAGGTTTCTTTTGTGAACTCGGGCATTGATTTTTTTCTGAGCAGCAGAACATGGAAAGTGTCCAATAACTTTTAAGTAACCTTTTCACACTGCTTGTGCACTTTCATATATTTAATTAAATACAAGAAAGGCTGTAGCAACTCAAACCAAACGTCCACAAAGTCCCAGATCCTGCCTCCAACAAGGTAATGATGCCAAATGTCCCGGTTGCAGTATAAGAACAAAGCGTGCATAAATAACTCTTTTCACTAGATGTTCACAGCCTCCAACAAGTTGTGGCTTACACACCTCCTGAGTCAGAAAAATCTTTGTATCTGACAGCCCTCTTATAAACTTAGGGAGTCACATCCTGGACCTGTATAAGTTTGGAGGGGTTTTTTTACAGAGGTTATGTATATAATCTATATACATCTATACCTGGATGTCTCCTCATGGCAGGCTTGTCAGCCAGCACAGCAGAACACACCCCAGAACAAGCTCAGTGATGCCTTCACACTATAACACATTCTTTCTGGAACAACAAAAGTTTATAGCTTTGAGGGGGGGGGGGAAAAAAAAAGTTTTGTTTATTTTTCAATGGGTAGAGAAAAGTTTGAGTCTGTTATCAATAGACTGTTCTGCTGTAGCTTTTTATCATTGGCATGGGATGAACTAAAGGTCCTTTCAAACTCAGCTATATCTAAGAATTGCTGTCACAGTTGCATAGATCTTGGATTACTGTTAAATTGCAATTAAGCAGACAAAGGGAAAGGGAGCTGGCGCTGCTTCCAATGCCATTTCAGTAAATGCTATTGCAAGTTGTTGCTCAAAGAGGATTACTCTTACTTCACTGGCAAAACACTGCATATAATGCACATTCGGCAGTATAATACCACTTGAAAACTAGTATTTTAAATTATTTTCCTTTAAGAAGCAAACCTGGAAATCAGACTCAGTAGAGAGCAAACTCCCTACTTTGGCAGCATGACCATTCACACTGAAAACAACAGAAAGCTTCAAAGTCACCAGTTACAAGTCAGCAGAGTTTCAAAAAAAGAAAAAAAACCTCATAACTCTGCTGCAGGAGCAACAGCAGATTTTCCTACCATTCCCATTAAAGTACTTTCAGATCACAGAAATTAAATTGCTTTACTGCAGTGATTTCGTTCTTCATTCTAATATTACTTTATATTATTTGACATTAATACAGCATCACAGGCTGTAGGTCAGGGTTTTTTTTTTCTCCTTTCTCCTCACTGGAACATGGCCACCACGCAGAGTTTATCAATCTTAAACACAAGGTCAAAACAATACGATCAAATACCACCAAGCATATGAGCTCAGCAAAGACTCTGGCTCTGCTTAGCAGAGGAAAGACCATGTTTCCTTGCCACAGGACTGGCGAACCTGAAGCCTATCTCTAATTTAAATTGTTAATAACGCTGCCCTTCTATGGAACAGTGAAAGCAACCAAGTGTATGCACACACTCAAGCATCTGACAAAATAACTACAGAAAGGCAGGAAAATGTTACATTTTTAACTTGTTTTTCAGTTCTGAAGAAGAGTATGTAGGGTTCTGTTTTGGATCTCTTAAGTATTGGTGACTACAGCTAAAATAACCCCACTCCTGTACATAGAAATATGCAGAGGCCAACTTCAGTATTATTTGAATGTATGAAGCTTTCCTTCTGCTGTAATACAGTAAGAATATTTTCTTTTGCACAATATTCATACCTCTATTTCTACGTAGTCGTTAATATTTTGCCATTTGCACTACCTAGCTCTGGTCTATACACAAATGAGCTAATACGGACACACACACACATCCACAAGATAAATTCCATTTCAAAAAACTCATTTCCAAAGTGCTGAAATAAACATTTATTCCAATGCATCCTCTGTCATCAGCTGTTTATTTCAGTGCACCGAAGTACAAACTCGTAGGAAAGAGAAAATATGAAGCACAATGAAATGCAAACACTATACTACTCCAAAAACACACAGGCTCTACAGAGGAGCACCGTTAATCAAACACTGACACTGTAGTTCTTCATTTTCTATCAAACATCACTAGTGAAGTCTTGTGATGATGTCTCCTACAATCAAGGCTTCATTTCTATAGAATAAAACCCTGTGTAAGTCAGGTCCCATGTAAGTATATGTACTTTAAATAACTATAGCTAGCTTTGTCAAAATAAATTAATCAAATACATTTTGTTATGCCTGACTATTGATTCATTCATTTTCCTTCAATTCGCTTTGCAATGGTGGTCCCAGTTGTTGATGCCAACTGGCCCAAGCAGTATAATAAAACTGTTAAGAAAAAATGATATTACTTTTAAAATAAAAAGGACATAGTGAAGGCCAAACACACATGGAAAAAAAAAAAAGTGACACTGGGATAAAAAAACTTCTAAAAACGTCTTCTGAACACACACGCAGATGCCAACACGCACACACTGTGCTCTGAATCCAGATTTTGCTAACTGCCATACAGACTTACTCCAACACACCACGAGTAACACAACAATAGACAGCTTGTACTGAGAGGGAGCATTTGGTTTTTAGGCAGAATTTATTTTCAGAAACGCACGAGCTATTGCATGTACCAAACTTCCTCACGCCACCATACAAAGGTCCTTGTGGAAGGCTTCACAGACCTCATTCTCCCTCTGCAGCAGTCACACCTTAGGAAAACATGCCTCCACAGAAGATGCACACAGCAGCCAAGAGCTCACATAATCGCATCACATCACCTCCTCTGGAGTGGAAGAAACACCAGGCACGTGCTCTGGCTCACAACCTGGTCTTAGGATGCATGCCCGAAACTCTGGCATTCCCAAGGACTTTGCAAGAGCCACAGAACCTGGTGTAGGAATATGCTTTCATTATCAAAAACCATCAACATCTGCACATTTATTTACGAGTGGACTTGTTTTCACTCCAAGATTAACTACACATGACAACATCAAAAATAGCAAGTTACCATAAGGGCAGTTAGAAGGAATACTACTACCTTTTAAAGCAGTTGGAGCAACCAGTTGAGTAAAGCTACATGTCTATTTAAAACTTCTGTCATTCTTACCTTTTTCATTCCCATTTCTTTTCCCCTGTAGCTGGTTAGAGTCACTCACTGTATTTTATCACATTGAAAAGTCTAATCTCTTTCGGGTGAGAAATATATTTGCCCTGAATACAGTATAATATGATTCACACAGGGGTCCCTGACACTACTGCAGTATTGATACAAAAAAAAAATCATAATGATATCAACCAATAAAAGCCTTCAGTATAATACTATTTTAGCAAGGTCAATTGCCCATGCAGGTTGTTCTTACCAGAGTTCACGTTACATCACTGGTCCCATCATCCTGACCTTCCCTGCTGTCATCCCCATTACAGTTCAATTAACAGAGGAGTCCTGCAGTGGCTTGATGAGCATCTGCTGCCTCTACCCGGCAGTAATTCAATAAGGATACACCATAGGAAGAGATAATGAGAAGTCAGCCCAGTTGTTCTGTCTCCCCCCAGGAGAGCAGATGAGTTTGGTTTATGGGAAGGAGTGTGACCTATGAAAATTATCAGTTAATTTCATATTTCAGAGCTTCAGTGTGCTACTGGTAACTTAAAACGTTCTCTGCTTTCTCTGATGGTGCAGCCCACAAGGATCCAGAATAGGTTTTCCTGGTGCGTCCTGATTAACAACCCTTCCCACACTGAAAGAATACATCTTCCTGAAAGCATTTTCTCTTTGCCAATTCTACCAAAGGAACAGTTTCTACTCATGCACTGAGAAGTGGGAGGGCTGAATTAAAAACATTAAACACCTGAGCACAGAAAATGGGCCAAAACTACCACCAAAGTAATTCAGACAGAATGAAATTCACACACACAAACCTGGGTGAAACACTTTCACAAAGCCATAATCTTCTAGGTTCTCCTACACTGCAGATAGTATCAGCCTGGGTGTTCTCTCCCTGCCCCACAGAACACTGTTATCAATGTTAAATAAATTATTAATGCAAAGTGAAGCAACCACCTCCCCCTCACTAGTGCCCAAATTCCAGTTCTGCCTCCATTTCCCTCTGCACATTTCCTGCAGAGTCCCCTCCCTCCACTCTCACCTTATCCTCTCTAACTCTCTCGTTGCTTTAGGGTCTCCTATTCCACCACTAAAAACCCAGAGCCACCTATAGTCCCTCCATCCACCACTGGTTGTCACAGTGACTCTCTGAGGAATGTGGCTCTCCTTCGAGCTCGCTCTTTCCCTCACTGCTATGGACCAAAGAGCACTGGAAATGTTGAACTTCTCTGCCTCCGCTCTTGATATTTCCCATTTCTTCCACTATTTCCCATGTTTCTCCTCTTCTGAATATTGAAGACAACTACATTCTTTCTACATAGCTTCCATTGATGTTCAGACTTTGACCAACTCCTCTGTCACCCAGTTTCCTTTGGCTCACTCTTCCTAAACCCCACCAACTTAATTCTCACCAAGTACAGCTTCTAGGGTGGGATGTATTTTGCCTCCTGACTGCAGTGTCCTCAGTTTCGCAGCCTTATTTCAATGATCTTATTCACTGAAACAGGCGTTTTCAATTAGAATTCAAAGCCAATTTTCTATTTTATGTCTCCTTAATATCATTAAGGTGCAGATTTACTGAAGAGGATGGGCATGAGAGAAAAAAAGAAATATACATTTCCTCCCTAAACTCTGCTTCTGTAACATGGTCAGTGAAGCACCATGAATGTACATGGCTGCACAGCCCTGTACTCTCACAGTCACAGCTGAGTTTCTCTCAAGATCACCTTCATTTGAGACACACCCTTTCCCATCACACAATTATTTGCATTGACCTGAGGACTGCTTACCTGCTATGCCTGCTCTTTTCTGAGTACAGTCATCAGATCTGCTCATTCCTCACTCACAGGATAATCCAGGTTGGCTGGTCTCTACCTCAGAAGGTCTCTAGTCCAAGCTTCTGCTCAAAGTAGGATCAGACAGCTATGAATCACACTGCTGCCCCCAACTTTTTTGTTTCTCCTTCCCACTAGAAAGCTTAGTCTACCAAGCCCACACCAGCTGACATCAGATTTCAAGTTGTGGTTCACCTCTTACAAGTCCTACAGCAAGGCAGCATTCCCCCATTTAAATATATTTCTCTTTATTCAGCTCTGCCATCTCTCTGCTCTTCGGTTTAATCACCTGATGCACATCTATTCCTGCCTGTCTTTTCCTTAATCCTCAAACCCTTTCCATCCTCTGCCTCTAATTCTTTCCCATAGTAAACTAGTTGATTTCTCCCAGAAGATAACAAATATAATTTTATTACATTTGCCACCTCTCCTCAGCTTGGTTTCTTATCCTTTTTCTCACCCTACAATATTTTGTTCCTTCTCCTAACTAGCCCTTTGTTCACTTACATCTCCCCTCTCCTATTTTCTGATTTCTTGGGGTCATTTTCATGCCTCCCACATTTTCTCCTCTATTGTTTTCTGCCTTTTTTCTCACCCCCTCTGGAAAAGCTCAGAGAGGAAACACTGCCAACACACTACATGATATTCAAAACAGGACACTTACAAGAATTTTAGAATTGCAAATAGTCAGCATTTAAGAAATGCTAGAATTAAGGTCGCTGTGCAGGAATATGTTGAGATAGTCAGGTTTCATGATTACATCTATTTTTACCATATTAATAAAGTCTATATTAAAAAGCAATTTAAATCTATCTTTGACTTTTGCTTTTATCTATTCATCACACTTGCTTTCAACTCTCCTCTAAAGCCTTACTCATATGCCTCTGAAACAAGCAGAAAGTATGTGTAAATATCCAACAACTTGCAATTCCAGAAAATGTTATTTAATCAACTCTTAATAGTTATGTATATCATTAAAAAAAACCCAAACAAAAAACCCCACAGATCTTTGTTTAATTGTATTAGATTAAACAACTTAAAATTTTATAAGCATGCCATGGACTAGTTTCTATCTGGTTACAGAAAGAAGAGTCAGAGTCTACACAACAAGTGCTACCAAATCAGTTAGTGATGTTCACTGGATATTTCTGGTTTAAAGCTTCATCTCATTATATTAAAACATATATAGTCAGTCATATTGGGCACAACTGTAAGCTGCAAGCAAGGAACGTAAAACACTGTTTCATGGAAAGGACCAAGAACAACTCACAGGGTCCCAAGATGGGGCCAGGAGTATTTTAAGAACACGACAGTCAACTGTCAAAACTCTCAATTCCAGTTGGCCACGCTGGACTTGCATTTTGACCACTGGAGCTTGTGATGGTTACAGTACTCTATCTCTTTAAAAAAATAAAGTTTTAATACTAGTCAAGGTAAATTCAGACTTTTAAAGGTTAATATATTTTACTGCCCATTTTTTTCCCCCCACATACCTTCCTAAATTAGGTGAATTAATAACTAATGTATAAAGGCTTTTTTAAAACTACATACAGATGGATGTTTACCAGAATTTAGCCTTCATTTTCCATGTGTTTTAGAATTTAAATAAAAATTGAATCAACCTTCAAGAGAAATCAGTGCTGGAAGAAGTTCTCTTTGTGGATTGATGCTTAGAGAGATTAACAGCTTCTACAGTGAAATGGCTGTACTTTAAACTAAATAAAATCTCTGTTGAAAGCTTCCCAAGGCTGATACATTCTTGCTCACTAAAAGTATTTGAGACTGCTACTATAAACACTTTCAATATCAAAATCTGCATCCATTCCCAAGCTTGTATTCCACTTTATTTGAACTATTTTACCCTCCTCTAGCATTTTCTTGCTTCAGAAAGATGAGAATCTGAACTAAACACAGGACTTGGTAATAGCAGTAAACCAATATATCTGATTACACAAACAAATATAAAATAAAATTATAATTTAAATGGCAGAAGTAAATATATTGCAAGCCCTGGGCATTTCTTTAAAAATTGGTCTACTAGACAATATTTGGCAGAAGCAGCACAAGAGCTGGGTCGTAATTTTCCGTATATTATTTTTTTTCCTTATGTGGTAAAACTAGTGGGAAATTGGGTTACTACTAGAGTTAGAATTCCATTTACTATGTAATTTTTCTTCAGTACATGAGTCTTTTCTTAAAGGACAGAGCAATTGCTCTGAGTTATACAAAAAGATTGATCTGTAGAAAGTGGAAAATGTCTCCTGTCCTACTTTTGAGATTGGGATTTTGTCGTGCCAGCAACTGTTTCATAGGATCATTCCATCTCTAAGATAAAGGAAAAAAACCCAGAGAATTTCTTGTCCTGTGGGAAGAATTTCCCCTGACTCACAGAAAAACACACGTTTGCAAATATAAATACACTTAAAATCAGGGGCTCTACTTTTCCTCCATTACTTTTCCTGCTAGACAAAATTAGCAGTGATTTGAACTCAGTACTAATGAATGCTGAAAGCAACTTGGCATTCTTTTGCCAAGGACCTCCGTAAACTGCAGTTCCGTAAAATAAAAATCTTATTGTGTGCAAGAGCTCAATTAAATCATCATTTTAATATCATTTTATTTAGCAGTTCTCACATTTTCTGTTCTGATGATAGTGATGTTAATGTCTTAAAAAAAGAAGGAAGCAAAAATTCAGAGGTAGATGGGAAATTAATACAGCTTCTGTTTCACTAATCATTCGATGGGGGGGAGAAGAAAAAAAAAAAACACGAACCCATACCATGGAAACAGCTTACAGCAGAACATAAAACCCAAACATTTTTTCTGGACCCAAATCCATCCTGGCAAACATGATATGAATTGTGAATTGAGGAATACTGCTCTAACCACTCGAACCAAAGACTTTGAAGCAATTTTCCAGTCTGCCTGCTTCCAACTGCAATACTTACTTAGGGGTAAACACCTTGCTGAAGAAATCAACGATTGTGACAAACATTCAAAAAACTACACAAGAATGCTATAGGAACAGCCCTCAAATGCATGTAGTTCTATATACATGAGCAACTAATCTCCCAAAGTACTATGTAAATTGGCTAAGCTTAAAAGTTACATTTAAAATTATCCTCAATATCCATTACAAAAGAAAGGTGCCTTCCCACTGATAAAACTACCCACTAATAAATTAGCAATTGTAATAAGGGACTGTGAAAGCTAAGGGTAAATTGATTGTTGTTCCTAATTTTCTCTTTATTTTAATCCAAAACTTTCCAAATTGCAAGAAATAAAAGTACAGGTAAGAGGGTGAGCAAAAAGCTTGACTGCCATATAAAACATCTAAAAATAGTGTTTCAGTGTATTTCCATACACTGGAAGTAGCAGTGAATATCATCTATATAAATCTATTCCTAGCAGAGGTTTTCAGCAGCATCCAAGACTTGAGAATCAATTGTAAATTTGTATTTTAGAATAATCAATAGGAAAAAGCACAAGTCACACTTACACAATATGCAGCATTTAGGAGGAAGATACAGCCATCCATCATCTCATACAAAATATATAGAGACATTATTATAAGCCATATATTTTTAATCCTACAGAATTTATTTGGGAAGAACTTAAAAAACTGCTTTTAGCATATCACTTTAACAGTTTTGTTAGTGATGTAAGACATTGCCAAGGCCATGGGACCAGGATACATACAACTCATCTGGCTGGTCCTGATGCCTCCCCATGGGCACAGATGGCACCTATATGCACAAAAACTATCTCACAAAAAAGATGGCACCTACAGACACTGGCTGTCCAGGGAAGTGGCTGAGTCACCATCCCGGGAGGTATTTAAGAGATGGTGAAGGTGTGTAGATGTGGTGCTTAGGGACATGGTTTAGTGGTGGACTTGACAGTGCTGGGTGAACAGCTGGACTCAATGATCTCAAAGGTCTTTCCCAACCTAAGTGATTCTGTGATTCTGTGAAAAGGGAGGGTTTACCATGAGGATCACTGATACGCAAATACCTCCAGCAGATGAAAAGCTGTACTGATGTCTCAGTGCATAACCTACCTTCAGATGAACAAATCATTTAGTACAAGAGAAAAAGGCAGGTGCATACTCACACTAGACCATACAGGAAAGGCTGTAGACTCCTTTGCCTAGGTGACCTTGGGAGAAGGTCATCATCACCAAAGCCATGAGGACTCTCCAAACTCTGATCTGTGGTGTCAGAACTCACTGAAGTGGCTGCCACTTTCAGCACTTGGTGGTCCCTGGACCCTGTGGGAATAAGTGAGAGATGTCACATCTCCCAAGAGTGGAGAGATGACAGCATATACTCGGGAAGAGAGGAACTGATGGCCAGTTCAGAATTGTTTCTCTTGCTTGCTAGTCAGATCAATACCCAGTGTATCAACTGGAAAAAAGCACTTAAACTATAAGGGAACATTGTACAGACACTGATTGACTATCTTATACCAAGAAAAGAAAGAAAGAAAAAAGTTTCATTCTCTATTTCTGGATTAGACCAATTACTATCAGATATTTGAATGATGATCCTGAGAAGTGATTGCATGTCTAACAAAACCTGTACTGGCATCAGAACTAGGTTGAATGAAATCGTCTTATTCTAATGCCAGTTTGTGTTCCACAGGTAATCAAAGCACTGCATTCAGCCAGCAACTTTTCTAAACAATTCCCACTGCAAACCGATGCGCTGAGAAAGGCTGAGAGACCCAAATTACACACAAAGGTGAATATGAGATGAAATATGAGCAGGGATCTGCCACAAGAAGGCACAATCAATTATTTAACAAAAGTGCCTATCCATGAAGCTCACCACAGAGAGCCTATGTAATATGGAATCACATCCAATGAGGCCTAGAACAGAACCTGGTTAAACGGGAAGGGAAAGAATAATTAGAAATTGTTGAAGTGGTACTTTGGGCTACAAAAAGAGAAAAAGAACCAAGCACACTTTTTCCAGTAAGACAACAGAAAAGCCACCACATCTTAAGAAAGCCCCTTGCTGGAGCAGGTAACACCTGGCATGTGCAGTGGCAGAGCCCACCCTTGCACACCAGGAAAGGGGGAGCAGGGAACCACCAAGACCCCAAAACACGACAGCAGCAGCATTACAGACAAGGGACAATCTTCAGATTAGAGGCAACAAGACTCTGATCCTCTCTAAGTGTAAGTTGCACAACTTCAGAAGAAACCTCACAAGGTCTCTCGGGCACACAAATGCCAAGAAAATAGCCATGTACCAGCTCCAGTGAATCTACTCAACATTCACCTGAATAGTTTCCTTATTTCTTGGCACCCTAACACATACAAGACATACCACGCGTGCTTCACCACGCAACAGTGAACCTTAACATTTTGGTGATTTGTACAGAACAAAAGCTTCAATTTTAGCAGTATCTCAGTGGATGCTTTACGCACTCAAAATGATACACAGACACTGAAACACAGAAACAACACTGTTCATTTTCCTAACCTTACCTATTTGCTGTATTAAATATCCTTGTTTATTAATGCAAAACAACCTGTAGAGGGACATAAGTCAAAAGTACCGACTTTTCCTTTTTTCTCCTCCCGTTAGCTGCCAGCTTTTTTCTTTCACATACCATTTCTCATCAGAGAGGAATCAGGAGTTGCTCTCAGAGCTAAAAATAAACACATTATTCTACAAACCCAGGTTCATTAGGAATTAAGTTACAGCACAGCAGTATAATTCTTTCTGCTTTTGTACATGTGCGCTTTTCTAAGTGTGCCCTCACCCAAGTCTATACCTTAACATCTCTTCAAACCCACCAGAAGCTGCTTAATATGTTTACATTTCAATACAGAGATGGTTTTGTAAATTAAAAATCCTTTCAAAAGTTGTTTACTACCACTTTATTAGTTTCTGAACAAAGGAACAGATACCCTTTTTCCTGCAAACTTTTAAAATTTTATTTCCTCTAATACTGACATCGTTTCAGTAGGTTACTATGCACATACAGTCCAATTTCCTTCATTAAAAGCACCCTCCTAAAAATATTTGCATCCAGGCTGTAATTTCTACTTAAGCTATGACATGTACTTTAAATACAGATATGAACTTGATCTGAAAACATCAAGAGTTGGAAAAAAAAGTTTTAAATTTACATAAGTTCTTCTTGTAGTTAATCATCATTCAAAGCTATAAATTTGAATTTTGTAGTAAACAAACAACGAGGTATGCAAGCAGTGAATCCTGTCCCTTCTCTGCCTTTTCATTCCAATACAGTAGAAGTCTGACTGTCAAAAAAAAAGTCACTGTAAGAAAAAAAAAAAATCACTGTAAGAAAAAAAAAAAATCACTGTAACATTTTTAGCAATACTCTTCAATGTGAGCAGTGATTTCAGGTGCCCCTCACAGGTCAAAGTAAATGGACTGGGATTGCAGAAAGCAGGTGATGAGGATCTCCAGAAGCCAGTCTCTTTTACAGGCATCTCAGAGAAATGAAAAGGAAATGTATCCAAAATTATTCACATTATATATAGTATTTCAAGTTCTCTTCTGATTGCCTTAGGGGGGGTTAAAACAGCAGCCTCCAAAAAAATAAGTGTCTATGAGGCTCGTTGTCATTTCCAGACACACTCAAATAAAAAAAAAAAAAAGGTTATACTTACATATATAATCCTGACATGTCAAGTGTTATTTGGAGATTTAAAAAGACATTGTAAGTATATTAATAAAAGCTATTATGTATTGCTATAGGGTATGAAAAATATTAAGATAGATTAAAAATGTTAAAAAAAAAAACCAGCCTGTGCAATGGCCTAAGCTTCTACAAAGAAGTTACTCCATTCTGAAAGGATCCAGTTCAAAAAGACTGTACTAGATGGAAAAAAAAGAGTAATGTTAATGGAGAAAAACTATGTAAAAAAAAAATACGTCTAGATAAATCTGATGCACATGCTTCTTAATTAGTGTAGTATATATGAATTTTTCATGATGAAAATTTTAATTTCTTAAAAAAAAAAAAAAAAAACCAGCATGAATTAAAAGCTCTCCCTAAATCTTTCTTTGAAGGACTACATGGAGCACTAGATAAACCCTGTATCAAAGGAATTTACCCCATTTGATATGAAGTATTACAATACTGGACCTGATTCCGCTATCACTGAACTCATACGAAATTTGTTAGCAATTTAATCCACTTCAAAAACCACCTCCTTGGTTAAAAATCTTTTTACTTTATTTCCAGAAGGAAAACTGCATTTCTGGATAAAGCCCTGGAACGTGTAATGTATGCAGATGTGCAGTCCTATACATAAAATAAACTCATTAACACACTATTAAATGTGTTCATTAATAACATTCCATCTCCCACAAACTTAGAAATATCATAGCAAGAAAGCATGTGTATCTTGAAACAAAGTGCAAAAAAGGAGAAAAAAAAAATCCAGCAGAAAACCTCCAAATCTACAACTACAACTTTCTTCTGATTCTGAAATAATTTAATCTCGGGAAACTAAAGGTGTTCCCAAGAACCGTAGCTGCAAAGAGCGACAAGCAGACACACACAAACCAACAGAGAGAATAAATTCAGACCTATCCTAAAACTGCATGCAGTCACCTTGCAGGAAACGAACTATAACCCATATCAGAAAGATGTGTTTGCATTTTTAGACTCTACTCTGAATCACGGCAGATTCCCATGCTCACACATGAAGCAAGCCTCATCTACGAGAGAAAATGGCAACACGCAAAGCACCTTGTCTTCACATATGGTCTCTTCTTAAATCAAGCTGCTCGGTTGCTTAGCACAACTCCTCATTGTTTCAGTGTCTTGAACAGAAGAGTGGCCTTTTATACTTCTGAAGTTGGGTTTCTAATATAAAACACAGTATTAAGAAAATTATCAAAATTAAATCTAAACGGCAGCTACCGACTCTCCTTGCTAATAGGTATGGTCTCATTTTAAAAAGCAGTTATTTCAAATAAAATCCCACCAGGAAAAAAAAAATGCAAATTTTTATTTCTTTTATGGTTTTACCTAATTAAAAAGTGTCCCATGGATGTACTGAACCTGGATTTATATGGATGATCCCTAGACATCTACCCCTCTTCCCTCCAGTTTCCTATACAAGCATAGGTCCTGCAGCACCTCCAGCTTCAACCCCAACCACTGGCCACGCAAGAGGCAGCTTTTCCTGCAACTGGCTCCACACCAAGCACACAGGTATCGGCAACAGATGGGATGCTCACCACACATGCATCAGCCCCCCCGTTCACAGGAGCACTCATTTCGCCTGTCTACTTTAGGCAGCCACCAGCTTTCATTACATATAGAAATATAATTGCCTTTGAGACATCTACCCCTCTATGAAATTTAGTTTAGATTGTGCAGCAGACCGAACAGGGCCACTCACAATCCAGGCTAAACATAAAATTTAATAATACATTATATACAAGCTTATAATCAATTAGCATATATATTTCGACAACACATTCTATATTATTTGATATTAAATTGATTGTCTGCAACTGGTAGGGTACGAGATCTCCAACTAAAAATAAGTACCCTTCCTGTAACAGGAAAAAAGGAATGACTACATAAATATTCCTCTTGCAGTCCACCACTACTTTGTTTCTTTTCCTTAAGGACCAGATCTATACATCATGCTATTATACGAGAATCTCCTTTATCTCAGAAGAGGAAGTTTTCTGTCTTTCACGGTAGCAACATAAAACTGCAAACATCATCTTGAACTCATCCTAAGGGATGCTCAGAAACCCAACAGAAAATTAAAAGCACCTCAACACATCTTACCACTTTAAAAATACAATGGGGGGAAGGAAATCACCAGACATTTTTGCATCAAAATAGCCAGTACCAAATCAAAATACCAATATCTCAATGGGAACCCTTGAGTAAGACTCCTTGGCAAGGGCCAAGGCTTGGGAACCCCACAGATAGATGATACAGCATTCCCCCATGGATGGTTTAAGGTCACGTCCACTTCTTTATCTGTTGGTCCAGATGAAGTACAAGAGAGAAACAAACAAACTGGGGAACTGCAGGGAGGCAGCAGCGAGCACCCTTGGATGCCTGCCATAATGGTGTGGTGGAGCACCCCAAACTGGCACCTGGCTACTTTGGAGCCACCTCACTAACAGCACCGATCCTGCTGCCAACCCAGAGCAGGAGCTCCATGTCCAAGTGAACCCCGGGTTCTCCCGCTGCCAGCCTCAACTGGCACTCTGGAGTTCCCACGCGTATGACCGGCTCTGCAGCCGCTCTCCCAGGCAGCCTTCCAAACTCGCTTTTCCTTTCTCCTCACAGCAGTTAAGCAGCACATAGAAAATTGAATCATAAGGGTAGACAAATAATACACCACAGATCATAGTGCTAGGAAATCTTCCTGTCTTTTGAAAGAAACTTACTGCTGAAGCCTTAATTTGGGGGAATTGAAAGCCTCATAACAATTTATGTTGGATTAATGTTCCTGCCCAGTTAAATGCCAGTACTGCCAGTCCTAGATGAGTTCCCATCTTATGAACCATCCGCCACATGCTTACAGGCAGCATGCCAGAGCACACTGCACTTTATCTGCCTTTCCTCACTGCAGATTATGCTCCTCTGGGGATGCAAAAATCTCACAATTCAACTATATCAGCTGAGAACCACGCTAAATCTTTCAAACACCTCCAGCAGCTGATGGGCACCTCCACACCTCTCAAAACCTATGAGCACTCCAGTTTGCTCAACTTGTGAGTGGCATGAATAGACAAAATGAGGAACTCTTTCCACAGTTACTCTTGATATGGATGGCTAAGTCACTGGCCATCTTCCCACCAGTCACCCCAGCCAGCTGTTGCACAGGTGATGGCTCATGTCTGCTAGAACTGGTGTCCTTCAGTCTCGTCCATCCCCCCAAGTCTGTAGAAAAGATGTTCCATCTCATGAGAGTCCATAACCATCGTGTAAGATGCAATTCTCTGTGAAGAAACAGCCTCCTCCACTCCCCAAGAGATGGGACGTCCCTTGCTGCAAGATCAGCCCATAGCCACTCCATCTGCAGCCTCAGGCAGGGAAAGAAGTGTCAGGTTGACACTAGTAAAGGTTATGTATTTAATGGCCAAATTGGAAACACGTCACAAAGGAAAAATATCAAAGTGTACCTGAAATTTTACTCTGTCTCTAGCTGCTGATTCCTTTCAGAGCATCTCCGAGCTACCAGCTGCGAAGATGAATTCAGCAGCGCTTCGGCCCTGCGGTGTTACGTTAACAAACCAACCCCTTCCCACCACCGTCTTGTCACACACCACATCTGAGCTGGAGACCAGGACATCAAGTAGCATCAAGGGCTGGGCAGCTAACCCTCTTTCTGGGGACGGAGCTGCTCAGAACATTTTTGGCTTTTATCTCCATTGCCTCTCTCCTCTCAAAGAAAGGCTCTCTTAGTCCTCACCTGAGCCTGCTGCCGAGACAGCTGTGCCAATTAATAATTCCTCCTCTCCCCAGTTCTCAGAGCTGGATTACATGAATGCAAATGTGATTCAAGGAATATCCTCTTCTCATGTACTCTCACAAATATAGGTATCTCTCCTTTCCCTTATAGCCTTCTCAATTTCCATTTTATTTTTAATTTGCATACTCCTTCCAGCCTAGCTGGTTTTAGCCCATTTACCACACTATAAAAGATTTATAATGTTTAACAGCAATCATGCATCATCTTCGACATACATATGTTTTACTAGACCCACAACATATAGCTTGTTTTAGCTACTCAAAAACATTATTTGCCATATAACAACACAGATTATTCACTTGATATCAGTGTTTCTGGCAATGTATTTTCTGCACTGAGAGAAAGGAACCGTAAGACAAATTTGAAGCAAGATGCAGAAACTTTTGGTGATTATTCACTGCTTTGCATTCTTGCAGAAGTCCTGATTTACTTCATGTCCAAATGGTTTGGGTTGGAAGGGACCTTAAACCTCATCTCATTCCAACTCTCCTACCACATGCAGGGACACCTTCCACTAGCCCAGGTTGCCCAAAGCCCCATCCAACCTGGCCTTGAACACTGCCAGGGAGGGGGCAGCCACAGCTTCTCTAGGCAACCTGTGCCAGTGTCTTACCACCCTCATAGTGAGGGATTTTTTTCCTTATATCTAACCTAAACCTACCCTCTGCCAATTTAAAGCCATTACCCCTCATCCTGTCACTACAAGTCCTTTTAAAAAGTCCCTCTCTGGCTTCCCTGCAGGTACCCTTTAAGTCCTGGGAGGCCACTCTAAGGTCTCCCTGGAGCCTTCTCTTCTCCAGGCTGAACACCCCCAACTCTCTCAGCCTGTCCTCACAGGGGGTGCTCCAGCCCCCTGAGCATCTTTGTGGCCTCCTCTGGACCCCCTCGAGCAGGTCTGTGTCCTTCTGATATTGGTGCCCCCAGAGCCTGGACACAGCACTGCAGGGGGGGGTCTCACAAGAGCAGAGTAAAGGGGGAGAATCCCCTCCCTCGACCTGCTGCCCACACTGCTCTTGATGAGTTCCTGGACATGGCTGGCAATCTCTGTGACACCTCTCAGATATTCTGTCTGAGAAAGTCATGATGGACAGAATGTTCTTCACCTCTCCTTAAGAGTTCTCACCGTGTCCTCCTTTCCGTAACTAAACAATACAGACCATCCAAATGGACACAGGCAAACTATGACCCAAGTTTGCCAACAGTAATCAGTTAGTCCTTGAGGTGACTCAGGCTGCTCATGGGATGGACACAAGTCCACTCTCAATATCAGCATCACTGGGAAACGAATACATTTGTCTAGGTTGTGCTGCATTCTGAAACCTTAACATCTTTCATTTCAAGCTATCAGTCATGGAGAGCTTACAAAGCATCAAGAGTCATCACCTGTGCTATTGCAATCCACATGTGTTATCACCTATTACTCCACAGCATGGAGCAACAATCTCCTGTGACCTTGAAGTTACCTCTTCCTTGTGAGAGGCATACAGCATCATTTTCATAAAGTGGTGGCAACTTCTGGAACGCCAAATCATATTGATTTTCTCATTGTTGTGCCCTGCCTGTCTCTTTATACATCTGTAATCCCCAATGACTCCAACATCAGTATCAAACAGCATAAGCATTCATCTTTCAGCTTTCTGTTGAGCAAAACTTCAGCAGCTGACAACACCTGCTTCACTGACATCTCTCTGCAATTTAACATTACTAAACGGAATCTGATTCTGAAGCTTTCTCAGTTGGCATTTTTTTATTTTGACATCTTTTTCATTGGTTTATTGGATTAGAAATAACGGTGACTACCAATGACATGTCCAAACATACATTCCTCTGCAAAGTCCTTAAACTCATCTCTAAAACTGGGGCTTACTGCTAGATACTACTGTGTTGGCTACACAATCTAGAGATTAGATGAGTTTTTTTCCAGACAATCCCCAGATTAGCTACAGTACAACCAAAGCAATCTGTCTCAGGGAAATAAGCAGAATAGTACAAAACAAAGTAGTACAAAGCTTGCCCAGACTCTTCATGACTAGTTGGCTTAAGGGTACTAGTATCTCCAGTACCATTGACAGGGCTCTTGGCATTACCTGATCTGTATTTCTCCCATCTGCAAAAGCACCAACAGCCTCTGCAGTGTCACTGAGCATCCAAGGCAGTATAAAATGTTTAAGCCTTTTACCATTCTGGGCCCTTTAATGACAATCCTGCCACAAACTATATATACACTGGTAACAAGAACTTGGTACCTCTATGCTCTCCTCTTTTTGGCAGTCTCTTTATTAATGATGGCTCTACCAGTCACCCCATTCCTTTCCCTGTCATGGCTCATATATACTTTCTCTAAACTTTATAAATTAAAAAAAAAACCAACCTGTATTTAATACAGACTCAAGAACCAGCTTCTTGCAATCATGGATGGACGGAGTTTGCATGCCAGAGCTTGGGAAGCACTTTCTGAGGAGACTCCATCTGCAACAACTAACTCATTTAGAGCTCTAGAACAGCCTTCGCTTTCCCAGGAATGCAGGGAAGTATTTGTAAGAGACAGTCTGAGGGGCTTACTGCCAGTTTTTGCAAGACATGGGCAAATCACACCACTGGTGGTCACGGTACTGTTTTAGGTGTATATCATCTCTGATTTACTAAGTATTATGTGGCTCTGTAACATCCAACTACACACAGCATCTCCACTCCAGGTTCAAGGCCTGGAGGATGCACGTACTTTTCTCCCCTTTCCCTTCAGTAAAGTCAATTATTTTTACATGGGTTTGACAGCAGCAGCCCACAGGCTCCACCATGCCCAGCCCCGTGTTTCAGCACATAGCCAACACACCAATCCACCCGTGGTCTGGCCATCTGTTTTGCCAATTATCAGGCCTAGCATAAAGGACACAGCCAGCATAAAGATGAACCAATAACCAGACTGTATTTGACACAAAAGGGTCAGTACATGGGTGAGCACTGGGGGTACAAACAAGTCAGTCAGGTTATACATAATTGATCCCAATGATCCCAACAACAACACCACACGACCAACAACGGCTGGAATAAACACTGAAATGCAGTTTCCCATAGAAGAGATGGGAGACAACTGAGTCAACAAGCCAAGTGCATAAGCCCAAGGAAGCCACATCATGAATCCCCACAGAGCCCACGTTTACAAAAGCCAGACCTGAGTGGAGCCCAGTCCCAGGGAGGCAGGAGGTCCTTCCCCAACAGGGAACTCTGCACAGAACATCCACCTCACACACAGACACTGCCCCTGCCTGTAAGGAGTCCCTCCTTTTATCCCTGCGTGGGACACCTGACCTTGGGTTACTCAATGTGGGACACCTGGGGCTCGTTTACCCAATGGCTCTGTCTGCCAGGCTGCCACACCCTGGGGGGAAGCCTAAAGGGAAACTCACCCCCCTTTGGCAAGGGCTGTGGGAATCACCCACATGTCAACCTTCATTTGGGGCTTGGGGTTGAAACCCCAGCATTTCACCATCCCATACTTGCCACCAGTGCTGAGGCACTGCTCAACAGTTTCAAAGAGCTCACACAAAAATTGATTAAGCAGAAATGTAGGTATCTGTTTGTGATGTCTGTAAAAGATAAAATGAAATATTTTTGATAACCATCTGTTTAGCAATGATTATTTAACATTCACCTTTTCACCGTTATTTCTGTCCATTATTTACCCGATCCTGAACAGTATTTGCCAACAGTCAGAAAAGAGGAGCCACGTTATTTAAATTACAATACAGCATCATAACCACATTATAAAGCAGTATTTTTAATATGCAGATTTGGTAGAAGAAAACAAATTCAAGCTTACAAACTATTTTGTAGTAAGACAGCATTAAGCATCTAACTCAAGGAGTTGAGACTGCTAAGTACAGGGGTGAACAATCATTTCCAAAAGGAGAATAAACTGACCAGTGTATAACCAGAAGCACAGGGCAAAAGCAAATTTAAAAAAAAAAAAAAAAAAAAAAAAAAAAAAAAAAAGACACACATGCTTTTCTTTTTTTGTTCTTATTTGATGGCTCTCATTTACTATTCCTCAAAATCCCATTTGTAAAGGCTTAAATTCTACAACACAGCTTTTTTTTGTCTCAGTATATGTATTATGGCTTATTCCGTATCTCCTACTCTCTTTCTTCCTAATTTCTTTGCAAAAACATTAGTAAATTTTCCAGGACAAGGAATAACTGTCAGATCTGTAGTGTAAACCAACACATTCCCACCTATTAGAATTAAACTATGTTTGACCCTCATGTGATGGGGTTGATGTGGTTAAGATTAATGAGTCAATTATTTCTAGACGAGGTACAAGGCACCCAATAGTTTCACTATTTCAGTACTAACCACCATACTCCTTCTGCAGTGTTTCACACCCATAAAAATAATTGTGAACAATTTTTCAGCAAGACATCATGAGTATTGGGCTTATTCTATAAAATACAAAAAATCACTGAGATGAAAACAAGATAAGCGTACAGTTAAAGCAATCCTCCAAAGCCATGGGCCTTAAAGCTTTTCACTTCACGAATTTAAGTTCCCACAAGTTATTGTGCAACACAGTGCAATTAATTTCTTGCCATTCAGCTGACCTCCTACGGGGACCTGGGCTCACAGCACCTAACACCACCGTGTTAAGGAACCGACAGTCCCCACAGGGGACTTCCCTGACAGGGAAGAGAAAACCAATACACATACACACACCTTTACACAATAAACTCTTCCAAGTTTTCTAGGTCTCTATTTCAACAGACTTCTCATAGCACTGTACAGTATTCCTTAACATTTAATACAGGCATCACTATTTTAGAGTGGGTGCAGCTTCACTGAAGTGGACAGTGAGAAATCAGGTGAGGCAGTGGTGATGCTCTGCTCTCTCACTCGACAAATGCCTAACAACTGGTTAACAAGGTATGTATGTTCTGTCACACCTATACTCAGCAGAATGAGGGATGCAAAATGACTGACAGAGTCCAGCTATGGGAATTCACCCATTCCCTTTAGATAAACCACATTTTAAAAAACATTTCAAAGCAGAGACTGTGACAAGTTTCTCTGAGTAATGAGTGTCTAGGAAACCTCTCAATGTCTTGGGATGGAGAGGGCGTCTATACCACATAGTAACATCACATCAGCATGCTCTTTGGGAGTTGTTTAAGGGACAGGACTTCTGGCCTACAAAGACATCTGCAAGAATGAGTAGATATGGAGGGACACATTTTTGGTATCTTCACTTCCTGAAGACCCACAGTATAATCTCGCTTTTAGAGCTGGCCCAAATTCATATTAAAAAAAAAATCTTTTAAGTCCTCAATATATAAACCTATATAAGCTGGGCTTTAAACCAGCAGCTTTTAAAATATGCACTTCAATACACCAGAGGAAATCAGAAGACATTTTTAACAAAGTTCATTATAAGCCCTTTTAAATATGACCTAAATCTGAAATTCCAGAACTTATACAACAAGGATACATTTCAATTATTCTCTTAACCCAAATAAAGAAAATGGATTAATCATAAAAACCTCCAAAACAAGTTATCAGAGCAAGTGCCTCAAAACCAAGTAAACCTCCAGTTAAAAGCTTTGGTCTGATCTGAAGAAGTTAGTTTTGCTGTTATTTTCAATTTTAACTGTAAATGTAAAAAGCAGAAGTGTGGCTTGCTCTAGTTCTGGTCTCCAGCACTGGAGCTGGATGTCCCAGCTTCACCAGACCACCACCACTGCTGGACATCACTGGACTGGGAGCAGGACTCCCCCACCACAGGAGCACACGCTTCCAGAGGACTGGATCATCCAAGCTCCCCAACCACTCCTGCTCTCCCTTGCTGCTCAGCTCGCTAATAAAAGCACTCGTGGGAGATGCTTTGCACATATCATGAGAGTCATAGCAGAGGGGAACAATCAGCTCTCCCAGGCTGAGCCAGCCAGCGAAGGTACAGCATCACCAGCTGCTGCTCAGGGACTCCCCCAGCGCACTTTTATTTTTATGGTAAGTGAAAAGCAGCTCAGTGCCCTACAAACCTCTGCCACGTTTGCTGGAGCAGAAGTGTAATAAAAATGACAGAGCTCCTCTTAAGGAAAAGGATTCAGAGAAGTCCACGCTGCCATGGACTTTCAGGCATTACTGTGTGGGAGAGGGAGTAAAACTCAAATTCAATAGACCAAACCACTCCTCACAATCCTCTCCCCCCTGCTTTTGGGAGAGGAGGCCTCAGCTCTCAATAAACCAGCAATCAAAGCAAATGTCACCTGTCCGAACTACAAAAACTGCTTCATTCTGGAAAGGTTTTACTGCTGTCCTCAACAACAGTAGGATCAATCCCATCAGCTGTGTTAACTCCCCAGTATATTGGTAGCCACAAGGTGACATCCCCTAACTGAAGCTGCACAAAGCACCTTCCAGTAATCAAATGGTGAAAGTGAATAAAAATACTTTTTAAACTTCATGACTTTTTACATCAGCAGTCTTCAAAAACACTTTTGATTTTTTTTTTAAACATTAAAAGCCAATCAGATAGATACTACGAGAAGAAAATAGTTGGGTTTTAGTGATCAAATTTCCTTGATGGAAAGAGTTGGATTTTTTAATATAAATTTATCTCTTGCTTTTAGCACTGAATTCAGGATTTAATCAAACAGAAAATAAAATGCAGGTTCCCCATTACTTCCATGGAGACTTTAGTTAAAAGAAATGATCTTTCACATTTAACAGAATATAAAACTAGCCAAGCTAGATGCACACACATCTTGCCAGTGCTTTAGCAAGTGGCAGTTTCCTTCGTTAAGAGCAGTAATGACATATTTGCCAGGTCTGTATGCCCACCACTAAGTATATGGCAAGTTAATGAGATGCTTTGCCAAGGGTTCAGCCTGCATCTGCAGCACTGCCTCTGCATACGAAACGTGGCTGATGCTGATCTCATCACCTTAGACATTCTTGCAGAAGCATCTATCAGGGAAACAGAAGGGACAATGTATTAAAACTTTCCACAGCCACCTTTAGCTATCAGGAACAAGATAGGAGACTACATTAGAGCCTGCAAATTTAATAACCTGTTAGGCAGGTTATATATTTAATCAGTCAGAAAGTGATTGCATTTGGTCTGACTGAGACACTGAAGCCTGCCTATACAATGTTTTGCAAAAACAAGGAAGAGTCTTCAGGAAAGTTTCCTTAAATCTCACCCCTTTGCTTAGAGTAACCAAAAATGAGCATTTCTATGTACTCGGATTGAATGCAGAGGAGTAAGTGAAAGCAACCAGCAAAACACACCACACAACTAGCAGACCCTACACGCCAAGCAGGCTCCTGGACCTGGGTTCCAGGCAGTCCTCCAGATAGCAGGCAACAACAGCAATTAAAGTTTCCACACCAGTGAAAACTTAAGCATATGTGCATCCATTCATACCTGTTATCTGCAAAATCTACTGCTGGTATTTAACTTACTGCACTGCTTCTATCAGTGCTTAATTAGGCCCCAAGGGCAACTCTTAATCTAATTTACACCAAATAAATCCTACATCACCAGCTCTCTCTCAGATTCACTCTACTCATGTAAACAAGGTGAGAAGCTGCACAAAACGCCTAAAGTGAACGTTTTTGTTTCCCGTGTTTGTAGTTGCCAAAATCTTCCACAAATTTCTTTCAAAAAGAGTTTTAAATTGCCTTTTCTCTACAGACTCTTGATTCACCACTTTGCCATGCAGTCCATAACCTGCTGGTTTAACCTAGAAAAACTGCAGGTACAGGGCACTGCTGCTCTACAATCACAGAACTACTGAAAAGAGGGAAAAATCAACCCATGCTGAGTGCCATTCTGCTGCCGCCTGACTGCTAATGGTTTCAAGTTGGCTTAGCTTAAAGTTTGTGTAGTTGTTTCTGTGACTGAGTGTAGACAAACCAACGCTGTCCTCCTGGGCACCTCTGACATGGCCACCAACTCCTGGTGTGCAGGGCAGGAGCATCTTCCTGGTCAGCGTTCATTCAAGAAATCCGTTCTTGCCTGGCCTGAGCTCTGTTAGGAGTGATTCTCAGTCACAAGAGAGAGCAGAGCCCTGGCTTCTTCACATTTTGCTTGGGGCAGATAAACACTGCCCCAGGGACACACAGGGATCCACTACCACCCCCATGCACTTCCCTGTAACGCGCCAGCAAAGCTACAGGTCTTCTCCATTCCTGCCGCCAGCAACACTATCTAGCGCCTGGAAAGACAAGAGAAGGTGTCTGACATGTTCCTTTTCCTGCGCCCAAGAAAAATATATTATCTGCCCAATAAACCTGGTTATCTATTGAACAGACAAGCCGGAGTCCTGCGAGCCTCCTCAAAATCAGGTTGGTTACGTACCAGCAATCATATTACACAACACCCTCCGATTTATCTTTTTATTCAAAACCACTCTTTACAGAAGACAAATGAAAAGCTGAAACAACAGAATCCCTCATTGCTTCCAGCATTCTTCATCGCTAGCAAAACTTGTTCTAGTAACAGTGGAAGACAAATGAGATTATTTCAAGACTGCAAGCATAAATTATGAATATAAATGCTACAGAATTTGTTACTTCATGCTGCCCCTTCTCACACATGGTCAGGGAAGCAAAATACGTGCATACAGGGAGACAAACAGGATGAAACCAAACAGCATTTTATGTCTCCCTCGGCAACTAACACTTGGTGCATTTTTTTTTAATTTTTTTTTTTTAAAGATTGTGTCCAGCAAAATCCCTGCTTTCTGGTCAAATTTGTCCTCATTTCTCAACACCTGGACAATTAAAACTAAAGTAACGGTTCACTTTACAGCAGTGTAGCCCTGGAGTCCCTCATTTTTCAAAAAGTTTGCTCTGTAAAGCCTGAAACACACAGCTCTCCGATTTTTCCCATTATCATTTTTCAAAGCTTGCCTCTGGGTTTGGTTTGGGGGGGGGTTATTTGTCTCTAATTTCTATGCTAAAGTGCCAAGAGGTACAATAAGAATAGGTGCACGCTGTTAATATTGCCACTTCTCTGTGGATTTATTTGAAAAACAGTAGAAAGGCTAAAATGAGTAAAGACTGTAGTTTTCCTCTTCATTAAACTTCTCCTCATCCATGCATAAACACCTAATTCTCCACGGAGCTTCCCAGAGTATTAAAGTCATTTGAGAAAGAAACTCAGACAGCATCTTACTACATTTTGTTTTATAAAAACAGTTCTTTTTCCGCAGCAGGACAGCAGCAGTGATAGGAGCTGCCACCACCCACCTTGGAAAGGAAGGTTATTCGGCTGCAAACTAGGCGGAGGGTGTTCCAGCAGAGAAGCAAGGCGACAGGCAACCAACCTTCTCCTAAACAACCTGACCATCACCCTTGCATCATGCCAGGAAAAAAAACAGCAGGGCAAGGAAGTTAGTTAATGAATCCTGATTAGCATGGCCTGCACAACCTGCTGTAGGGCAGCTTCTGAACACTGACCACCACAGGAGGAGCTGGAGGAGGCACGAAAACATTCCAGTGAGTACAAGGAAACGCCACTCAGCCAAAGAACATGGGTAGAAAAAAGCACCCAGCACTGAAGCTCTCAAACTGAACTCATGAACCCATCCTGTGAGGCATCCTACTATCAGAGGGGATGGCTCCAAACTTAACAGAAATCATTTTATGAATGCCAGTGCTGAAGTATATGCCTCTGTTTTTGTTTTTTCCATTTTTTTAACTTCCGAATTGGTAATTTAGTTCCCCACAGAACTGCTGTCAAGCCTTCCTCTTTGTTTTTAAAGATGAACAGCAAAAATCACGTTATAACTGTTGTTTTAAAGTTGCAGCTCACTTTGGAACCCATACACTATTACAATTCAGACAACATGGTAAGTGCAACTTTCTGTGTTAAAGATGTATCCCTGGATTTAACATTATATTTAGCAAAATATAACAATAGCTTAATATTAGATGTAATCCACTGTCCCTTTAACACAGGGCTGGCTGCACAAAGTAATGAACACATGGTCATGGAAAAAACCATGCACTGAATGATTATGCATTGAAACCTGAAGAAAAAAAAAGTAGTACTTCCAATAAAATATCATTTCTTTAAAATCTTTTATCAGTTGCATTGATTATACAATCACGGAGCATATTTTCCTATTTAAATATTTTAAATTGCATTACAAAATTAAAGCACTAGGTATGGATTTTGACTGCTTTGTTCTAATGTCAGCCACAACCACCCTGTTAAGCATCTTCAGCCTAAGGAAACATCCACCCATGTGAATTTTCCATGCCATTTGCGCAGAAGATAAAAACTAGCACAGAAACAACTCTATGAAAATATATTCTAAATAATATTACTTTTGAGAATTTTTGTATTTCACGTGACAGCTGGAGCACAGCAATGTTTTGAATGAAAGCAAAAGTCAGTGCATTCCCCAAGATATTCCTCTCATGAATCCCAGCCTTGTGGCTCCTTGGATAAAAGGATTCCTGTGCTTACATTAAGTACGGACCATCACTTATGATAAACCAATAAAAGCCAATTAAGGCCCCAACAGATCACACATAATTTATATACATTTCACTGATAGCTACACACAAATGCACGCTGTTAGTTTTAGCTATTAGCAGTTTCCATGCTTTGTTAAGATAATGTCACTAATCCAGAGAGAGAAAGGTAATTCATGCAGAAAGATCCCACCACGATCACTAGCAATCCAGCTATAAAACTGCAGCTCTCCGACAAAGCGCATCACAGCAGCGCACAATCCAGGAACACTTTTTCAAAAAAAATTTAAGTATCATCCAGCATATTTGAAATGATGAGACCATCTTCACCATCTCACACCATGTAGCAGTAGTAACTACTACTTTTCTAGAAGCTTTTCTATTCGTTTATGGTATTGCCCCAGTATCTTACTAAAATTACACCTCTATAATTCCCAAGTTGCTCATTTATCTAAGTTTAATAACTTCAGTGCAGGTTCTGTCACTGAAGTTTTGCTGCAGTTTTAGACCAAGTTAAAAGCAATGAAATTCCAGTCTCGGACTTCCACTCGGATCTATATTTAAATCATGGGAGATCAATTTCTCCCCTCTCCTGAGGATCAGTCATTAACCTTCTCCCCAACAGTTCAGCATTCGCTCAGCACAGCTACCATATAAGATGTTAACAGTCATGGTAGCTTTGCATTAAAGGTTAATCACTTCAATTCCTTTTTTAAAGGAGAGATAAAGATCTATTGGGCTGTTCATTGCACCTCTCTCAAAACAGAGGCAAGATGGCTGAGAAAAATCTTCAGTTAATCACCTGGAGGAATGAAAAAGCAGGGAATTTTGCATTATTAATTAAAATCTAGGAAATTAGGTAAGTAATAGCCTCCTTCCATTCTATAATACAGTTAAAGTTGCTTATAAGGCTTCCTGATGGACCACATTTCAAGCCAAATTAAAGCAGCTTTCCCAGTTATGAACAGTCTCGTCTTGTGCACTTGGGAGATGCAGGGTTCATCCATGATTGTCATTAAAATTGAGCTGGAGTGGCTTATTTCATCCTGGAACTTTTTAATGTTCTGCCCGGTTATGAAAGTTATCTTTCTCACATACATTTTACATCAAAAAACGTGAGAGACTTACACCTCACTGCAGCTCCATATTCAAGATACTCAACTGAATGCCGGAATATTACTCCAAGTCCCAGATCTGAATGAAGTCAAGAAGAGTTGATCTGAACGTAGGCATCCCTCATCCTACGTAAATCTCCACCCCTATCCTACCAACTATAGATTCTCTAGTGAGTTACTAGAAATTCCACTGTGAACATGAAAAAATTATTTAAGAACTTCAGTCAAGCCTAGAATATTTCATTAAGCCATCTCCATTACAATTGGGAGTTTTCTGATAAAAAAAAATATTTTGCATAAGGATGTTGGAAAAAGTTTTAGACATTCAAATGATGGAATCTGTCCCTATGGATGTATATATGCAACTCAGAAAACTGTAGGAAGGATACATGAGCCGTCTGTTGTAAAGTCAGAGGAAGAACTGCAACTCACGCTGCAATAAAATTTAGCTTCACAAAGTAACAGATCTCTCATCACAATATTATGAAAATAAATATTAATCTCAGGTAACCTTTCCTACTTAGTGAACTTCAGTTTCCCATGAGGACTGAGCATAAGTTTCAATTCAGTGTTCTAACTGAAACATTTCCCTTTCTATCCTGCATATGACAGTCTTCATTGACTACTCTTGGGTTCGTGATACGCACCCATACAGCCTGGTTCATTGTATGTGCCATAACTTAGATACTTTCAAATATAAAAACAACTATGACATACACACATACTGATAATATTCAGAGAAAGAAAATGATGCCTAGTGGCAAAAAAAAAAAAAAGAAGTCTGCAAATCCAGTACGTGAAGTGCACTCAAACTTACTGGTCTTTAAGAAACAGCATTTTATGTAGTTCTCATTGACACTCTTTGCTCAACAAACAGAATAATAAAACTATTAAATGTCAGGATGTGGTGTACTGGCTGAATTTATAGCATGCTAGCACACTTGCACAGCATAATGTCCATTTTTAGAAAGTCTTGCTATTTTTTATACTAATTCACACCTATTAAAAGGTGCAGCTTTATGACACCCCAATGAAATCAGGAATTCTTTTTACATTTCATTAATTCAATCACAAAATTTATTACAACAGTAATAAACAACAGCTCCACCTGAAAAAATACATGGCTAATATATTTGAGGAACATAACGAAGGAAAAACTACCTGCATCACTGAGCTCAGCCCCACACAGACACAGAAATGTGTGGCAGAAGTTTCACCTACAAGTCTATAAAAAATTTACTCTGCATGTCTCCTCATACACTACCATCAACTTCAAACATCCAGCAACAAACCAAGTCTGGAGTAAAACACAGTAGCCAGGACTGCAGCATGGAACAATACAGAAGAACAGATCATGGGCACGACCATCTCTTAGGTCACGCACCCAGATGATCTGGGAACATGCATGAGCTCATGTGCTATAGAAGGAGGCCAAAAATCTCAGCTTTCATTCATCAGGATGAACATGCTTTCCATTCCTTAAACCTCATAATCCCATTAACCCAAGCACATGGACACCAGCATGTCTAGCGTTACCTAGCTTTAATATACTGTTGACAACAAAACAAAAACCCATAAAAATCCAGAGACTCAAGTTACATACACCAGAGAATGAAACTCAAGTATTTTCACATCTAAAGCTCTACCTTCACATCCTTTATACTGCAGTTACCTGTTTCTAAACTAAATATACATAGTGGTCAAAACAGACAACTAAAAAGGCCAGATCTAATCTCTTTCCAAATCAACCATCCTGTGAAAATGTGTCACCTGCTACTTCCTTTTTGTCATTACATTTTCCCCTCAACATACAAAGACTATTCCACACATTGTAGAAGAGCATCTTTGTTTTTTCTTAGTAACTACCTACTTCAAAGTAGATAGTTAAATTGACCAAAAAAAAAAAAAAATGCATCAACCTGAACCAATTTCAATCTGCATCATTTTAATCCCAATCTTGATACACACTTCTCAGACAACAGCAAGAGCATTTTGATTTCCCCCGCATGCCCTACAACCTTTCCAAACTTCCTGGACTCCTCCTTCAGAAAGCCAAAAGCCAAAAGTCAGAAATAGGTTCTCAGTGTACTTATATATAAAATGGCTCAGAAGAGTCTTGGTGTAGCCACATGATTAACAAGGGCCACTTCTCAGGACCAGCAGTGGTGGGAACATACCAAAGGTTATATTTAAGCCACTTCCTTCCAATTCATTTAGCAACAGGTCACTTAACTGCCCCAGAAATGGTCTTTAAGTGCAAATGCAGGGTTTTATCATTTCTCCACTACTTGACTGCAGTACAGCTGGCCAATTAAATATTTAATAGAAAAGTCCTCAATATTTAATTAGGGACAAATACTATTCTTTGGCACTTTCCTTGAATTTGAACACCACCTTTCCCATTGTACCTATACATGAACATTTAATATGACAAAAATGTATTTCAAGTTATTAGAAAGTTTGTTGATAATATTACAATGAATACCTTGTCAGTGACTGATGCACATTACAGTCTTATTACTATAGCCAAGAAATGGGTTAAAACAATAATGTTGCTGGCCTTAATCAAGTAATAAGGAAAATACACTTGACTATTCAGGAAAATACTGAAGGATTTTGAAACAAAATATTAATGGTGTAACTTCATCTGTCATAGCATATTTATAGTGAAAGGTATCATTTAAAATACTTTACATATTTATTTAATAACCAAACCTTCATATAAACTTGGTCATGTCATCGCTAGTAATACCTGTTCTGACATTCTTACTGATTTTGGTGAATGTCCACCACTTACAGTATTCTAGAAAATTGGACTCTACCATCCTACAAGCTAAAGTGAAAATAGTGAAATCTTCAGATTAAAGACATCCCACCCAAAGGAAAAAAAAACCAAACAAACAAAAAAAACCCCACACTGTAGAAACACAGAAGCACAACTTGTTCATCATGCCCCTAATACATCACTGTGCCTACACAGACCAAGTGATTTCTAATCAAGTCCCACTTTCCTTTCAGATGCAGAAAAATAAAAGCAATGGCCCAGAGCCTGAGACTGTAGATTTGAGTCCTCCACTGCATCTGGACTCTCAAGAGTTATTCAGCTACAGTTTCAACAGCCCCTTTCTGCTGAATCTGCAATCAACTGTAATAACATATCACTGAATTTCATCACAGTGACTTTCTCCCTGGATTCCCACCTGCCCAGTACTGTACCATGCCATGAATTCCACCATAACAATGGTAGTCTCCACCATACAAAGCTTTTACGTCACAGACTGAAGCTGTTAGTGTCAGAACTCTCTGCTATTGGGCAAACAAATTCCAAAAAACTTTGATTATGCAACTAACACAAGCAGTCAGAAATCCATATTTGCACCCAGAACTAGAGGATTCAGGAGCCATTTCAGAGAGCTGTTCCATGACCCTGAAACACATTTCTAAAGATGACAACCTGAACCTTCACTATCTGTTATGAAACAAAATTCAAAAAAGTTTATGGATGATACAGACACCCTTGCAGCTTTAAGAAATTATGGGTCTTTTAGTTTAAAGGCAAAAAACCTCCCCACCATTCAATTTTTGCTGTCTCCACGTGTTCATGTGACATCTCACTTTCTGGTACTCTACCCACCGTGCTGAGACCCTGGTCTGCAACTAGAATGACAGAGAAAACAAAACTGCAACCTGAACTACCAGTAACTGCCAAGAACTTTGAAGACATCTTTTCAGCTTAAGGATCAATTATCTTCTCTGAATTCAACCTTCACAACATCAAAGACATTAATTTTAACATGAAAGATATGTCAAATAACATTAGTGAATCCATCATCATCATCGAGCAATGTATTACCCTCATTCAATGTCAGGTTGTTTTGAGGTAAAGATCCTGTTGGAGGTTACTGGGATGAAGCTGTGACAGATTAGTAAAGGATTTGATTAAGAAACACTTGGAGGTAGCCCTAGGTCCTCGCCAGCAGCTCTGTGGTTGCTTCTCCTCAGCACAAACCCTTGGGGAGCCACAGAAGAGCAGGTTCGACAGCAGCACCCTGTGGGCAGAAGACACCACGGCAGTAGCTGCTTCCCTCCAGAGCCCCAGGAGAGGGATGTGTCCCCATACGCATCTCCTGCAAGTCTCCAGCATGGTGGTCACTTAAGACACCACCACCGGTATTGAGCCCCAACTCCCTTATACTCAACTGCTCTTCTTGGCTGTACTATCTGTGGTTTTCTTTTTTTTCCTGTTACTACATTATTTTAAAGAAGAACAATCTTGAAATAATTGTCTGTAAAAACAAACAGCTTAAACCTCATCAAGTGACACGATGTGCGCTAGAGTAAATGCAAACGCATCAATTGTATTGCCCTCAGTGGGCACAAGGTGAAGGTACATGGGACAAGAACCTCCCAAGTCAAAGCAGTCGGTTCATCTGACCTCTGTTACTGTTCCATAAACAAGCAGTGTTTGGTTCGTTTGTTTTCAGATTGAGGGGTTTTTGTTTTGGGGTTTGGTTTTAGGTTTGGGGGTTTTTTGGTTGGGTGGGTGGGGTTTTTGATTTGGTTTGGTTTACTTATATGAACTAAAAAGCTTACTTATAGCTTCATGACTTTGAGTAGAAATAAGAAATGATTGCTTTATAAGCCAACATATTGCTTATAAGGGTATTTGATTAACCTTTTCGTCCCCTTTCTCCCCTTAACATGCTGAAACTACAGAAAGAAAAACATTGATTTTAATAAGAGTTAACATTTACGCAGAGATTTCTGGCTTCTGCCTACGACCACTTGCCTTACTGGATTTGAAGACCAATCTTCTACACTGCTGAGTAGCTCTCCTTTTCTTTTATATAATGAAAGAATATTATTTAATCTCCAAAGTCCTATCATACAACCATTGCTTCTTCTATTAAAGAAGGCAAGGCTGAACAAATATTCCTAACACTTGGTGGAGAGATTTCCAATAATCCTGAGCTCCCCAGGGGAACTATTCTAGGGGTAGCTCACTAAAATACTGTCTCCCACACCAACAAATCTCTCAAAGAAGACGCTCCAATTCTCAAGTTCAAAGTCACGCGGGCTTTTAAATTCTGTTCGCTACCTCAAAAGCTTCCTCTAAACAATTTTATAACCTGCTTCAAGATCTGTTAAGAATACAGATGGCATTTAGCCCATTCTGGACATTTACAACAATTCTCCAGTTGGTTTTAACCAGACTAACATTATCTATACCTACAACATAGCGTGCAATTCTTCTTGCCAAGTAACTGTATGTGCAATTGCTTCTGCAGAGCTGAAATTTCTTTCCTGTAAATACATTATACATTATTTAATAGTATATATTGATATCAAAGTACCTATATATAGTATGCTTATAAATATATTATTAACTCACTGCTTTACAAGTGCTTGCTTCAGTTCATTCTCATCTCTACAGCTGCTGCAGCTACAGCATGGCATTGGTCAAACTCTAAATTGTACCAAGAAGCAACCAGAAAGGAGAAGGTAGAGTGAAAACATCAGTAGACATATGCTTGAATCAGCCAGCCAACCCCTATACAGATGTCAGTAAGTCTCTGTAGAAGAGTAAGAATTTACAAGATCAGACCTTAATTTTTTTGCATCCAAAACAATAGTAAAGCAGGGCAAATGATGACAAATTAAACTAAACACAGTAACAATTTGTATCTATTAAGCAGAATAGGAAAATTCAGTCATATACAATGTTATCACAACTCATTTGTTTTAGTTTCTTCAAATATTCACATTTTAATGAAATAATTACTCAGAAATTTTGGCATATATACAGGCATATATTTAGAGAAGTTAAAGATGCACAGAAACAACCTTCCTGGACTGATCTTCAGCTTGCCAGTTACCACTTATGCCCATCTAAAGGAGCTGAGGATGTGGCTGCATGTGCCATGTCAGTTCAGTTCAAAGAGCAAAGCTCCTTCAGGGAGCAGCGATTCATCGAGTCAGTCGCTTGTGACACCAGCAGCAAACCCAACACAGAACGCTAACAATTACTTTTCAGCAAATACAGAATACTGAGACAGAAGAGAGCTAAATAAGCTAGAGCCACTCTGTTGAACACTATGCACCAAGGGCAGTTTTCCTTGCAGAAGCCCGATCTGTTCGCTACCCAGAGCATCCCTTGCTGCACTGGAAATGCTCCAACTACATTCCACAGATCTGACAGAATATTTCACTTCTTTTCCCAGTCAGAAAACCAGAAATATTTCCTACTTGTTTTTTCAAGAGAACAGAATTTAGAGTCATTCTGATAAGCAAAAAAAATACAGCATACTGTCAGAAAATGTATTTCTCTGATTTCTTTACTTGTCCACACTATGATGCTGGCTGTATTTTTGAAAATGGAACTACTACTGAAAAAAAAAACCTTTCAAGGCTAGTCAGATGAAACATCTTTCTAATGTAAAAACATTTCCCTCATAGCAACAATAACTTCAGACCAACCTAACTGAGGCAATTTCAAAGCAAGCAGGAGAATACCACAGCTGAAGACCCACAGACAGCAAGAGGGGAAAAAAAGAGGATAAAAGTCCATTCCTACTTTCCTTTGATTTGCTATCAGTTATCCTTGTAGTTTCATCTGCCTCAGGAAAACAGATTTACTTTGTTAATACTTATAAAGCATACTTAATTTTGAAACAATTATAAAAGTCTGAATTTTGTTCCATTTTAAAAAGTGGATTTTTCCTGGGGATTTTTCTTGTTTTTACTAATAAGCTGAAACGTTTTGCATCTTCACACTAGCAGTGCAGTTGCATTCACTGAGATTACCAAAAGGTTACACAATGCATATATGAGCTAACTTTGAAACCCAGAGAGGCACAAGTATATACACACAGGTCTTCTCTTCACAAGAATACCAATCCGTGAGAGAGCAACTCTAGAAGAGTACAAGGCATGAAAATCAAAACTGCACAGAGGACTTAGTCACTCCCGAGTGCTTTTTAATAGTGACATACAGAGTTCAGTCCCATCACGATGCACTTGTTATCCACTATTCAGTACTGCAAAGGATTTGAGTGTTTCCTATCTATGGGCTCTGGTGCAGACAGGACATGGCATGGGGTGAAGGTTTTCCATAAGTCCAAAAGAAGATCAATATTCTATTCAGCTTCTGAAGATATCTTAAAGGTCCACTTGGTCTTATTTTCAAATATTCTGCAGAGGTGTCAAAGGCTTTTGCAAACATATAATTTTTTTTTTTTTTTTTTTTAAACCTCCATTAGCACATATATCTCCGAGACACACCCCAGGGTGTATGATTTTCCATCTCAAAGTACTTCCAGGTAATAGGGAAGCTAAACAACTCAGTGTCAGATAACAGGGCCTTAAAGAACTCAAGTTTAACACAGGGGGGGAAAAAAAAAAAAAAAGTTAAAAAAGAAAAAAAAAAAAAGAGAGAAAAACTCAAGCACAAATATTTCTGTGTTGTAAGTGTAAAATTACTAGCCCAAGCCCACAGTGCAAACCAATAATACCAGTCTTGGCTCTAGAACCCACAAGCTCCCAGCTATGTGCTCAATCCTTTTAGGCCACATTAACTCAGTTTTAAACTAGAGGAGACTGCCTTCAAGTGCTGCAAAATTGAATCAATCACTGATTGACTAGTAAGAACGTACTGATTCATAGTGTGCCTGAACTGACCTGAAGTAAGTGACAGCTCTGACTAAAAGTGAGGATCAGCGAAGCCAAAGATTAAGCTCTGTTTTAATAGAAACAGCCTATCAGATACTTTCCACAAGGAAGTTTAAAAGCTCAGGCTGTGATTCTGTGAATTAGTCAAGAAAAAAATAATATTGAAATCTGGAATATAAAAATAATAATAAAAACTGGAAGCCGACTCTATTCAAGCTTTTTCATTTTTGCTTAAATTCTTTCAAGGCATGTGGATTTTTCAGACTTTATGTTACCAGAGAACAGGAAAGTATCTGGAATAGTTTATTACCAGACAGTGCTTCTATACAGCGAGAAATTGGATTTAAATGGGAATACAAAAGCTAGTGATCTTCTACATAGCTTTACATAAACAAGAAACCTCACACTGACTTCAGTGGGTTTCAACATTTTCCTATTTTGCTTTTCCTCTTTTGGCTACATTCGTGAAAAGAAGCAACAAGAGAGAAAAGGGCTCAGAGACCGAGAACGTACCGCAGAAGCTGTTAGCTTAGTGAAAAGTTTTCATTTGTGGTTGTATTTCATATACATTTGTCATACAGAAACTCAACTTCATTATCATTTTTTCATTAGAGTAAGGACATAGTTGTATTATTCGCAGAGGTTATATGGACAGGGTCAGTCACATCAAATCAGGTAACTGTCGTTATGTCATGGTCTCAAGGACCAATAATAAACAACACATTTTAAGTATTCGTATCTAGTATCCTAGTTTCTAGATAGCAAGATGCAAGATTCAGTAGAGAAGACGCCTTACACAGAGTCAGTCAACAAGTCACCAAAGAGATGGAGGGATGGGCTTTACCCTTCACTGAGGCAAGGAGTAATTAAATAGTCAATTAAATATAGGAAATTATATACATTTGGATCTCCAAAGAAATAAAGTGCTGTCTATTTTAATTATGGTGACTGGTCACACTAACCACTGGATAAGAAAAATAAACTCCATTATGGCTAAAAGGTTAAATTTGTCGGCATCTTTTGTCAGACTTCAGAAGAGAGTCTGGCCATATATAAGTATACATAAATATATACATAAGTATACACACATAAGTATACCAGTATACTTATGAAAATTCTCCAGTTAGCACTATGGGAAGCATCAAGAACATAAGAAGAGGAAACACCTGACGCCCACCATGTCAAGAAAGGCTCCAGCACACCACAGAGACAAACCTTTCCAGTTTAACCTTTGTAAATGTACAAGTGAAAGTCTTCTCTCATTTCTCCATCTGTGATTTACTATTTTGAATTTTGTAGATAAATGACTGTTTGTATTTTGCCTTAACTGTTTTAAATTAATCATGAGCTCAAGTTATCTGGAAAGAAACACGCATTTCTCTTTCAATATGGCAAATCTATTGTGAGGGCAGCTGTGACCTGAAGTGCCCTCACTCAGCTACAAGTTTTCCAGAGCATGCAAAGGCTAAACATACTCCCCAGCTGGAGCTACCAAGGTCGGGAGATTGCTCCTAACCTAAGGATCAGGATGAACAGAAAAATGTTGGTAACCAGGAAGGTTCTCTATTACACAAAACAAAACACTGGAGAGCACATTTGACTCCTGAGCATCCCCAGGAAATTTATTACATGTATGCAGCATCTTGCTGAAATAAAGTATCAACAGTGGTTTCCTGAAAAGCAAACATGACTTTTTTCCCCAAAAAACCTTTTCACCTTTTCTTGTACTTCTCATACTATTTTCCTACTGGAATCTTCATTAAGTGAACCAAAGCCATCATCATCCCTTATTCAAGTATCTTTACAAACAATACTTGCTCTCATGGCATCTATCAAGCATAACGTTAATGATTATGGAGAGACCAAGTTTATTTTTTGGTCATTCAAAGTCTGTACTATTAGACTATAGTTAAATGTTATCTGAATTCCATAGTTGTCTAATTCTCTTAATTTCCTCTCCTTTCTCTATCCATGGTTCTCTCTTCGAAAAATGCAAGCACTTACAGATTAGGCTGCCCTATTTAAAAATGAATACAGTGTCTTACACTCTGGATACAGCTCCAAAAGAAAAAAAAAAAAAAAAAAAAGAAAAAAAAAAAAAAAAAAAGTTAAAAATTATTTTTAATTTATATTTTTGGGCCTGGATCCTTCTAGAGGTCAAATATTTCATTTTTCAACAAAGTGGCTGAAGTAAACTAGAAACTAGGAATGACAAAATTCTCACATTCCCCCTCCCCTGCAGTCCAGATCTTAAGCCAAGGTTTCCTAGCAATAGCTTTTTGTGAGAATTAAGACGTTTTGGGATGTGTACTACTTCTGCTGATTAGGACTGGTATTCCAGAGGAGGAAACAATGGAAATTAATAAAGTCCATATATCATAAACTGTCTCATGCAAGCTTATTTTTCACAGTCACAACTTTCAGATTTTAAGTCTCCCCTCCCACTCCAAACCCAGTGGAAACGTGCAACACAAACATATATATCCACATTCTGATATGTCAGGAGATCACAATCTACGCTTTTCACAAAACTCTCAGGGACTCTTACACAGCACTCAAGTTATAGCAAACACTTTCTGCTTTTCTCTTCATTTTTCTCTTCCAAACTTTAGGACGTCATCGCTGCAATTACCCCAGACTCTCAGTTGTAGCAAGCCACAAAGCTCCCCAGAGCCAGATTTCTTCCCTCACTGACTCCGTGTAAAGGAGTTCACACTCAGCACCCAACCTTTCAAGCACTCGACACCAACCTGCTCTGCTGTTCAGCAATCTGCGCTTCCCTCAAGGCTGCACATAGAAAAAAAAAAAAGCTAAATTCATAATCCTTTCTAGCAGAAGCAAATGCCATGCCACCTCAAAGTACAGAGGATTACATCAAGTGTATGACTCTTCACTGAAGAGCATACGTACACACAACTCAAAATATTCTGATACAGGTTTTAGGGAGATCAAGAGCAACTGTGAGGATAGGAAGGCACCAAAAATCCCCAATATCTTCTTTTCCATTCTGGTAACAGGATTTTTTTTTTCTTGAATTTACTTTCTTAATACTGCTCTGTGACTACCATATGAGAATCCATTAAAATCTTCCATAAAACCATGCAAAGCATACAAAACTTGGTACAGAATTGTAAAAACAGCCTAACAAAAGCAACTTCCTCACAGTTACAGCATAGCGAGTCTAAGTTCAGCTACATTAACCTTTATTTCATGCAAGAAAATGCCACTTGGAGAAGTCCAAATACTCCCTTCTACTCTGATGGCACCTGGACTACCAGGAGATACACACGATATAATCACCACAGCAACGTATCTTTCTGGGAACAGAAGTCAGCCTTAACAAGTTACCCAAAGTCCAAGTGACTTCAAAAATTGTGCTCAAATGCAAGGGAATGCTCTGGGAAAACGTCATCTAAAGCAAATCTAGATAAAAAAAAAAAAAAAAAAAAAAAAAAAAAAAAAAAAAAAAAAAAAAAAAAAAGCAATGAAAAATCAAGATCAAGAATTTACAAATTAATCAGAATATGGAAGCCAGAAATGAGTATTTTTCATCAGTAGGATAAGCAGGTACATATTTTATAAACATTTACAAGCCTACTATCCGAGATTATTATTTAGTTTCTACTTTCCCAGCAAGTTTGTAAGTTTGTAAGAATACCAAGTAAGATTCCACTCATTACCCTAAATGATAATTTGGAAGGGAAACTCAAGTCCATTTTCTAGAGTTCCTTTCCTCAACCTCAGAATGGCTCATAAACGTGGCTTTACTGGAAGAAATTTGCGTTTAACCTCATATTAGATAAAACCTTTCTCTGTTTCTCTCTGTACAGAAATATTTGTACAATTTTGACAAATAAAAAGAGCATGGTCAAATCAAAAATAGTGCTGTCACAGCAAAACCAAAAAATTGATTATGAACTGCAAAGATGTATTGTGGCACTTCGTGCTTAAACCCAGAAGGAATTTTTCATTTATTAACACCCTGTCCTTGTTCAACAGAATACTAATGAAGTTAATCTAAAGGCTAAATTTCAATTATGAATCACAGATCCACATCTCTGCTCCCTGATTGCTCAGATAATCTGAATCAAGGCTTATCCTATACAAAGCACAATGGTTGACTGCAGATAAAAGTTCCTGGAACATCAAAAATATTCAGTCCAGAAGGTAAAAATCTGACAAACACCTGTTTTCACATTTATTCAATAACTCTGTGGCAAAGTAATGATTTCTAATAACTTGACAGACTGCTCGCTCACTTAAAATATGCTGCACAGGTTCTAACAATAAAAGGAACAGTAAATGTTTAAATCTCTCAGGCTTGCAGCCAAGACAAAGTCTTCAGCCAGAGCGAAAAAGGGTTTCCATTTGCTAAAATAATTTAGGAGAAAATGTTTTCCTCTTGAGTACCTAAGAGGCACTTGTCCTGGAACAAAACCCAAGAGAACCACCAAAGGAAAACCAAGAGCAGCGAGAGGCAGTGCCTCACCTGGCAATTAATATGCACGACTACAGACCAAGATGTGGTGTTTCATAACATGTCAACACAGCTCAAACAGGGAGCTGAAGCCGCAGAACTGGAAAACACAAAATCTGAGTAATAACAACGCCCTGGGTCATTTGCTTCCAATTGCTTCTGCAAACAGAGAGTGATGAACGCTCAGAACACCACCAAAACCATGTTGCTTTCCCATCTGAAAGACTGGTATGAAGGAAACATTGTATCTGCTTTTTAACAAGACAATAAAGAGAAGCTGCACTGCCAGCCTTTACTTTGTAGCTGAGAGGATGAGGCACAGGACTGCTCACTTCCAGTGGGAGAAAAAGGAGCAAATGGGGACCAGAACACAGGAAAGACACAAGTTTCAATGTATCACAAACCTGGGTCAAAGAAACTAGATCTCTCAGAATGTTTTCACCATACAGTGCATGAGATTTCCAGATAATATAACAACTCTAGGGTCAATTCTGTCATTTCTCATGGGGAAGGAAACCCAGGAAGAGTAAATGCACTGTAACCAACCATTACCTGACCATCTCTGGAAGTAAAACCTTCAGAGATTTTCTTCCAAACCTAGAACAAGACAGCGATAAACTCCTTCTTTACACGTCTATCAGCTCCCATTCATGCTCTGAGTTGAGCTCACAGCTAGAGAGAAAACTCACAAGATTTGCTGCCATTTCATAACACTCAAACACAGGTCAAGTATACTCAACTACTTTTTCACTGAATAGTAAGACTTTTTTCTTTTCTCCCTCTTTAAAGGTAGGCGAGATCAGACATACACACCTGCACCTTCAGAGCATCCACTGCATAACTGAAGGATTCTACTGTCCTAAACACAACTACTAATTCGTACAATTCTTCAGTTCTAGTTCTTCGGGATGTAAGAACAAATAGTGCAAATTTTCTACCTTCAACCTCTGTCTACTGGTACCCCTTTATCCTTCAAGTACCTGTCACCCAGTGGGAAGTTATCAGCACGCAAACAATCCTCAGACTTTTTAAGAAAATAAATGCTTATCATTAAAAATAAAAATAAACCAGATTTTTTTTTCCAGATTGACAAGATATTCATAACATTATCTGATTTGCAATTATTGACTACAACACTGAGACATATATGCAAAACGATTTGTCAGTTACATCCCTCCAAAGTACAAAATCCTCTCACTGCCTAATACCGAAACAGCACTTTGCTTTTGTGTTTGACTGGATGTTGTGCAAGTTCTCCTCCATGCCCTAGTCCTTAAATAGGCTGTTTCTCAGCAACGCGCTCATATTTGTCAGACTGAGCAATAGGCACATACATATATGCTTAGCAATATTCTTGGTGGGAGCGGGGCAGTTGTCATTTATAGTTTTTACCAAAATACATCTTAATTGAGTAGCAGCATTACACCCCAAATGAGCCAGAAAAAAAGGCCAACAGTAATGACAGACCACTAGAAATAATCTGTTGTCTTCTGGGTAAACCGTTCAATGCTAAAACTTATTATCTGTAAAAGCACCTTTTGAATCACTTTTGTTTTGCCCTGTGGAATACCTTAATGTTTCTACTGGTAATAAAATTTCTGGCTTGCAATACTGCCCTCGTCTACAAGACTGCAAGAGAAGAGAAGGGAAAAGATGAGAACAGGGAAACACAGAACTGCTGTTATTATTAAACCTTTAAGTTACAGAGTTAATTCCAGCTAAACATCTTTGTCTGTTGCACTGTTTATATGAAGTGGATTTTTTTTCTAGAAAGGAAATCTAATTTTTGCACCCGAGTGTCGAACAACTCCACGGTCATCTGTATCTGCACTGACTGTACTTCTGCTACAAGTAATCTGTTAAGCAGCACATCCCCAGCTGGGGACTGTAATTAGGGTGCAAACTGCCATACAATCCCCTTGCCAGATTGATGAAGGAGACCTCTTACAAGGTGATCCAGAAGGCAGTGTTGAGACCATTAATCATTTATCCATCAAGGAGAATACAAAAAGCTCTGCCACCAAGAGCATTACACTGCAAAAGTATCTTGACAAAACTAACACCTAAAAATCTAGTGAAGTTTTAATTATAAGGTCACACCTTAGTTACTGTATTACTTTAAAAAGTTTTAGGTAAATTCACATCAAAAAAAGAGATATTCAGGTTTCAGACAGAATTTGACACTCATACTTTGCTACTTCTTTTAAAAGCCTGATAATGATCAGCTCAGAGGTTTTTTTAGCTCTGCTAGCAGCATCCCCAGATAGCAAACAAATGTAATAGTAATCCACAAAGCAAGCTTAAATACACTGCCAGGCTGCCAGTATTTCAACCTGCAGCTATTTATCTTGGGGAATGTGAATTCACGGAAAATTAAAATATTTTCTATAATGTGTAATTGCAGATATTGTTAGGACAAAACATCAGCCTACAGTAAGAATATCAAATCTTGAACACCTGCCTAATGGGGTCTTCACTGTCCATCCTGAGCGCGTAAGACTTGATTCTGCCAAACATCAGCTCAAATTTTTTAAATATGCTTACTAAAATCAAATACCCCAAGTTGAGTTCAAGTGTTTCCCTTCTTCATTCTTATCTGATCCAATAAGCAAGCCCGCATCATTCTTACAGACCTCATGAAACTAAGAGATAAAAATGCAAAAATCAAGATCACTTCTGCAGTCTAAGGGTATATTGCTAGAGTTTGAAATATTTTTCTTTGGAAACAGGTTTTTAACCCTCTTTTGTATGCAAGCTCATGTTTTACTTACCACACACCACCCAAGATTATCAGCATCAAATCTTCTTAGATATATCCATCAGCTTCACATATGTTTCACTTGAGTCCAGCCTAAAGTGGAGCCGGTTGGGCAGGGACAGGCGAGGAGGTGTGCTCCCCTCCCTTGAATTATCTGTAATTTAACAGAATTGCCTAGGAGACTTCTGCTGTTTCAAAAGCAAATAAAATCTATCCCATACAACTATCTACCAGCCTAACAAAAATTACATTTTCCTACAGAATTGCAATACGGAAGAAACATAATCCAAACGCATCATTACATAGTCCAAAAGGATTTGTTTACATACTCTAAAAACTATCCCAGCAAAGGCAAGCTCCTAGTAACTTAGCCTAAAAAGCAGTTGGCAGGCAATTACTTTTTTTTTTTTTTTTTAACTGAAAAAGCCAAATCTAAATCATTTTCCACAGATCAACAAGAATATCTGAAGTCAAGAGGAAGAAAAAAAAATCTGCCACCTGTGGCTATGAAGTTAAACTGATTTAAATAGATAAAAACCATTTTTATTTGAAAATTATGATACTTCACCCACAATTCTCCTCATTCCCTAGAAACAAGAGCATTTTTTCTAAAGGACACCGTGAGAGAGGCAAAAAGTAGTGAAAGCATCTCAGGAGCAAGGAAAGCCCAACAAAAATTTTAGCATCAAGTGCCTTTACAGTGAAGATTCTTTTGCAAAGATAACTGTTGACACAACAAAGCTTTTCATTTGTTTCTGCAACACTGGGAAACTTCTGATTTCCAAAACCCTTGCATGCATGAATAAGCATGCAAGTAATCTTCTGAATATGTTAGTGAGAGAAGGAAAGCAGAAATAGCTTCATTATCATTATACAGAATCTCACAGGCAGCTGTGAAAATCCAAGTTTCTTAAAAACTATTGCCCTGATGAAAAACCATAATCCATTTCAACGGCAAGTTCTATCATATATATCACCGATTCCCTCAATATTTACATTTTTCCAATATAGCCTGAACTAATGATAAGAGCTCAGCAACAAAGTAGGAGCATACACAGGATAATTCACATATTCTAAGCCACCGTATCTTTTTAATAGGAGTCAGTAACATTAAAACATCACCCAAGAGAACAGAGCATAACCTACAAACAAAGATGCAAACCTGAAGATGACAAAGCTCGAAAACCAAGTGTGGCATCACTTATTGAAAGGCTTCGATAAAGGTTTAGCAGACACTTAACAAAAGTTTTAAAAATTTAAATAAAAAAAAATGTCTCTGCACTGGATGGCCCGAGGCAATCCAGTATGCACTGCAACATCTAATATTGCTGTTATGTGTCTTGAAGCTTGATCCTGCACATTGGAACAGAACATATTAAACACAGCAAAGAACTGATGTGCCACAATCCTTCAGACACTTAGTTAACACCCAAGTTACTAGTATGTTGATCTTATTTTGGAGTAAAAAAGGAAAAAACCTGCTCCCCTCCGTTTTGAATCTTTCTGTATCACTTACTGGCATTAATACTGCTCTCATCCTTAGGCAAGCCCTTAAAGACTCTGATCCTTTATATCCTTTAAAGGGAGCAATTAATGCTGCTATTCAAAGTTTCTGACCTTTAGCTCTCAGTCCCAGTAGTGTTATTCAGATTTTTCTTTTCGAGTTTAGCAGAAAATAGTAACTATTTGTGTCTTCCTAAAGGCAGACATGCATTAATCCTAACCTCAAATTGGAGTCAATTTTGAAAGAGTAATTCCCAGAGCTTTCACCTCCAAATGTGCTCCTCTGCAGGATCAGATGCTTCCCAAATTCTGCCTGCCCTTCCAAATCACTTCAGTTTAGATGTTCTGCCTTCCAGAGGTATTCTGGCAGATCACTTTGAAAATGCTTTCACAGCTGCATAAAGTTTTGCATCCCATACCGCATTCCCCCTCACCATCCTCTGCAGCAGGATGACTGTGATCATTCTCAGTGAAGCCACAGTGCAAAATTCCAGTTTCTTTATTCCTGCTAACACCACTCCCCACTCGGTCTTCCTGCCCCTCTTCCTTCTCCGCAAAATTATTTACTCAGCTTCTTGTTGTCTCCTCCAGGAATATTTGTATGGAGCATCCCAGAATCAAAATAACATATTATTATCTGTTGTCTTCATCTAATTTGTATTTTTAAACTGTCAAACACGGAGGCTGATACCTAGAAGACCAAGAACGCATCGCTTTCAGAACTGCCTACCAAGGTGTCTTGCAGTTTCTTTTCTAAACGTACTTAATATATGCTGTCTTTTCCAAGGTGCCAAACACCTTGCCCACACACCTAAAAAAAAAATATATATATATAT
>NW_020799107.1:31217160-31224833 GCF_003259725.1 Athene cunicularia | reverse complement strand
TAGAGAAATACTAGCTTGTTAGTCTTTCAGATGAGCTGTGCGGACTTTCATATCAGGAAAGCTTGAATGCCAAAAGGTATTGATAGGCTAGAATTATCAGATTTTTTTTTTTTTTTAAGAGTTTGGGAAGGGTGAGAGTAGGGTTTTTTATATTTTAAGGGAAACCACAAATCTTGACATGCCTCCATCATTTCTGTCTGCATCTTGTTTGTTCATTAACGTTTCTCCTCTCTTTTCTAGTTCCTATTTCCATCGTGGTCAGAGTGACACAAAGCATCCTCTTTTTGTTACAGCTCACTAAAAATCGAAAGTGCATCATGTCTCTTTTTCATGTCTTTTCTTTCCTCCTTGTCATTCAGAGGCTTCAATCCATTTGCTTTCTAAACACATCTGCAGTCCGAATCCGTTTATCAACACCAGCTCACTTGTTTGCCTCTCCTCTTTCTCATTTGCACTCACCAAAACCCCTTCCCATTATATCACATCGCCATTCCAAATTGCCACCATCTCCTGGTCGTCACTCACACAGCCCTTTTCCCTGGTCCCAATATCAAGTTTCCATCATCTTTGCAAACTTCCTACTACGAGCAATTTTTTATTGTTTTCCTTTCTATAAACCACCCATTTATCTCACCACTCCCTGTCAACTTGCAAAGCTTCTCTGTATTTGCTCATTCTTCTACCAGGTCAGCTTCAGTGCAACACACTGTCCCAGTCACATTTTTCTTGATCATTTCAGTATGCTGATCAAACATCTTGGACTCATTTCAAATGTCCCTGTGTTTATCAAAATAACAAGGTATGGCAGCAACTTCTGAAATCTTCCCTTACCAAATTCCAGTCTCAAGCTCCAGAGATACATAAAATGAACGAGAGCATCATCTAGAACTGAAAAGCATTAACAAAAGCCTCAGAAAATAACTTATTTGAGAGCTACTCTATCAAACGTATGTCTTTAATACCTAATTAAGACCTGATACCAGAGAAGGAAAAATAATCATTTCCAACTCAGTACTATAGCAGAAGTAATAGGAAGACAGCAATCCTCAATGCTCTCAAGAGTTGAACTTAATGGACTTCTCTGTTAAACAGAAAAAAATATTTAAAAAAAACAAACAACCAACAAAACCAAAACACACACCTCACACCTCCCTTCCTCCCAAAAAAAGAACTGAACTACAACCGAATGCTTATTTTCTGCTCCTGCTAGTAAGCAACGCTAAAGCGTTCACTTAGAGGCAGCCAAGCTTTATTTCAGAAAAATGATCACATTGTTTCGGGGAAATTTACCCTTTTACTTATTTTGTTTCAATTTCCATTTTGAATCAAAATTTCACTTAAAAATACTATCATGAAATCCATCAATGTTTAGACAAATTAAACAAGTTCCCAAATAATTGTACCTGTTCTGAAACAGTAACCTTTCACTAGCAATACGAAATTGTGTCCTCCCGACTGGAAGCTCTGGGCTGCTCTGTTTTATGCAGCACCTGAACTTTCCACTAAAGTACTTGAGAAGGAAAAAAAAAATCTAGGCCAAGCAAAGGTATTTATGACCTTTTTTTGATAGAAAGTTTAAAAATTACTTTACCCCAAAAAATAAGTCTTTAACTGGACTTGTCTTCGCTATTCCAGCAAACACAGAGCGTACTGCTGTTCATCTCCTGACAAATTACTCTCTAGGAGAATACAAATCATCCACGCTGAGCTTCAGAAAGGCTCTGGAAGAGAGCTCTGTTTCAACCCACTAGAGACAAAAAGACAGCCACAAAACAGGCTCCATCCCAGTGGAAAGCCTCCTGCGCTCATAAACATGAGTTTTAATCCCATTCATTAATGGCTGAACTGTACTCACCTTTATTGTGCTACATCTTCAGGTTACTCTTCCATCCATTATACTTTTTGCTGTGGGCGTATTCTCTGTTTTATTAACTGTAATTTAATTCAATACATATTCCTACACAGGACGGGTTATTTTCCTAACTGTTTCAAAATGTTTCTCAAGATGGAACACAGATGAATTTTTAACTAGCAAAACAGGACACAAAAAAAAGAAACACAAGAAGAAATCCTACAGTGTGTTTCTGCTGGGATGGTTTTGTACAATAAAAAGTTTGCCATATCTGTCAAGCCTCCCACCATCTAAGTTTTCTTTCATGAATGAATACCATACACTAAAAACTGATGCTACAGAAACTGTACATCATTGCTTGCGATAGTTGCAATCACAGTGTGGTGCTTTCGCCTTTACTAAAGCTATATATCATGTTTATTACAGATACCTTAAAGTAATTACAGAATCTTAAATATTTTCAGCCTACAGCTTTCTAAGTTTCTCAGAAGGCATACATTAATGCCCAGGAGCCATTACCACCCGTCTCGCAGTACCCTCTGCCTCACCGCTCTGATCTCTATGGTCTGCTGACATCAATTTTGCAGTGAAAACCCAGAAATTCAGTGAGAACGGGTGACTTAAGCAAAGATGAAAACACCTGTCTAAAGATTGAATACCACTGTCCTCTTGTACACATACAAAAAAACCTGTATTTTTTTAATATATACCTTTGTATATAGGTATACATCCTACAATCTGCCACGGCAAGTTACACTCTCCCCAGTCTCCTGTTCAAAACAGCAGACAGAAACCTACGCTGCTCTCACCATGTGCTGAAACAACGCCACTATGAATTACAAGCTGTTGTGGGAGATGGATCAGAAATGGCTACAATTATACCTAATAACTGAAGAGATTGTTCCATTTGATCTTTCTTTTGGAAGGCTATGCCAGTCTGGAAGAGCCAAACAGCACGCACCATCTTTCTGTCCACTCCTGGCAACCTGCAGACAGACCAGGAGACCCCTCACTTCTAGGATCAGAAGTATGCCACATTAGACTATCTCCAACATTTCACACATACCCAGTATTCACTACCAGAAGATCCCTCTTCTGCAGAAACACATTTTCTGTTTCAGCAACTGAGTTGGGAGGGTGACTATTATATTTCTCTGCTTTCTAATAGTTTTGAAGTAGTTTCAAATGCTCATTTCATTTATAAAACCATTTATTCTCCCTCTCTCCTCATTCATACTACCCTACCTTCAGCTTTTCATACTTTACTGCACTGCACCTGGGTTTACATGCTCTGCCTCTACGGGCAGTCTGCATCACCAAGGGACATTGGAGCCGCTGCTGGTATCGGACAACAGCTTATCTTGCACGTTCTTCCTTCCCCACCAGCGCCTGCCCAGCACATGCATGGATACCATACATCACCCCACTGAGCAGCTCCACAGAGGGCCAGTTTCCAACCCTAAGCAAAGGCAGGGAAGTACAGGGAGGCACAATCCACCAGATAAAAGGAAGGCAGCTCAGGCAGGTGGGATTTACTACATGATTAATACAGTTCTTCCTTTGATTTCTTGGTGGTCCTTGAATCTCTCGTTCCTCACCCATTCCATGCACTTTCTCAAAATAGCTGCCTGCCATGTGAGTGCAGGTGGTAAAAAACAAAACAAAACAAAACAAAACAAAACACCAACCCCCTTTTAAAGCAGCTAGCTTATTTTCAGACACAAAATACAAGCATTAGCTAGGTGAGACTCAACAGAAAAGAGAAGCAACCAAAAAGCTTTTCCAAATAAATTTGAAATTTTGTCAGAATAAAAGATTACCAAATAAAAATAATAATAATAAAAAGGAAGCTCAACTAAAAGCATTCCCGACAAATATGATGCAGCATGTCCTTAATACTCAAGTGTTTAAACTAAATACAGCAGAAGTACAAAGCAATGCCTAGAGATGACTCAATAAGGAGGTATTCAAAGCAGAAATGATATTACCAGCATGTTTATAGTAAGCTTCCTAGTCTAAAGCACAGTATTTTTTAGTTCTTGTGTTCAAAACAAGACTGCAGACAACAAGCACTTGTGCTTAGACGCAGAAGTAAGGTAGGACGGTTTATCAGTGACTCAGAGACTGGACTTCACAGCACGAGCAGAAAAACCTGCCTTCCTTGCAGTGATTCTGGTTTTAAATGACCCACACAACTATTTTATCCTCTGGCATAAATCCCCACGGGTTTGTTGTTGGTTTTTTTTCAAATAAACAGTACTTTATTTTGCCTGCGGTGCTTTATCTGTTTCCCCTACCACAGCACCCACTTCATCACCACGCTGGAAGCAGCTTTGGATGTGGTGGGATGCACAGCTTCCAGGAGCACCACGGGCTTTAGCATCCATCGGCACCGTCCTGGCCTTGCCTGGCAATCACACCTCCAGTTCACAGCACACCCTCCCATATACTTTACATGCTCCTGTGGCAAATAACAGAAAAGGTAGCTTTACCAATATCTGGAATGCTATCTCAGTAATAAATTAAGCTTTTCAAAGCTGAGGCAAAAAGCTGGAGTGGTGTGTGGGCAAAAACTAATGACGTGGGAGGACTCAGAATGCACCAAGCAACGTGCCACAACAGCAGAGAGATTTTTGGCCAGGAATTCTGGTTCTGTCGTGTCATGAAACTCAATTACAAGGAGGCAAGACAGCCCATCCATAGCTTCTTAACTTCTCTGGTTCATAGGCAAACCACACAAGCTCTTGCCCCTAGGCAGTCCCAGCAGTGTTCCCTTTCCTCAGCCACACAGGTAACACTGTGGGGCCAGGACAAGACAAATTTTCACTTGCTCTTGTGTTAATAAACAACAAAGCAGCTACGTTTTGTGAAAACGATGCTTTTGTCTCCCCATACTGAAACATAAATCCCCAAGATTTTAAGAAAGTTCCTAACAATTGACAACACAGATGTACTTTTTGAATACATTTTGAGGCAGTGCAACAGGACAGTTTCTCTCACCTACAAAATGCCCTAAGAAGTTCCCAGAACCGCCTTCACATCAGGCGGCTCAAACAGATGGGTTTTCACTTTCCCCTCATCCAGCCCATCGATATCATCAAGCCCAAGCACAGCACACACCATTAAAGCACAGCGTACACCTCGAACAGAGAATGGAGAATTTACCTCCCTGAACAACAGCCTGGAGGCATTTCCATCACCTCTTTAATCTGCAACAGCATCCCTGTTGCTCAGCTTTCATAATCCCTTTCGGTTAAGGTATGGGGGTGCAAGCAGCATTGCAGGGCAGGGAAGCAGAACAGACACAGGTATTCATGTTGTCAGTGCAGTACTGTCAACTCGGTGGGGTTTTTTTTAATATATTTTCTTATCCCACTCTTTGCTTACAGCCTGCGTAGGCAGACAAGCTTAGTTGCCCTGGACACCTGGATAGGACCATTCACATCACAGCACATCTTCCACCATGACCCCCCTGCCCACCTACCTACAGCAACTGGGAATCAAAAGCTTCCAAAGTGCAACCACCACCTGGTTTTTCCACTCCCGCATCGCTACCTTTGTGCCGTTATTCAGCAGCAAGCTTGGCACAGGGTACCTGCAGCATCTGGCATGTTTCACCCACTCCAGCTCAGGCTCCTCACGTGCTCTCCTCTGCTACCAGCCACTGGGATAGTTGCTGCTGTGCCCAAATACAAAAGGAGCAAGTATCTGAAACAGGCACGAGAGCTCTGCTCATCTGTCTGAGGGCAAGATGTAAGAGACTGAATAGTGGTTGGGGAAAATAAAAAAACCAAATTATACAGAAGTGCAAGGAGACCTGTGGGAATCCCCACTTCTTACTTGCAAACCCCAGAACTTTTCTCCCATCAAAGGCAGCTAAAAGCAGCAGCATGAGTGCCTCCTACCAGAGCAGCTTGTCAGCAAACACGCGTCAGTGCGATCCTTATCGGTAAGGCTTTCTAGTGAAAAGATGTCCCTAGAAAGCAGTCGCTACAAATACAGTTTTCCTGAATATCATTACTGATCCAGAAGTAATGAAATAGCAGATAATACGGCCCCAGGGTACAAATCAACCACCTACCCTAATGCATACAGATGGAGCTCAATAGCTCTTCTGGTCTCCTATTACCAGAGTGAAATGGGATCTCTGAAACACCATCATGGCAAAGCAGAAGAGATCCTTAATGAGTGGTGTTTATTTCTGATTCTTCAGAAAATGCTTTTAAATGCTGCAATCTGAAAAAAAACCTGTTTTCATATAGTGTGAAGATGAGCAGAGACAGCTTCCCCTCACAGAACCAAGATAAAAAAGCAGAATGTACAACCTCCTGCTCTTCCCTGATTTTACAGAAAAGGCTTTGCTGAGAACAGTGTCTAAATACTTTTTGCAAAAATCAACAATGAAACTTTACCCAGTCCCACCAAAGAAAACAGCAAAACTGTTGTGACTTACAGCAGGATCATGCTCCTCTCGTTGATGTTCACATCAGTTAAAGCGGTAACTTCCACAAAGCTCTAAAACCGACTCAGCAAATGCATAAAGTACAGGCAGGCACAGAATCTCCCCGCTTCCATCCTTAGGAAAATTTTGCACTTAACACCAAGAGCTTCCTCCCGCAAGGACGTGATGTTACACATCCCGAGCTGGTCACATCCCCACGAAGCAGCCAAGCCAACGCGCAGCGCCACGCACATGTCGCGCACCCCGACACATCCATACCCCTCTGCTCTGAGGGGCAGCCTGTGCTCAAGCACCTTACTTTAATGCCATCTCTTTCATCTGCGATACGGCATTACTTAAACTCCACTGAAATCTTTTCAGAAACTATGGAGTTCACCACTTTGTTTTAATCAGTTTCCTTAAAGTTTGAAGATTTTTATGATGCAAGTTGAACACCCAGGCAAGGCACCTGCATGACACAAGGCACGAGAAACCCCAGCTCTCTCAGTCACCACGTCCCCTCTCGCACACTTAGAGCGATACCTAGTTCTAGCAGGTACGTTATCCCACTCACCTGTACAATGAAGACATCCTCTTCAAAGCTTCTTTCAAAAATTACATTCTCAGGAAATCAAGTCTTTAAGCTGTTTGTTTGTTTGTTTTCATTAGCGGAATGAAACAATATATTTCAATTATACAAAAGAGCTGGAGGCAGCGGTCAGCAAGTACTTTTATGACCCTCATCTATTCTTTTAAAAGCCTTCTCCAGAACCGCTCAGGCAGGCACAGGAGTGGGAGGAGGGAGGAGGAGGAGGAGGATGGAGGATGGAGGGGGGGAGGAACATGACAACAGCGAGTCCTCATTCATATCCTCACACAAATAAAGTCCAAACTCTACACGGTTTGACCTTGAATGAATAACAAGAGGCAAAAGAATAACAAGAGGCAAAATAAATAAAAGGACAAACATAACAAATGAAGACTAAACGTTCGGATTAACGAATGGCTACGAGGAAGGCGCGCATCAGAGCGCATTTCACCGACTGAAGAACCAACGGAGGGAAAAAGACACCTCAAACACACTTCAGTACTCCGAGGGCGGTGGGGAGAAGGTGTGAACTCAGCAGCCATCCCATCCTGCCGGACCAGCCCGCAGCCCCGCAGAGGCAGCCCCGCTACTTTCCCGAGCTCCCCGGCGGACGGAGTTGGCAGCAGTTCCCTCTCCAAGCCCGAGCGGGCTCAGCCCGGCTGCGTCCCGCCCCGGGCGGCTCCCACCTGCGCAAACTTCACCTGCTTCCCGGAGGCGCCGGTGCTCGCAGGCCGGGCCCCCGCGCCCCCCCGGGGGAGCCGGCGCCGGGGGGTGCTGCCGCCCGGGCTCCC
>NW_020799107.1:31128778-31217110 GCF_003259725.1 Athene cunicularia | reverse complement strand
CAGACTTTGAAGATAAAAGAGGACCGAGTTTTCCACATATCTTGTGAAATATTCATTAGCTCCACAGAACGAGTCCATTTTTCTAAGTCTTAATTGTATATTGAGCCCACACCAAATTCCCAATTCTGTGTTTTTTACCGATTTTTTAATCCTCTCCGCCGTGCAGTGTTGAGGACACTTCCAGTGCTCCCTAACAACCCCCCACCATCACTCATACGCTCTCTAAAAGCTCTGCCCGAGGAACGTTAGTCCCATTGACTTTCAAAGTCATCTAAGTCATATTTTCAGGAATTTAATTAGTGTAAGAGATCACCAAACTGGCTGAAGTCCTCGATTAGGGAGGGAATATTTATTGATTGCAGGGAGAGGAGGCAGGGTGAGTACTGAATCCATCACTTTTTAAATACATGAAGTGAATGATCTCAGTTTAGTTTATCTGCACTGTTTAAAAATTCAACTAGGCATTATTCAATTCAACCTACCTATTTTTTTTATACATCCAGTCGGTAAGTTTAGGTGTCACTCAAGAACAATTAATGCAGATATCCAACTTAGCAAGTACCAGGTGACTGTACGCACAGTGAAGTTACTGCAATATTTATTCCAGCTTTTCACACCGTTTTTATTTCTGCGTTGTTAAAGAAGGTTCATTCTCACACTATGTGGAGCGTGAAACTAATTATGACTGCTGAGAATGAGAAATAACTCCACTGACATGGAGCTGGCATAAACAAACGACAATCAGGCCCTTTAAGACTAATACATGACCTTTGTGCTAACACTGTACCCCAGAGATAATCTATTCAGGCTCCAAAAATTAGCTCACCAGACGTTTTCCATTTAACAAGAACAATGTGTATAATGCGGACATAGTTGTGTCACACATGTTTCTCATTTTATTTTTTCTTCACAGAAATATTAAATGCTGGTAAATCCTAGTGCAAGGATCCTTCATAGACTCTACAGGCTCCCGACAACACCAGAACTTCGTTGTGGTAGGTTCTGTATAATAATCCTGCCTCAGAGAGCTTGTATCTTACAAAGGCAAGAGACAGCAGAGTAGAAGTGAAGGCATAGAGAGGTGATGCTACTTATCATAAGGCATGAAATCCAAATCAGGGATTGAACCAGGAGTTTTCTGCCTCCAGGTTCGGTCTGTTGCTCTCATGAATTATTAGGCATCTTCCTGGAAGTTTACCGGGGAAGGAAAATCTGACAGAGATTGCACTCCAGCTGGTCAGGAATGTTCCAAAGTTTTGTGAGGAAAGTTATATTTGCCAAAGTGGAAACACTTCCTCAAAGACAATTTCTTTTAAAAAGGTTTTTTTCTCAGGTGTTTCCCAGGTCAGAGAGCCCTACCTCAAATGCCCTTCACTTCTCTGCCTCCTGCTTCTTTTCTCCATTGAAAAGTTTTTAAAGGTCTCATTTTTGTCTGATACAGAATGGAAAACACCTCTTGAAATGTCAGGAGTTTTTCACAAGTGACACTTCTGTTTTTTTCCTGACTGGCCCTGCACTACAGGCAGTTACACTCTGCCCTCCTACAGCCCTCGCGTTGTTGTCCGCTCAGAACAGCTACATACATTTTGCACCTCACAGTTAATCGGGAGTTGAAGCATCTGGGAACCTGCACCACTGTGATTCTTAGCTTAATTTCCCAATGTAGAGTTTGCATTAATGCAGCAAATCTAGTGTCTGGGTATGGGAGCCTGAGCTCTGCCCCACAGCCCCAAGAGCAGCACTGATTAAAAGAGGAGGCAGCACAAGAGGGCAAGAAAAGTGCTTCGATTCTCTTCCTTGAGACTTTAGCTTTCCTCAAAATCCTTATGGGAGACTATATATACCGAAAAGATATGTAGGAAATAAATGTGGAATAAATGTGTAGGAAATATATGAAATAAACCCTCTTTTCTCATTTTTGAGTAGGAAAACTGAAGTAAAGGACCAAGAAGCAGCAACAGGAAAATAAAAGCACAAATGTAGAGCATGAAGGAGGCTTGGAACTCAGAGTAACCTGTTAGGCTAGTTTTTAGCCCAGATGACTGGTTCCTGATATTTGTGATCTTGTTATATGGATCTTGCCTGCTCTGTGGGGCTCAGAGAAAACTGGTACCCAAGTACTCTTGAGTACTGGAAATGTTAAGCCAGTTCTTGCTTATGGATGACTGGCTCAGCCTAAGAAGGGAATAACAAAGCCACTTGAATGACAGCTTGGATCAAGTTCATAATGACCTGGTTTGTACAGGCCAGGTGTTATGTAGATTGGAGCTTGTTATTGTGCAAAATTTTGGCAAGCCTTGTGATGCAACAGCCAGTTCCAGCAGAGCTGGGCAGAAAGCCACAGACTGGAGGCAGGTCTATCTTCAGCAAGATGGGCAAAGAAGCCGTCTTTTTCTGTACTTGGTACCTTGGGGATGTGAACCAACCTGCCTGCACAGCATCTGGAAAAAAGCTTATAAAGGAACAGAGAACAGTTTCAAAACATGGAATTCCAGGCTTAAAAATGAAGAGGAAAGCTTGCATAAAAACACATCGCCAAGGTTATTGTCTGTTTCTTACAGAGCAAAAAGGTACGAGATACAAGCCTCCTACTGCAGCATTAATGGGAAGTGGGCAAACTCTGTTACAAATGTCCCTATGGATATAGTCTGCATTGGTTAGGAAATCTTTCATAATATCAATATTTATGTTGTCTAAAAGTAGTTACTAGAGTAATTCGGACAAAGACCTATTGAAATTAGGGCTAACTCTTCATTAATATGCACATACTATGATTTGTTACTTAAGCTAGCTGGGCTTAAGTTTTATTCTTTCTTTAGACGGCCATTTTTTAAAAAAAGGAAGATATCAAAAAAAACAAGGGAAGTATCCTGGGTGCAATTTTTGTAATAATAATTAATGTTGAACTTTCAGGAAATCTGAACACTTTTCCCCAATACTCAGTATTTATTTATTCCTGTGCCCAAAGTTAATGAAAGGGACTGTAGAAATCAGATCAAAGCCAGTTAGGCGAACTGATCAGGTTTCTACTTTTTTTTTTATAGTGAAGACTTTATAAGTGTGGTGGTAGTGATGTTTTTATACCATACCACAAAAGCTGGTACAACTCAGGAGAAGAAAAACAAAAAGGGAAAAAGAAAAAAACTGAATTATGTCATCTTTACCAAGATATTATAACTGCAAATAAATGACAGCTTTTTCCCTATATGAAGTATGGCATTTTTACTGTAGTCATATCAGCTTTCATATTGAAGTCAGCAGCAGCATAGAGAAGCAGCAGAAAGCCAAGCAGATAATGAATGCCTGCCACTGTGGATTTGCAGCCCAAAGGCACAGCTTTAGATAAGTGGTGCACACAGGACAGGCACAAAGTAGGTGTGGTTACTTGGGCTTTAATGCTTCATGGAAAGGTGGGTTACAAGGAGTTTCTTGAATCTCTCATTGTTCCAGAACTTACACCGAGGTTTAGAAGTTATTTTTAATAGTCTATTATAAGCTGAGATCATGAGAACCTGAAAAAAAGAAATTATCCTCTCATCCTTAGGGGCAGTGCCTCAGAAATCAATGCTAATGAACAGACTGCAGCATACGGAAGCTTGCGTTTCCCCTGCTGCACCAATTTTGAGCATTCACAAGGGACGCTGCAAGTGCCATCATGTGTAATTAGAAACAGGGAGGGGGAAAAAGGGTATCACTCATTCACACTTCTCATGGTGTCCTTTCTTTGTGGCAGATTTACCAGAGATTAAACAGGCATTCAGTTTAATACTAGTCCTATTAAGGACCAAACATAATTTATTTTTAATTATGGAGTTATCGAGACACCAGCATAATTGATGTCATTCCTGTTGTGAACATATCCTTGGGTGATGACTTCTTTAGTAACAGAAGAAATGCGTACAGGCAGGATATTTATCTTTATTAACATTCTAGTTACAGTGCACGTCTGTGAATAGTTACAGCTAAATTTAATGTTGGGTCCAAACCCACCACCCGCTATTGGGTACAGTGCCCCAAATCTCAGTGTGCATCCCTGCCTGAGCCTGAAATAACACTGAACCAGGGTTTGAAACCAGTCCTCCCTGCAGTGTTGGCTGGACTCGCAGAGGTTGAGCAGCACACCAGTCCCTTCTCCTCCACAAGCCATCTTTCCCTTCCCATTTTTTCTCCACCCAAGTTCTACTCTTTGTGTCCTACGAATGGTGGCGTTTCCTAAGGGACACACGGCTCCTCTTTACATGACTTTATTATCCACCACAGTTCAAGGCACAAGGTAGCGGAGGGTGTAAATTTCAAAGACCTAAATATTGGGATTTAACCCTGTTGCATCACCCTGTGGCTCCCTACTCACCTTGTGAGGACTCACTCTCCCTCATCCCACTCCCCACTGTGTACTACAGGGGATTACAGACATTGCATATTACACCAGAAAAACACCTAGAACAATCAAAGAGCTTTTCTGATAGCGGGTGTGAAAGTAGAAACTGCCTCCATAGCTGCCACATCCACAACCCAAGGGTTCGAGGAGGGCTGGGGTCTGCTTTCCGTGCCTAGCAAGCACTGTGACAAATGACAGCCACCATGGCCAGAGCTCTCTTAAGGTTTTACACATTGAAAACCTTTCCAAGTGCAAGTCAACTTCTACAGAAGGGAGAAAAGCACTTGAACATTCCCATTATTCGCACTCCAGATGCAGTCGGAAAGAGTGCATTTGCATAGATCACTGGTTGTTATAAAATAATCATAATACATTATCATTTAGACTTAACAACCGATGTCCTATGTTCCTTCCACGAAAGGAGAACATTAACTATTTGCACTCTAGATCCTTTGGGGGCACATCCTCTGTCCACACATCTGCTAAGACAACTATATCATGAAGATCAGAAAACACTACCTGCCTCCTATGGACTTTATCTCTCCAAGGGCTTTTTTCAGTGTCAAGCCCTGGAATCATTTTTCCTGTTCAAATTTCAAGATCATCTGGAGTTTTATTTTTGAGAATGCAGGATCAGACCTTTTGTTGCCAATGATGGGTTGAAGTGGAAGTATTTATCAAATAAATAATCACTACAAATTATAGCACAGACCAGAACTACTGCAAAAGACCAATTATCTTCTTGGCTAGAGCCCCTGGAGTTTAAAAATGTGATACCGTTGTTAAAGTTCAAGGAAACACAATGGTTGTATTAGCGTGTAAGAGAAAGTCCTTTTTAAGTACCATGGCATGCCGGTTAAAGAAAAGCATGAGTAGGGTGCAGCATGAAGCAATGCATCTGCCACCTATTCACCAGCCATGGCAGGGCAAGAAAAGCTTCAACAGAGGCACTTCACAAGCTATTAACCTTTCCTGATTGGAGTCTTGCTTTACAGAAAGAGCAACAAGTATCTACTCAAAGAAGGGCTTCCCTGCAAATAGTAACTGGCAATAATTTAGCAGCTGTGGAACCTGTCAAGTGTTAAGGATTTTGTGTCCCGAGACACTACTTCTTTAGTACCAAAAGTGATAATAAGAGATAAAGAAGGCTCATGCTAGTGACTAATTAATGATTTGAAATCTATCAATGACTGTGGAGCAGAAAACTAAAATTCAGGATATTTTCTAATAATTCAGTTTTGCTTTGGGTTTTTTTGCTCTTTTTAGTGCTTCTGTTCACTGCTTTAATTAAGTGTTGCATACAAGGTAAGGGATTTGCTCAACACAATCAATAATGCCATTCTGATGCTGATGTTAAATTGACTTGCTATTTTTAACATGCTGCTTAGTTATTGCTTACCATCCTTAGTCACGCCTCGGGGCTCTGCAGATACGCACCATCATAGGCCATTCCCTAGAAAAGCTTTGCCTCAAGGAGGCTGAATCCTGTCGCATACTTCTGAGCATCCGTGCAAGAGATTAAGGGTACCTCCAAACGGGCCAGTGGTGGTAAGAAGTTTTTGCATGTAGACAGCTGTCTGCAAGGAATCTGGTTGGACTCAGCCACACTCCTAATGAACAGCTCTCACTGACTATCACGCTGTACTGGATTTGGCGTGTCTTCATCTTGTGAATACTTTACAAAACCAGTACACGTAAGTATTTCTAAGTCTAGAAAATATCTGCCTTAATAATACCCCAAAACACCTTGCTACAATTTATTATTTAAGTGAACTGTTATTAAATTCCCTGTCAACATGAAATAGGAAAGTGTTCACACTATAGATGGGTGCAATTTTTAAGACAAAAAAAAAAAAAAAAAATTTCAAATTCCGGAACAGAAATAGGATGAAAGAATGAACAGAAACTCAGTCAACAGCTTAATATTCAGCTGCATTTTTCAGTTTTCTCTGATTTCTCTTGCACTAAAAAGCAGTCATCACTTTTTACCTAAAGAACCAAAGATGAGAGGGATGTTCACTCAGCTAAGAGCCTTCATACCAGGTCTCTGCTTCGCCAGGGGCTCTCTGTTTAGTGCCTAAACATCACAGCGCTCTTCAGAATTTGTACACACCTTGTGTACCTTTGCAAATCATTTAGGAATGCCTGAGTGTCTGTCCTAGCTGTCTATACACACAAACACAATAAATCCATTATACACAATTTTCCATCACCTTACCAAGCTTTTCATATCTTTCTGAAATTGCACTTTTCTGCATTTTTGAATATAAAATAACATTAAATTTAACCGATTTCCAATAGTAAGGATTCAATTCAAGCATCATTCATAGTGGGATATAGGTAGAAGAGAGCTAAACTAAAGTTCAAGGACAGCCACAAAACAAGTCTGAAACTATTTTTGTTGCATTTGTTTAAAGAAGACAAACATTTTAAAATCATCCCCTACTTTTTTGTTCTTCTGTATTTAAGGGTGACAGTGAATTTGTCTGATGCTTCCACTCAAGCCAGGTGTTTAGGCTTAGTTCTCCTGAAGGCTTGCTTGCTTGCTATGCACATCGCTTTCCTACCCAGGCTGTCCTGCTAGAGAAACGTACTACAGCCCATGCACTTGTATTTGCAGCCTCCTAACAACATTCAAGAATTAGTTCAGTGTATCTGCTCCTCTCTTCTTTGCCACGTTTCTCCTGCTAAGGCTCCAGATCAGTGTCATTTCACAAATCAAGTACTTTGTGAAGCAAGTCATTGACACGGTCTCCCACTTTAATAATTCACAAAGCTGTTCCGTGCAGCACGCCCAGGAGCGCCAGCAGGATGGGGAGTAATGGACCCAAACCTTTGTAAAGGCAACTATCATGTGCTGTAGCGTGCCTTAATATTACTGATTAAGGCAACGGTTACTAACTTTAAAAATGTTTTCCTTCCTCTGAAATCCTCATCTAATCATCTCTCTGCTCAGCAGTGATTTATTTTCCACTCTGGATGCATATAAAAGAAGCTGCAACAGTTTGCTTGTACTTACTAACTGCTAAGTTTAATTTTTGAGTGACATTTCTGTTTGTTTTTTCAGCAAAAGTCTTTTTAAAAGGCACTATGTAGTCCTAGGACTTACATACATACACTGAAATATCCCTTCTTTTGCTATAGCCTTGGTTTTCAGCACCATATCAGATATATTTACTAAACAATGTGGTGTTTTTTTCAAATGCCAAGAAACAATACAACTATTTTAGGCAAAGTCTCATTGCTTCCTAGGAATGTAACTAACTGGTGGTGGAACTCTCTGAACTTTATATTAGTCTGTGTTGAAGCACTGAAGGATTACTTATAATTAACGTCATCATGTCATTTTTCTCCCAATCATCCAGATTAAAAAAAAAAAAAAACAAAACCAAAAAACCCAAAAAACTCCTAGCAGAAACCATGATTAAAATGTCTGTTTCCTATCCTAAACTTCATTTTGAACTCACAAAGCTCACAAGCTCTTCTCCACACACCCCTCAGCTTTTACACAGATACTTCTGCCTTGTCTACTACATGTAAAAACAAGCATTTTTAACAGCAGCTAAAGAGTTAGTTGTATAGAAGGTGTAAGAAGCTTAAGACAAATATTTAATATTAAATAAGTGCCTCCTTACTAAACCATTTACACTCCTTGGTGTAATAGTTTTGTGGATAGCTATTGCTGATTTATTCATTTATATTACTTCAAGGAGTCTGTTAGAGCCTGTAGGCACACATTCAAAAATAATTTGAAAGGACATGAATTCATCAGTGAGCCAATGACGACTAATGGTAATTCACTAGTTGAACCTGTGCCAACTAAAAATAACATAAAACTACCTACAAGTCAGGTTTCTCTGAGTTTAGGATAAGTCTATAAGCTCTGCGGCATCACTTTGACAGTCAACAGAACTCGTATCTTCCACCTATATGATAGGTCGGTGGTTCTCAACCTGTGGTCCATGGACCCCTGGGGGGGCCACAATGTCATCACAGGGGGTCTGTGAAGACTTAAAGCAGGGGTGGGGAACATCCAAACCAGAAATATTTGGTCTGGCCCATGGCAAACACTGTGCCTCCTTTTCCCACAGCCCCCTCCCCTCAATGCTCCTCTTGTACTCAAGCCCCCTGCCTACCCTGACACACTAGTATATTCAGGGCTAGTGTGGTTGGTGGGACCCACTTTAACTAGGTGGTTTTTCTCTTAAAGACATTTTCTTAACCCAACAGCCCTCTTTAGAGCGACAATGGCACTTAAGTCTGTTCCTCCGAGTGGTGGCCCTGGACCCATAAACAAAAAGTCATGGTGACTGAACACAGACAAACAAGGGGGGAGGTCAGAAGAATTGTAAAAACTTTTCATCAAATTTTAGTGTAAGAATTGCCATCAAATTCAGAATTGGCATGTTAAAATACCATAAAACGGACCATTTGAACAGGAATAGTGTTGATGCTATTATTTTAAATTCTTACAGAATCATTGCAATAAAGATATTGTAATAGGAATGTGTGCATTAACAGATTAACTTATTTCCCCTTCTCTCCAAATGTAAAGAGCCTTCATGAGGAAATTGAGATAAATATTTGATGCAGTCTAGTGCTTTAAATGTTGAATTAAGCCTTGGTGATCTGTGACCACAAAAGGTGTTTAAAGGGAGTCTGTGGTGATGGAAAGGTTGAGAACCTCTGTGATAGGTGATAGCTTTCACCTAACGTGTCACCTACAACATGATAGCTTTCAGAGTACAAAGCCCTTGTTGAAAACTGTTAATATGAAGATATACTTAAGTCACTGTAATCACTATGAATGTTACAAGAAAAAAAAATTGTCACTTTTGTTTAGGTCATCCCAAAACCTTAATATCTACAATTCTCATGTGAATTCTCTTATTTAAGTGTGGGGAAATGGACAGCATTGCAAAAAAATTAATGCCATATTAGAGTCAGTCATATTTTATTTTAGAATAATCTACTTTCAGTTAAAAATCATGATCTAACATTCCTAATTCAATGATTCTGGGGAATTAGGAGAGGAATGGGCATGTTAGGAGGGTAGGGCGCTCATGCTCTCCCCCAGTAGCATCTCCATTGCCACCAGCAAAAACAGAACCTGCACAGACCACTGTTCCCATCCAGTAAGACATCTCTTATGTTGTGTTAAGAACCAGGAAATACAAGCAGATACCACCCCAAGTGAAACAGATTTATATTTCTTTCAAAGATCCAACCGGTTGGAGGTTTTTCTCCCACTACTTCTTTGGCCCACTCTCACACCTTAAAAAAAAAAAAAAGAAAAGAAAACAAACCACCAAACAAACAAAAAAAAAACAAAAACAAAAACCCACAACCCAAAACCAAACCAAAAAAACCTTTCATAACAAAGACTGTGGTGTATTCAGAGTCATCCATTTTCTTGAACTATGTCTATAGTCTCCACTGTAGGAGGTCGCTATGCCTCAAGGTATCAACTGTTGCTGCTTTTTATGAAACTGCTGGGCAAGTAAGAGGGAGTAGCAGAAGAGTCCTAATCCACTAGTTTCACGTAACTCCTGACTGTGGATGATAACTGAAGCACTCTGTGCAAGGTGTAAGGATTTCACTGTCTTATCTTGAGGGAAGCTTCTACCAAAGTTAAGGTTTTATTGTGCAAAATGGGCTGGTAAGCCACACCATACACAAGCAACTTCATTTCTTTGTGATCAGCTCTGGGAAATGGCTTAATTCCCTCTCCCATTTATGCAACACAAGCCTTTCTTCTTCACCATTCTGAAGGACAAACCAGTCACTTTCTGCAGTCTCTCTACAAACTTCTAAAACACATTACTAGGAAAACTTAACAACTAGAAGATGAGTTAAATGACATTTAATACAAGATTCAATACAGAAAATATTTTAACTGAATGTAAAGAAGAGGGGAAACTATACATTTACTCATCTTTTGTGCTGTACTTCTGCATTTACCTTTGCTGAGTAGACGAGGTAATATACCTCATTGATTGGTAATCTGCTGTTCTGTAGCTAAATGCCATTTGCAACACACGTTAAGACAGTTTATGAACAAAGACCCACCAGATCAAAGTATCACTGCATGCATTGGGCAAAGCAGCTGACAAGATTAACCACTACTACTGGTGCCAGTCTGCCTTACACGATGTAGGTAAATGTGTTTAAATCCACATGCACTTCCAGAACATGGAAAGGCATAGCACAGCTCTGATACCACGTCCCTGGGTGGATTCTCAGCCGTGGGTCTGATCCCAGCATTTTAAGAGGAACACATAGGACCTGCCTTTCATGCTCAAACCAAAGCTGTAAAAAGTTTCATCTGTCAGTAGAGAACAACAGGATCAATACTACTGTTCACTCAAACACGAACAAGTAAAACTTTACTATATAATCAAATCTCAGTAGCAACTGATGAGGAATTTCATATCTGGAATAAAATAATTGCTCATAAAAGTCACCAAAGGAAAATTGACATGGTGGCTCATCCCCAGCTGCTGTGGAGAAGCAATGGCTTTCTTTACCATGTCAGACATTTTCTGTAGATGACCACATGCCTCCATGACTCCCTTACACCTATGTCTGACCTTCAGAAATCCTTTGTACGCTTTGAGTTATTGAATCAGCTAGAAAAAGTGTTGGTTCCTTGATAACTATTGTTCCCATCTAACACTTCAGGTTGCCAGCAGTTGCAGGAAGCTCCAAATTTGGTTTTACATCGTCAAACATTCCCAATTGCCCGAGAAGTTTTAGAGCAGCCTCCCCCGTTCTGTGTCTCCTGTTGGTTGTCTTTGAAACCCTGTAACTAGCTATGGATTGGTGGATTTACCGCAGTAAGCAAGACAGCACTTTACATTAATTCTGGATATAATACAAGAGCATCTAATGAATTCAAAACTTTTTTCTCTTTAGTTTTGTATCTAGAATTACCTTAGCCCAAATTAAAATATATCAGAGGAAACTCACTGCTTCCCTAACTCCTAAAAAGCGCAGGCTGGGTTAAATGGATTGACGTTTTAGAGAAAATCTGAGACTCACGTGCAGATTTCATTCTGTCATTCTCAAGAGAAAACACAGTGAGGAACTCACAAGCTATTCAGTTTAATATAATCCCCAGATACTAGCAGAGTTTCATTTGCAGAGGACCGAAAAAGAATTTTTTTCCTGGGTCGTTAAATATTACTCTAAATTCATTCATGCTCCTCTTAGCAGGCAGATCAAGTCCATATGATTGCCAGCAAGTGCCCATAATTTAATTGAAGTCTTCTCACCCATCTAGAAATCTGAAAAGAATCCTTGTAAATGATTAAGTATTTGATTCCTAGCAGCAAAAGGAAAAAAAAAAACTACACAGGTATATAATGGCAAGCCCACTGGGTTAGGTCCTGAGGTAGCTGGAAGTCCACTTCCTTTACTGAGCAAAGGAGAACAAAGGTAGTTTTAAAGTTTCATTTGTGCTCACAACCACAGTGGCAGTGAGACGGCATTTTGACCCCCAGCTCAGTAAATTATTTCCAGCTCTGACAAGCACCAGAGAATATTTCACAGCCTGGGGTCTCTGTAGCACTGGCTGCAGCAGCTACTACACATGCTAGAACCTCTGCACACCCAGGGATGAACTCCCTGAGTACCTAGGGAGGCAGAAAGGGACCTTAATATGGGACAAGAACCCATCTCAAAGCTTAGAAACAAGGATTTCAGTGTTGTATTCATAGTGAAAGCTAAATTCTTAACCAAGGCAGTGATCCAAGAGTGGTCATCCACTCCTTTTGAGGGGTTAGTTGCACCCATGAATTTGAATAGGAGGATGGTGATTGTTTAGCACAGAGTCTTTTTAAAAGAAATCAAAAAAAGATGGAAAAAATGAAGACTAATGAGAGAACTTCAGAAGACCGCTTTTTCTATAAATGATTTATTAGAAATGAAATAACCTGGAAACCAGGATTCACAATCTCCCAACCAATCATCCATTACATGTAAAGTTGCTGTCTTAACCTGCCAAAAGAAATCAAGTGTAAAAATGTAATGAAAGAAATGGCACCTTCCTCTTGGGCTTAAAGATACTGTTTAGCTTTAAAAGTATAATCTAAAAATAAGCACTGCTGCTCATAGTCTCATTGTATACTCAGATTCATTCTTCTTAATTTAACAGGGACAAGATCTAATACCCATTTGGCATCCAGTAAATCTGTTAGCCAGGGGAAACACACAATTTGAATACTTGTAAAAAATACTTCTTTGCAATAAGCAAGCAAAAGACATCTGGCAATTAACTAACATTCACAATCCATGCCTTCTTAGGCTGGCCTTATTTCTACATCGCCAGCACTGCGTATGTTAAACAACCTCAGTTTGAGGCAAAACAATTGTTAAGATGAAACCTTCGAATAATGTATACTTATAGGAACAGCCAATTTCAACTTCTGTGCCAAAAAGATGACACAATTAATAGTCTAATTAAAGCATATTTATAAACCTTGCACTAAATTCCATTTCCTTATGCAAGTGATACAGTTGACATTAACCTGACACAATTATCTGCTTTGTGAGCTGTGGTTGTACAAGGTTTTTCGTTGCAGCATACCTGGCAGGTGAAGAGTGACCATCCTCTCTAGTGGTAAATGCCAGGCACTTATTGGTCTGAATATCAATAATTCTGAGAACTCTTCCTTGAACTGTGTTCAACAGCATCTGAGGGCTTCCCTGCAATGAGTTAATAGCTACTACAGATTCAACACAGCTGTAATATTCAGAAACCTTCCTTCCCTCTATGAAAATGTTTCAGTGCATGCATTTTCTCCAGAGCTTAAAGTTGAACTGCCAAGCATGTAAGGACCTAATGCTGAAGACTGTATAGTGCACTGGTTAAGCTATATGCATACAAAAAACAATAGAATATATATGCTATTAGAAATTTGTAGGTTGAAGGGAAAAAAAAATCCACTTTTTGACAATGATATTATTACTGTGCTAAAGGTAGTAGCTCAGACCTGAACACTGATCCTCAGAGTGCTAATTCTCCTGTTGGCATTCACTTCATAAATAATCCTGCAGAACAACCAGGCATGTCTTGTCCCATAAAAACAAAGATGATCCTTCGCATTTAGATCTTTCCAGGCTGGAAAGAAGGAGAGAGGAAACCTCATTTAAATCAGGTAGCTTCTCTGCTACTCCTAACTTCGGCATGCATTGCTCATTTGAGACATGTAGGAATGCAAACAGAAGGTAGGGCTAAAAACTGACAGCATGCCTTGCTGCCTGGAAAAGTCTCCACTGAAAAACTAAATCTGTGCTAGTCCGTCTACATCCTGTTGTTCAGGTAAAACGAGAAAAAAAAAGAAAAATCACCTTCTGCCCTTCAGACAGTTCTGGAAATAGTCGTGGGTCATATGAAAGAGCCTGACTTCTCAGCTCTCTGACAGAGTGCAAATTCAGCTGCTGCCTTCCGCAGTGGAAGAGTGAAGGAGATAATGCCACAGCAGGACATGCTTGAAAAACTTCTTCTTTTTGCTCCTATATATGTCACAATTACACAGATTCTTCATCTGCAAAGCATTAGCTCACAAAGAGAGGCTAGTCGGCTAAAAAAAAAAAAATTATACCTCAGACTTTCTATAACTATAGCGATCAGTAAGAGCTAATAATTAATCAAGGTCTATCATCCCAAAAGTAGATTCGCACTTAGTAAAAGGTTAACTGGAAAAATATAGAGCATACTGTGGCCCAGAAATTCCTTATATTTAATCAGTTTGTTACATTTCAGACTGTACCATGACAGTCCACAAATCAAGTGAAGGCCAAGGAGACTGAAAATCACTCTGACCTAATTGCAGGCTTCAACAGTGGCAAAAACTCGACAGTCACATCCCAATAAAACAAAAGCAGGATGGGCCAGAAATGCACTTTCTCAGCTTGAAGCTTGTCCTATGATCACATCCAAGACATTAGAAATAGTGATAATTTATTTCTATTTGTTTTCTTACAGAGAGTTTCCACTTCAGCACTCTACTTGCATGTAAAGTCACGTTGAGGGTGATAATATTTTTCTCTGAAACATCTCTCTTGTAAAGTGAGCTTTACAAGTGAGTTCAGATACCAAATATTTGTCTACAGGAAAGAAAGGCTTTCCACCATAGTAGAACTACCTTACAATATAATCTTCATCCAGTAAAGCTCTATTAGATCAAACAGTACATGTTCTGGAAGCAAAATGATTTTGGTATCCTAGCTAGAAATAAACTGCAAGAAATTTTTGCATAGGATTAAATAATATACAAATAATGTCTGTACCTACTTGAAATATTGAGTTTAAACACTGTTTAAAGTAAAAACAAATTGTTGAGACATGTTTAAGTGCTCTAGCCAGATGAATCATGGTATGCCCAGAACTCCCACTAAATCTATTTTATACAAAGAGCTGCATGGATAAAACTGACAGAAAAATATGCTGCTAAAACTGATCACATCAGTTGTTTCCCAACACTGATCACTCCTCCTCACTGCATCCTAAAGATGTATCTTGGACCACTAAATTCCTCTTCAATACTTGTGTTCAAGTACTGTCCTACTTCAGAACTGACTGCATGCTATTTTTTAATGAATTAAAAGGATAATTGAGGAGGTAATTTTGTCTAATTCTGTAAAGTCCCTGTGGACTTCATCAGGAATGCTAAAAGATTGAATTCCTGGCCCCAAGGTGGGTTTTGTCATCAAAACTTTAGCCACCTGCCAGAGCAATCAGCAGCTGGTGGCCATCACCCTCACCTGGGCGGTCGCAGATCAGCTGCTGAGGGGCAAGGGCTTCCCCCTGGCCACCGCCAGCAAACTGCTCCAGGGCAGGGGGCTCCAATGTCATGACAGAAAGGCAAAACACAAATCCCTTGAAGTCACAACATTTATTTTGCAAAGCAGAATTATTTATTCTACCTTCCAGCTAAATTAAGGAAAGAGTGACTGGGACAGGAATGTATAAAGATGAAAATAAGGGCTTTTGGTTATTGTTCAGCTTCTGTTGTCATATTGGGGTACAAATAGAATCTGTGTGCCTGCACCAGAGCCCACTGTAACCCCAGGTGCAATTAATGATATTGGGGTTTATTCCTCCAAAGAATAAATAATAAGGACCTTGGAGTTTTCCCACAGATTGCAGCAGAAAACTTTCAAGGTACAAGGCAGGGGGATCATTAATACTTGCAGTGCACGTGCACAAAGGAAGAGAATTAACCTTGCCCATACAGCCTTACCTTTGACATCACCTGAACTTTGAACAGCTCATTTGTCATTCATCTAAGCATTCTTTCATCACAGTTTTCTAGCACAGAATTTTATAATTATTTCCAATTACTGTCTATAATATATGCAACTTTCTGCACTGCAGTTATATTTTACCACTGAACTTTAAAACAAACATCTTAATTTAAAATATACTCTGTCAACGGTATGACACAGCTTCTCCAAGATAGCTGTCGAAGAAAAATCAAGCATAAATATTTACCTCATTAGTAGCAGTAAAAAGACTGTAGTTAGGTAGGCACAATAAAGATTCTCTTGAATCCTGTCAATGTCCATCTGCTTCAAAAGAACTCAGTCTTCCAATAATTTTAGAGCTACATGCAAAAATATATGGAGCTGAACTTAATACAGAATAACTCCTCGTTTTTGCATAATGCTGCAATAGCTCCTCAGGGTTTGTAGCAACCAGTGAAAGGCATTAAAAGAATCACTGCTTGCCAAAAATATGTTTATTTGCCATCGGACAGCCAAAAACGTTGGGTCTGCAATGGACCTGTTTACTCAAGCTGTGCTGTGTGTTGTAATTATGATCATCAGCCCAAAGGACTGCTAAATTAGCAGAGCCAATAAAATCAATAAGATCAGGGGCACAAAGAGACTCAGGAAGGAAAGGATCTGCAAAGAAAACTATTTAGTATGACACAGCCGCCCTCTGCTTCTACACTTTGTTGACTCAGCAGCTGTAGTGGACGTTGCTGATTGAGTGTCTGGTGTACACCTTCAACATAAAGCAATGTACAATATTAAATGGAAAAGCTCTTGTCTTAGAAAAAGTCACAGCAAATCTTGTAAGGTTTAAAGTATTTCCCACTCTGTTTTTCATGGCCTTGAATACCCAAGGAATCCATGTAGGAGTTCAGAGAGGGTAGAGGTGTCATCAGTTGAATAGTAGAAGGGCAGAAAAGCGTCCCAAGTCATAATGTTTAAACATGGTAACTAAAACTAGGCAACCAAAGTCTGTGACATCAGCCAGCTCTACATCCTAAAAGTTTGATAAACTTGTAGATTTTGGTCTTAGGGAATGTGATTTAATACTTTGTGATTTAAAACAAACAAACAAACAAAACCAACCAAAAAAAACAAACATACAAAAAAACCCACCCTGAAACTAGGATTAGACTGAAAATTTCTTGCCCAAACGAGGGCAAGGGAGAGAACAACTGCTTTTCTCTTCATTTCTGTAGCACTGGTGAGCTTCTCCTACTAACCACCCTGTAACATTAAGGAGAAAGGGTAGCATGTTTCCAAGAAAAGGGCACCAGGTTTTCTCACCTCAGTACACACTCATTAACTCTGATTTCCATCTCTCTGGGAAGTAAAAGACCAGGCTGTAGTTAAAGAGACTTTTCTGCCAAAGGTCAATGAAAATTTAGTTCCAATGAAATAGTGTAAAACCCCCATATCTGTCTCCAATTCTCTCACCTTTATATGACAGACAGAAATGTGTGGGGTTGCAGGAGCAGGGTTTAATACTTCTCTTCACAGCACAGCCACTAAAACTAGGTCAATATCTGCCATTAAAAATGCCAAAACTATAACAGAGGGTGAAACTATTAAGCTTTATCCATCTAGTAGAAATCAGTGTCCCACATGCACCTGCCCATACATGGCTTCTTATGGTGTCAACTTTGGTGTCTTCATGCTATTTTGCTTTTTACTCTCTACTTGCTTAAAAAACACTACCTAAACACCGGATCTAAGAAAAAAATGGCCTGGTCTAACACAGACTGAAAACAGTCTGCAGCTTTTATATTTTTTAATTTATCCATATTTAAATTAATTGTTGCATTTTTACATCTTTGGAGAAATCGTGCACAATTAATTGCAGTGACCAAAATCAGCATTTAGAGCATGATGTCAATAAACAAGCCCCTTGTAAAAGTATGCTAAAATCATAAGCAAACTTTCTGGTACCATTTCAGCTCCCATCAGGAAGTGGCTGGAGTCTGGCATCTAGATAATGCTGACCTTCAGCTGTGACTTGGTTTATCTGGATTAGCATTGTTATTTGCTAGAACCTTAAAAAAACAAAGGGCTAATCAATACAAGGTCAAAACAAAAGTGTCACAGATGGCTTTGACGATTCCAAAAAGGTGACATCTGTCACCAAGAGTTACTGCAGGAGATGGCACGATGCTCCAGCGGCTAACGCTGAGGGCATTTCCATGGGCAACTTCCACAGGCATCCACAAGCCATTGCTCAGGCATATTTCATGCCCAGCAGTGGGTTACATGGACTGGCAGGTCAGACTGATCAACAGAATGAAAAATATGTCAGGAAAAAAAAAAAAAAAAGAAAAAAAATCAGCAGAGCAAGGAACAGAGGTTGCAATACTGGAGAGTTTTGTGAAGGAGTTTAACCCTTTGATACTCTGTGACCGGTTACTCCAGCAGCTCATCCTCACTCCAAACACCATAACTGCAGCCAGAGACAGTCAGGATAAGCATGAGGTTTCAGCTATATAGTGACTCACAGCTAAGGTAGTTTATTCAGGTACTATAATAATATTCACTTATAAACTAAACACTCTGACACAAAGCTTCAGCTGCAAATTAAGTGCTCTAATAGTAGACAAGAAGTATAGATACATCTCCCAGATAAAACTGACAGAAAAATAGAGATGAGTATAATGGTTCACTGGATTTTTTTATTCCCCACCCCCCCAAGCCATGTGGATCATCATTCTTATATTTGTGCCATGAAGCCTTGTTATGAGCATAAATAGTCTTGCTCATGCAACCTCTTGCGGGGTTGGGTTAAGAGTCAAGTCAGGTTACCCTGTGCCCCCAGTACACAGCTCCAGGCATCAGAAGGGGACAACCCAGAGAGCTCAGTTTGGGGAGGAGTAAGCTTTTTCAGCACACAAAATTCAGAGCAGGCTGTGGACACTGAGGAACTCACGTACCACCTAGAAGCATGTTCCCAAAGAAAGCCTTGAGGTACAGCAGCATTCAAACTCGAAATTCCAGCTCACCCTGGGATGCTCTCGAGAGGACATCCAAGACGCTTGGAAAGCATTATGTTTTATATTACAAATACTGTTAAGCCACGCCTGTTTATTGCAGAACCATTATGCAGATAAGGATTCAGGATGAACTTGACTGCCTTGGGGAAGGTCAATCTCAGACTTAAAAAAAAAAAAAAAAAAAAAAACAAAAAAAAAACCCAAACAAAACATCAGGTATTTCTTTATGGAAGAAAGGAAAATGGAATTTTAGTCTATGTTCTGCTCCACCTTCCCACTCTGGGTATTTAGTAGTTAATGGAAGCCTTAGTTATCCATTTTGCACGTTATACTTATTTGGAGATAAGATCTGTCCAATTGTTAAAATAGTTTGTAAATGAAGAATCAGTCTATGAGTTTCTGCTCTGAGAAAATGTTTCATAAAGCCTTTGGTTTTCAGTTTTGTCATGGGGCAGGTAGGGAAGAATATGCTAATCAAAGACCCTAGAACTACAGCTTCTATAATTGGCAGCTCAGTATTCTCTCATAGCCTTAATTTATGCGTACTATTAAAAGGTTAAAGTTGGGCGCAGGTCTCCTGTGACTGTCATCTGTGAAATAATGCTGTTGGAAATGCAGTTTTGGTTCTACCTCATTCCCGCCTGCAAATAAAACCACGCATATTCTGCACATCTTTCCCCCTGAACATTGACACCTCCAGCGACATAAAATCCAGCAAGCGATGTGACAGCTGCCAAGGTCAATAAGAGTTATACTGAACTGCTGAGTAAGTGCTGGTCACACAAATCAAAGCTGTATAAGGGCAGCTTAACATACACAAATCTGCAACTTATTCAAACTACTTTTTGGACTGAGAGATTTTTATCATTTTTCTCTTCCATGAAGTGTTATATAATGAAATGTGATTAAGTCAAAGGTATTTCGTGATATATTAGCATTGTGTCCTTTGTGTCAAATTACTGATAGCAAAGTGTGTTGAAAATACATTTAACATTTTTGAGAAACTTAACACTTAAAGGCAATTGTAGGAGGGCAATAATATGAATAAGAAAATAAAAATAATGTAGCAGGAAATTTTAAAGATACATCGGGCAACACTATCTAATGATGACCCAGATTCAGCTCTTTAGAGGAATTCCTAAACAAGAAATTCTGGGTTGGACATTTTCAGGGGTACTTTAAGCCTTCTGCCTTTGCTACACTTGTCAAAAAGGTTTTGATATGCATGTTAACTTTTAATTATCAACACACTAGTATTTCCCAAGATGTTACCCATTAATTGGTAGGGATAATAAGGTATTTCTGACAGGCCCAAGGGTTAGATTGGATTTTATATCTGAACTCTTCTCTCAAAGTCATAGATGTAGAAACTGCTGTATTAGATCAGCAAACTTGTATTTTTGTTGTGCAGTCATGAAATACAGAGATTTAGAACAATTGCATAGAAAAATCATTCTGAAATTTGTGCTTTGAGTAAGGCCTTGTGTGCCAAACCATATCCGTTAGCAAGTATTTACAGATGAGTTGAAAAGCTCTGGAAATAGAAATTGTTAATAGAAGCACTGCTGCAACTCTAACCGGATTGCCAGGACCGGTAACACTCCAGTAATTACAGTGAAGTAAGTGTTCAAAGGGGAGTGAGGATGGAAAGCTCTCCCTCATCTGTCAGGCACTTGCTTACTCCTGGATTTTTCTCTGAGAAAGAGAGCTACTAGCAGAAGGGCTTCTACCTTCCTTTATTCTATTTTAAGGTTGTTAATTGATCCTCTGAGGGAAGGTTTAGTCCTTTTAATGCAGTCTCTCCATTAACGGAGAGTCTGTACAAGAGAGGTTGGAGGCGTGTGGGTGTGGGAGCCATGCAACCTTTCATGCTGTTCTTCTCCGCGATGACTCACAAGGCAGGAAAGTTTGAGAACCTTCCTCACAGGGCAAGAAATGGAGCCCCGTTCCCTGCTAATAGCATGGGAGTTGTTATTGAAACACGCTGCTCGGTTTGTTTTCCTTGAAAGGAGCTGGCTGCCCTAAATTTTCCAGCTGTGGGTATGATAGCAGGTCAAGGAATAAGGGGACGGCGAGACAAAGAGACCAGATTGTGTTGGAATAGTCGTTATCTTGACTGACACATTCATCCATGTTGCAGAAACACAGCTAGTGGTGCTCTGCTCCGCAGTAGGACATTTAGCTTCAGATAAGCAAAATAAATATCAGGAGAAGCATCCCTTGTGAGATATTACCTTTGCATTAGCATAAAAATAACTTTGCAATGGCTAACTTTCTCCTGTAATAAAGAACAGTGGAAGCACAAGAAGTGATCAGCTTGATGCAGCCAACTGGTAATGCCAGTCACATCACTGCACAGGAGACTGACAGCCTGTTCTGATCTGACTAATGGGTTAATTTTATCGAAGCACTACCAGACTAAAGAACAGTTTTATCAAGTGTTTCACCATTTAAAAAGCAAGGCAGTTTGCCAAGCAAAATGGCCCATGGTTAAGAAAGAAGTGTTTCAGTTTACTTGTTCCCTGAGCAAAGCACAGTTTAATTTAGGTCTAAGGCACTATCTGGAAAACATTTCCATTCTTCTTACTCAAGGATACTGTAGTTACACCTACAAATACTACTACCTTGTGAAATGGAAAGAAGCTTTTTTCCCCTTTCATCCATGACTCTTTTTTACTTATCTGTTCTTTCTACTACCAGCCAGAAAGCAATGCCTGATTACTTTTAGGTATGTCCACAGCCCTTTTGGTCACATCAGTTCTAACAGAAGCCCACGGCAAGATTTCTACTGTTTCCATTCGAAGTCAGAGCTTCGATCTGAGTCAAGTAAGGTCTTAGTTTTGAAGCATGCAATCTCTGTTTTGATAAGAACTTCTATCATGACTTATTACCATATCTGAGTACCTTTTTGCAACTCAACACGCAGACTGTTAGTGACAGAAAGAAGGCTGAATACAACAAGCTCTCACTGGGGTCCTAGGGCATTGCCCTCAGTATTTAACAGAGAAAAAAGCTGGTTTCAAGTAACAATCTCAGTCATCCAGAGTCACGTCGTAAGTCTACTCAAAGAGTGTTTAGCTTTATTTTGATCATTTGCATACATTTGAGAAATACTCTAGTAACTTCTTGGTACAAGGACCACTCAAAATTAAGAAAAATTCTCCAATCCCTTGAAATTCTATGAATTTTCTTCTTTGGGCTTTGGAGTTAGTTGGTTGGGGTTTTTTACATAATCTAAACCACCAATATACCACCAATATATACCTATGTTGTACTAATTACACATAATTTTTTTATAAACCAAATCATTAGATTTTTCTCTTAACTTAGAATACATACAGTTGTCATTCAGCATAAGCCTAACTTTCAAATGGTGCTTCTATGAAATGTATGAAGGAAACAAATTTTAGTCTGAAATGAAATATTAAGATGTTTAGATTTTCTGCCATTTTCTTCAAATACTCTATGCAGTCCAACACCAACTCTCAATCAACAAGTGGCTGCAGGCCAAATTCTTTCGCAACCCCAATCCACCACATCACTGGTCAGAAGCTGCTCCAAATGAGTTCAGATGTCCAGTAACTCCACCTTTCTCAATCAATAACTGGTTACAGGCCAATCTGTGATCATGTTCACATCAGTTTACAGATACTACAGCCACACTTGGATAGTGAATCACACCTCTGGGGTAGACCGGAGACAGTTCAGCTGTGTCGATAGACTCTGCCTGCAGATGCAATTTCTCACCTCCCTAAAGAGGGCTCAAGTGATCAATTGTTGCAGACTTAACCCATCTCACCTTCTGCAATTGTAGCAGCAACGTCCTCAACAAAAGCAAGTGCTGTTTGGCAGGATCAAGTACCCTGCATTTTTAGATGTCTAAGAGCATTTCAGTGTCTAAGAGAACACGAGTTATTGAATTTCAACTCTCAAATCCGTTATCAGAAGATCCATTCAGTGCAGAGCTGCACTCTGGTCAAAATGCTCAGCAGGCCTAAGTTGATATAATTGCACTGAAGGCAATAGAATTCTACAATTCATAAATATAAAGAAATTACCATATTAAAGCATCCATTTTTTTTTTTTCCTAGACACCCCCAATGAGAGCCATCTGTCTTTATTTTTCTTTCACAGTCTTTGGCATGACTTTGTTTGAAAAGAGATTTTATCCCTGGATTTCCTCTATCAGACAAATCTGAGCAGCAAAGGTAGCTTAGTGTTTAAGTGCTGCAGAACAAAATTTAAGAAGCAGCTTATAGACACACAGAGTAGCAATCGTATGTCGTTAGACTGGATCTTTTTTAACTTTCTCCCTGATTTTTTGCAATTGTGTTGATTTTTAACAAAACTTGAGTGATTTGCCTAGTAGAGATATAAAAGAGTTTATTCTTGATCCTTTTCATGCAGTTCTCTGGGATTTTGTTGATAAACGACCTTGCAAACAGAGTACACACACTCTTGCACTTGCAGCATGAGCCAGACAAGAGTTATTGGCCAGGGGGCTGGGGGCTGCCTGAGGCTATATGAGCATTTGTGTTTTTAGGTTTGGGCTGGTATATTCAGGCACACATAATAAAATAGAGCTTTTATTTTAAAAATCAATAAAATGACTGATCTTAAGTCAGAAAACCATTTTGTTTTACTTTTACCATCATTGGGTTTTTATTGCATCTCCCATTTTGTTTTTTCCTTGTCTTTTTCCTGCCAGACAATCAGTCTATACTCCTTCTGAGATTCAGCTTTCTACAGTACCTTATTTTTCTGTGGTAGTTCCTCCCCTCTTCTTGCTGTTGCTGGTTTTGAGTCTTTCTCACCCAGGTTTTCCTACCACTTTCTCCATCAGGCTGTTAAAGTTAACTCTAATAGATAAATCATAGCATGGTGAACAGTTATGCCATTTAGAGACAAATTGCTGATTTTTTTTTCACTCTGAGCAACATGGACCAGTAAAATAGGAAACCAGGTGAGGCAATGAAAGACATGTTACACAGTTAGTTCATGTGCTACTAGTTATTTATGCCAGGGCTGGGCATACCAAGACCATGACAAAATTTACCTAAGAAGGTTCTACTCTTCCACCCTGCTCTCAACTGTTCATTCCCATTTCTATCTCAATCTGCCACCACCCAGTGATACCATCCTCTGTGGTGCCACAGTGCAGATCAACAAAATTATCCAGGCTAAAACCTACTTCACCCAGATCATTTTATTGCTCTAATTTATGCTGCCACCTTGAACAATTGCACAAACAACCACGGCACAGGTGGGAATTCAGCAATCGAGACGAGGGGAGGCAGCTGGGTGCTTCTTAAGCTGGTGTAGCTGCTACACATCTAGTGTTGCAAATCTAGTGTAAATAATTGTGTTCTCTTTCGCCTGGCTTCTTTCACTGTAACTCGTTAATATACTGAGCTGAATAGCTCAGAAGGAAAGGCAGCAGCTTTTCTAACTTTCTTGATATTCCTCCCAAAAATTATTTCATATATGACCTTGTGACTTCCAAGAAAGAAAGAAAGAAAAAAAATCGTTCCTGACATCTTTGATATCTTACAAAAATGGTGAGTCTGACTATTTGTTACACTCCTATGTTGTTAATACCAATAAATGTTAAAGATACAAAGATCAGTTCCTGTATAAATCTTGGTTCAAGGATGACGGGCAAGCAGCTAGAAAACATTTCTTCATGTCTTTTTCCCCTAATGTAAAACTCTTAGTAGAAAAATGATAAGGATAAATGGCACCTATCCAACTGATTCCATTATAGAAGCTGGTTTGTCTGCAACAGATGATTCACTATTTATAGTGTCTTTAGTGCATGCCTCACAGTATACTCTCACAGTCAATCTCAAAGACATGTTATTTAGGCAGGGTAATGTACTCATCTTCTCTGAAAGAGAGAAACTTCTGCAGACAAAGAAAAGAACATCTTGGGGGATAATATCTTCTTCTGTATTTATGGCCACTCAAAACCTACACAGATCTCAAGTACAACAGAACAAGAACACCAGTATAAAGCCAGGACAATCCTTCTGATTTTGGGGGACTCCAGATGCTCTAAGGTGTAAGAGGAGCATCTAGCAAAGCTGTCATTTCCTTCTAGAAACATTTAGACGCTCCCAGTTGGAGCCAAATACCCAACAAAACCAATTCTGATTTCTCCCAGCACAAAAGGTTTTCAGCTGAACTGCCAGCTCTGACATACATCAAATAACAAGGTGAGAAAATACAACTCTTGTTTCATGACAGGCAGTTATACCGGAGATACTACCAGACTGCAGCATACAGCAGTCACATTCAAGCTAGCTTCAAGCTCTTAGTCTGAGAGAAAGCTCTACAAATCTCCATACAGACTAAAAAAATACATGTATTTAAGACACTAGTAAGCACAGAGGACATACTCACAGTGATCTTAAGCCCTCTGCAATTGCGGCTCAGTTAAGTCTATAGCATTGCAGGGTGAGCTCCAGGAACTCATGGATTAGGATAGCCTGAGTATGCAACAGCTGAAAACCAGCTATGGAATCTGCTTCACTGATACATGGGTGTACAACCAGCATTTTAGCTGCCCGACACAAAACTGCCCTTTCCCCAGTAGAGCGCAAGAATAACTGTTTATTCTTCCTCATCTCAAAGAAAAATCTATTGTTAATGTTGCAAGGATTCACTCTCATAAAAGCCTCTGGCCCCTAAAAGAAGTGCTTAGTTTGTTTTTTTTCCTAGATATTGTTATTATACTACATAAACTGTAAAAATGGAAACAATGAAATATTTTTAAAGCAGTTTGGATAATAAAAAAATAAAGTGTTCCATTCTGAAAAAAATACCACAATGAGAGTTTTCAACATCAAAGCACGTGTCAATAAAATACAAAGAACTATCACAGAACACTACAGCCCTTTTATTTTTCTTGTTCCAAGTCACTGTCATCAGCCACTACAAAAAGAGGTTACAATGCTTTGCTTTCCTTTTTTTCTTTTTTTTAAAGCCTTCACACAGTGATACCCCTCTTCAAAATACTGAGATAAACCATCATAAACAAGCTTCTAAATTACCTTTGTGGCCTCAATTTTCAGAAAATACAAAAGCATTTAAAAATGTGTTATTCAGAATGTTTCAGATCAGGAGTAAACCCATGTTATGTTTAATACTCTGTATGAATTGAAAAGCTGCATCTCTGATGACTGCTGGTTAAGTATGTTTTTTTCTAGAGCACAATTGCAGAAACTTTAGGAAAAAAGATAGACTGAAATCTACATTAGAGGTAAGAAAAAAACGTTAGATTGGCACAACACCTGCAAATCCTGAAAACACTGGGCTTTAGCAGTTATTATCAAAGGGCAGTTAGACTTCCCCATGGGACACTGACATTTTTTACAGCAATAAGTGCAAAATCCTCTCTTGTTGATTCTTACAGATACCTCTGTTCTCAGACAACCTCAGTTAATAGACCTGGTGGTCTCACACGCATGCTCTTCATCCTGGGTTTGCTTTCGCAGATCTCTCTGCAATAAGCTATTTTCTGGGAGTGATTCATTGCAAATACAGCTTCTCACATCATTTCTTCCTACTCCTTCCTCAAGGTAAAGAGGGGTCTTGACAGTTTTTTCACTTCAGTTCCTTTCAAATAATATTAGCGCTACAAGGATGGGGATGGTTATGCATATGAAAGCTAATGTAATGGACTAACACCTGATTGAGCCAGAGGTCGGGCAGTAACAGATACTGGGACTTCACTGTCAGTCAGGCAGCGGTTCATTAAACCTTCCTGTCCTATCAAGAGCCCCCAAATAGCAGCTTTCTTCTGACTCCAGACATCCAGGCAATTTTTTTTTTATTTTTTTTTATCTTACCATGACGTCTGCCTCTAAGTCCATAAAACGTGCCAGCAAACTTTTACCAAAAAGCAGAGCAAAAGTCTTCCATATTTTCCTCCCATTTTAGATGGAGGTGGAGATTTTATTTTTTGCTATTCCATGATACCTCCATAAGTCTGCTTTCTCCCAGAGAATCAGTACCAGCCCACTGCTACTGAAGTGTCCCTTAAGCACAGGGCCAAAACAAAATAAAATTTTTCCCACCAAGGGGTGGGAGGGACAGCAGGGTATTTAGACTTGGTGAAAAGATTTGGTGAAAAATCAAATATTTGTGAAAAAAGCAGGAAGCGAAGAGGGCAAATAGCCACAAGGGCAGAATAAGGGTCCTGTGGCAATCAGAACATCCCTGTATCTCCCAGTGTTGCCTCAACAGTGGCAGCAACTGCAGCAATGTTCAAGGGACTGAGACATGAGCATCAGGGTAAGAAACCCTCCTTCCTGCAGTCATTCTCCAGCATCAGCTCCCCGCAGGCAGAGTAGGCATGGTGGGAAACCACTCTCCATCTTCAGATACTCCTCTGCCAAAACATTACTACACTGGGGAATGGTTTCAGGACAGAGAAGATTTTTGAGAATCAAGGATGGGAGCAAGGAGGGTCAGTTCTGAAGAGGACGTGAGAACAGGATCCAGGTCCTCAGGCTGGAGGCAGGAGTGGAGGAGAAATTATGTGACTTGATGGCTCAGGTGAGAATAGAGGGGAAGGGAAAAATGGCACAAGTATGGGGTGAAATGGTGGAGGAATAGGACAGTAGTAAGGTAAAGAAGTGGGATTTTGCTCTAACTCATCCCTGGCTGAAGGCTTTCTTTCCAGGAGATATGGTGGAGAGTCCATGGGGGTGATGAGCCAGCAAGCTACACAGAAGGGGCCACAACTGAAGCTGTGACCATCAGATTTTGGTTCCTGCTACATGTGAAGGTCAAGCTTTATCATCCAGGTTCCCACGAGCACGATGAAGATGCCAGCAGCAGTGGTAGCAGCAATTGTCTCTATAGGGGCTCCCTCCTTCTAGCAGCAGGGAGGATGCAGGATCCAGCAGTCCCATGCCCCGGGCAGCGGTTAGTGGGTGAAGCCACCTCTGTCCTCCCCACACTGGCCACTGCTCCCAGGGGAAACCGACTCCTCGCCTGACCCAGTCAAACCACTGACTTTTTCATCAGAATTCAGCAAAGGATCCAGATGCACAGCGTTATCTTTTTGTCCTGCCTGTAGCAAGGCAAGACTCCAAGGCTTTTTAACTAAGCCCAGTTGCTCTGAGTTTTATGACACTTACATCCTTCATAGCTGCCCCTGCAGACTACCTTTCTCTCTGCACTTTGGACTGTATTTTGTTCAATGATGTGTGAAAATTGGTGCCATTCACTGCAACAATTAGTCAGGGTTTTCACTGGTGTCATCAACAGAAGAATTTGGCTATTATCTTCCTATTCCACAAAGTCATAAAATGCAAAACTGAATGAACCAGATAAATTGGCAGTCGATCATTAATCTAGAATTTGTTTGATGTGAAGATCTTTTACTGATTCAAATGTTTTTAATATAAAAAAAAATCAAAATTCAGAACAGGATTTTTATAATTGGCAACGAAAGTGAATTTTATAGATCAGTTAATGTCTAGATGAGTTAAGGGTGAAAGGTAAACTTGACATTAAACGCTAAGTTAAGAGTGCCAAAGGATTCATCATTGCCACTAAAAGGATGCTGAAGTGAAACTATACTACTTTGTTTCCTTACTGGAAAAATAGGTTTCTAAGAACATTTGCCATCTTTGGAGTCTGAGGAAAATAGTGCAAACTTTATGCACCTAGCACTCAAACAATTAAAACAGGTTGGAGAGAGAAAATCTAAAGATTTAGCTCACTGTTTGAGCTGATTGAGAATTTTACACCTTGTTGACCCTGTTTCACACCACCTCCCTATGCAAGACTTGCATTTCTTATATCCTTGATAAAAAAACTACTATTAAAAGTATTTTAGTCTTTCAGCAGCATGTTTCAGTTTTCCAAAATACACAATTGATATTTTGGCTTTAGCTACTTGGCACCATGCCTTAATCTTAGAGGAAGATGCCAAGTAAGGCAGACTGCACAAAGCAGAAAATAACAAGCCTTCATGAACCATACCTTGTACAAAGCAAATTCCCTTGACCTCTGTGCACACCAGCAACTAACAGGAGCCATACCCATTTGCACTCAGACATCTTTCCTGTTTTCAATTCTAGAGGAAAGTCACTCAGTGTATTATTTCCCACAGTATTATTGCAATAACAATAGGCAACATACCCAAGTCAGCAGCCAGGTTGTCCTTCACATCACAAGAACTGAAATTTCAGGGTTTTTTATTTGTCTTCTAGACTCTGAGACTTCAGGTTTTGCTTTTTGATGTCTGTCCATGCAACTTCCACTGATAGAATTCATCCCCTAAACGCTGCCTTCATAGTATCAGTGCCACACTGGAAAAGCTGATCCAGGACACTACTACAATTAGTATGTAAGACCTACCAATGCAACCAAAAATCATTTAGTAATAAAGGATGAGTGACACAATCAATACTGTCATAGACTGGGGAAAAATTCTGAGTCAAGAAAAAAAAGAGATGTTAAGTGAAAGGAACAGCAAGTTTTCGACTCACAGAAAATACAGAATACACCTAAATGCCTTATGAAGACTAAAGAACATCACTGTCAGAAAGAATGGAGATGTAGGCTCCTGGTACCGTTTCAGAGCATAAAGTGGAATATGAAAATGCAGTGCCTATTTCATGCCTATGAAATAAAGTATGTGCAACAGCTAAGACGTTATAAACATTATAAGTAACTTTTGGTATCAGGATACAAGCCACAACTATTCAGTGTATATTTAATCATACCTTAGACCGGCACCAATATCAGAAATTAATAAAAGTGTGACATTAAGAAAATTAAAATATAGCCCCATTATAATATAGACCAACATCAGCATGTCATTCAAAAGTACATGAGAGATGACCTATAGGCTACAGAACTGAACAGTCACTGTTTGGACTTCATATTGAGAACCTTAAAAATATATACGCTCATGAAAATTTTAATAAGGCAATTACAGCACAACAGGAGGATTTAAGAAACAGAAAGAAGCTGGTCAGCTTATAAAATCTAATCTATAGAGAAAAGGAAAAAACTAATTTATGGATTACTAAGAGGACACACAGTGCGGTACACTAATACACACACTTGCCATTGACCTCAGTGCTGATGGCACTCATTTACTTTTTGTCCCTTAAAAGACCACCTCTGTATTTGGCTCAAAGATGGACCAAATGAGCAAAAAACTGGAATCGACCTTCAGAGGGAGAAGCACTGCATAGGTCTGGGATAAATATTAAATGCATCCAGACAGCTGGGTCTTTTATTTCCATTGCTCTTCTGAACTGATGAGCTCTCTACTCATCAATCATTTCTGAGTTGTGAAGAGTGACTAGTGATTTTTAGCTGCTTGACTTGAGATAGCAGTGCTGCTGTTTTCAGTGACTACAAGTCCAGCTCTCTTGTGACACACAAACAAGGATCTGGGCACAGAAGGAGGTGCTGGACACCCAGAAATTCAGTTGCTCCTTTCTAAAATGGAAAGAGGCAGCAGTATTTTGTTTTAAACAAGTAGCCAGCAAAGATTCTTATCAATGACCATGGATCAGCTCCCACAGCAGTGCCATCAGTCGATCCTCCTGCCTCCCAGTCTCTATAGGGGAAACATTTGTCCTCAGGCAAGCAGCATGTGCCTGGTCCTGCCCCGGAGTCTGCACGCTCCCCACCAAGGCACACCGGTAGGTACTTAGTCCTCTGCAACCTCTGCTCAGAGCAATCCCATCCCCTCCTGTTCTCCAGCCCAAGAATGCCCTTTGTAAGCATTTGATTGCTTTTTTCTGCTCATCACCACCACTTTATCATTCCTTCCAGAGCACTTTTGCTCCCTTTTTGCAGGCTGAAGCTCCTTCAGAAGAGATATTTCTAATTAGCCACTTACAGAAGGTAAAAGCCATCCCTAACTAACCCTTTCCAGGCCACTGCCTGTCACCACTCACAAGCCTGTCCAGCCAACATTTGCCATCTAAATGAATCAAACCGAAAGCCGTCCTTGCTCAGCTGTTCTCTTTGCTGCTAGACTGCACTCACCCAAGAACCAGGGATGTTTAAGGTGTTCTCTTGCCACACTGGTAGTTAATAGTCTGTGCAGCAGTCCCTGCTCTGCTGACCAACATAAACCATCATTTATGTGGCAGCTTCAGAACCCTCTAAAAGAGATGAAACAACTCCACTTGACCTTTCCTTACGGACGGCATCATCAGCATCACCAGAGTTGCGCTGGCTGTATTCTTACCTGCATAATAAATCTAAACTCAGTTGTAACTTGATGTCCAAAATACATCCCTTCTGCAGTATTTCCTTGTACTTACCCTTAGTGAAAGCCAGAACACTGCATGCAATGGTAATCTTTATTCAGTTACATGAAGTTATGGCAAAATTAAAGATGCCTACTACCAAAAAAAATTAAGAATTAGAATTAATACATTTAATTATTGTTCCCATAATTTATAGTGAGAGGCTTCATGACTTCCAAGACCTGGCAGCTTTTCAAAGCAGACCTGTGAGCCTTGATATGCAAACAGCTCCTGATCTGAGACTTCTTGCCAAAAGGCAAACTCAGAAGAGCAATAAATGGAACAAATCTAGACTGTCTTTGGAGATTAGCCAAGTCTTCATGAATGGCACCTCTTGCAAAGACAGGCAAGTGAAGCATCAATAAACCAGTAAACCAATAAACACGGAAATCTCTCTGTTGTATTCATTATATATTCACAGGTCTTTCTAAACTTAGATAAGAACCAATAATAATCCATTCGATACCCTGAATCTGACGCCTGGCCAAAAAAAAAAAAACACAAACATACAAACATTTGTTTCCGTTCTTGTTGTATAGACTTTTCCCTCTAACATGATTTGAAAATCAAATCATTCCTGCTGTTTATTTCTTTTGAAGAGTTTGAATTTTTCTCCAGTGATACGGCTCCCAATTTCAAATCTTATCCCAGAGGTGTGCTTGGAGACTCTCACTCCACAAAGAAAAACACTGTTAAAACAGCTGTAGAAACACTCAGCACTGTCTGATATATTAGCTAAGAATCAAAATGTGAACCAAATGGAAATAAAAACCACGGGTTTAATGTATATATGTACTATAGTCAAATGTATGATAGCAGCCAGAGCAGGTGTACTTGCTGAGACACCAAATCTGCAGCAGCACCATGCAGAGACAAGGAGAAATACCCAGGCAGCTCACAGCAGAGCTAAATTACTATGTGAAACACAAGAACTTCGATCAGACATGTCAAGCCAAGTTAGTCACACAGTTTGTAGCATTAAATAAGTATTTAATGTGTTTGATTATGTCTATCCCTAGTAACTGGATTAGGGATTTATGTCTTGCCCCAGAAGAGCCAGCATGAGATTTTGGGCCCATTTGCCATCACAGTATCTGGCACAGCCCATTTAAAACTCCAGATGCTCTCAAGAGACTCAAACTCCACTTATAACTCTCTGCTTGCAGTTGCAGAGAAAAGCTTGGATTGCAGTCTCCCTCCTTGAAGAGCCAAGATTTTGAGGCAACACAAGTCATGGGTTTGACAGCCTAAAACACACAGTGACTTCAGTCCTGCTAATCCAGAGCACAAACTCCAAGGGGACAGGTCAGGCAGAAGCAGTGACTAAAGTAAGTGTGACCAAGGCCTGCAGTCGCAGCTGTGCCCACCTCACTAGCGTCATTTCTAGTGTCAAGAAGGGAAGATCTTCCTCTGGCCACCCTCCTCCTTCCCTGTACCATGTTTCCTCCCTCCTGCTACACCAGCACAAGTGCTCAGCAGAGCTTTTGCAGGGTTAATTTAACAGTTTGCCCTCGAAGCACATTGACCCTTGTCATGGAAAACTCTGGTATGCACCAGAGACTGCGAGGTGCAGGACCAGGGAAGGGAGACGAGGACCGGTCTTACCCTCACACATGGGGGGAAGACCCCAGATTCAGACTGGACGACGGTAAATTTGTAGGTACACAGCATGGAATTGTTTTTGAAAGCAGTAGGAAAAACAGTTTGAGGAGCAGGAATGTGATATGTGATACCATCAGAACAGATAGAGCCTATTTTGCAGGATGAACAGCACACCACAGTACAATCCTTGTTACCATCAGTGAAGGGGCAGACAAGTTTGATTTTCTTTTTTTTTCTTTTTTTTTTTTATTAATATCCAATTTCAGTTTGAGCAGACAAATATATAGACATCCTTTAATATTTGAGATTAAAATCTTTATCCAAGCTATTTTCACTATTTTTAAATATTTCACAATCAGAACATGATGAAAAAGCTTGCTTTTCTTTACTATTTAAACACCAAAAGGAATGCACTGTTTAAGTTCCAAGTACATCATCACACTTATTTTAAAAATATAGACATGAGACTTGAGATTTTTCATTTTCCCTTGCACAACACCCAATAAAATCTTAAGCCCTGCAACAAAAAATTACTAGTGTTGCTCCCACCACAGCAACCTCACAAATCACCCTTTAATTCTAGCAAAATGAGACAAGATCAGCTCAGAGCTGAAGTCTCCCAACAGTATTTCATCTAATAATGGCTATCAAAAACCTGATGCATTTCAACTCTGGAAAAACATCACTTCAGCTGTGGAAACTCTTACCAAGAAATATATTTTTGTTTCCTTTTAGCAGCAGTTTCAGATGGATTGATCAGCTACACTCCAAAAAATGTTACCGTGCTAGCTCTAATGACTTCTTTGGATAAGTTATCAGAACTTTTCCCAGTTCTTATTCAGAGCTATTCTGCACAGGCACTGCCATGGTGCAAGGCTGATGCCCATAACAGTTAGCAGAATATTTCATTTGAGTTAGTGACTGGATTGCACTTTATATGCTTGAGCAGCACTTTGTAATGCATGTTCTGTCATTTTGGTTTACTCAGAATATTACTTTTTATTTCTACAGTGGTGTCTCTCTGAGCCATGCAAGTGACAGAAGTTAACATATTTTACATCTTGCCTCTGCTTTGATTTCAAGGATTTTATAACCCATTTGAAAGCTGTGCTGGCTGCTGTCAGTGGCAGATGTCCCATGGGTGACTGAGTGCCAGGCAACCCTGCCCGTTTGAACCCGGTGCTCTGCTCTCACCTTTGAATTCTCTTTCTTGGTAAGTGCATAGACAAACTGACTTCTGCATAAACTTCCTCTTTATTTAAACCTAAAGGTGCATTATTTTTTCTTTTAAAAACAATACTCTTATGAACAATGTTCATATTATTACAGAATATTTTAAAATATTACCAAAATTTAATGTTCTAAATGGTATTTAATGCAGGCATTATTGTCCAGAGGTCTGCATTTGATCAACCCCAACCCTGTAAACATCTGAGGTCATTCCAATCCATTTCATAAGAACTCCAATTCTATTTGGTGGAATTGTGTAAAAAATATATATGCATAGACTGTATAAGAAGAATGGAGCTATATGTAGTACAACTATGCAAAAAAAAAAAAATAATGCTGTGGGCATAATATCATTCTTGAAGAATTGAGTTCAACATTACCTACAGCTTCTAGTTCTATTCTGCTGTTGCACATTCTAAATTTTAATTCAGAAAACACAGAGAAAGATTCAATTTTCTTTCCTGGTATAGTCACATTGATAGAAAAGCTTTGTTTCTGCATTATGGTTACTATTAAGAGTCTACAACTTGTACTGCAGATTCACAACATCACAGACCATTTGAGAAACCCTCTAGGTTTAAGGTGAAAAGTGAAAGTTATTTTTCAGTACAAGTTCTGCTGAAAGCACACAGAAAAAAAAAAAAAAAATCCATCAGCTCCAGTGATTCAGTCTGTAGCACTTGGCAATCTGAATTCAACATGAAGCACCTATTCAACTAGGCTACGCTGTGTTCCCACCCACTGCCCAAAAATGCCTAAACACAATTATGTGACAAATCAGAGGATGCCAGAATGACAGTGAATAGGAAGATTTAGAAGCTTTCTTTTTTTAAAAAAAAAAAAAAAAATCCCTCAATTTCAGTGTGTTTTGAGGAAGACAAAGATAACTGCTCATGCAATAAGGAAAAATAGATAGACAAGTGTCTTAAGGTAAGACTGTTCATTTCATGCTTTATTAGCACAATCCTATTATATATTTTATTCCCTTCATTTTAATTAACAGAACTGCAGTATAATGGAGCCATCCTGAAGGCCTCATAGTTAAAAGCTGTAACTTCTATTACAATCTCTATTTTTAGTGGTATACAATTTTGGCCAGGGAATTAAAAAACATCTTAGACTGAAAACTGTTAGGTTATCTTGAAAAGAAAGAGAAAAGAGATTGAGGTCTACAATTTGAAGACAATCTGGCAGTACTGAGTTATAGGTCACTATAGGAACACTGCCTTAATTTGAAGTGTTAACCCCCGCCCGCAAAACTCACTGCAGTACTTCATTTCTTTATATGCAGGGTATGCACAGCTTGTACACAGATTTAAAGATATTTTGCATCTAGGTATACTTAGCATTAGCATTTGCATGTGCATGCCCCCATCAGCAGTGGTTTCTGCAAGGAGCAGTAGCAGGGGAGAGCTCAGGGTGACTTCACTGTCTGCCAGACCAAGGAGAGGTCTCTAAAACCCAAAGAAAGAGGTCACCCAGCCATACGAAAAAGAGAAACACCTGTCCTTTGGGCATTAGCAGCCCTCAGATTGGGTCTAGAGCACCTAGATGAGTCCTCCTGTAATCAGCTCCCACGAGGCAGCCCCTCCCAAGCAGCTCTTACTGCACCCAGGGACTGTCTCAGCTGTGCCTTATCTCACCCCCTCACGCCCTGGGGATGATCCTTAGCACCTGCATGTTTTGATAGGCATCAGGACACATTGGGGCTTTTTCCCCCATGTCCTTAGGGACACAAGTGAGCATATAAATTACACTTCCCAGCTAACAAAGGCCTCATTTGAGTTAAAATCATAGAAGGAATGTTTCACTAGGATGGAGCAGGGCTCTTACACCAACCTAACAAGAAGGTGCTGCTTAAACACATGTACAGCTTGTCTGGCCCCACAACCAAGCTGGAAGGTGACTATTCGGTTAGGCCCAAACAGCACTGCAGGAGTGAATGGTCCCCTGCATCTGGGCAGAATGCAGGTGATATTTCTAGCTCTTATTCTGGAAATAAAACTGTCGGGATCCCCGCCTTGTCTGATGTTCAAGTGAGATTGCAATCCATTCTTCCTAGACACCCATGCACCATTTCAGAAGTCCCTAACATCTCCTGGTCACTGCAGCAGTCTCCCTCAGAGTTCTGCCTATATTAAAGCACTATGATTTCCATCCAAACCTATTGGGAGTGATAAGAAACTAAAACAAGAAACGTTTATTTAACAGCCAATGCCTTAACTCCAGATATATTACTCTTTTAAAAAAATAACCCATGTGATGGTACAGATACTTCCAAAAAGTTATGAGCCTCATACACAGACTTTCTCTGAATGAAAATAAGAGTCTGCATCAGAAGGGCAGACTTTAATGCTCAGCAAAACTTATTTTGCATGAACCTGATATTCACTTTTTATGAAGTCTACAGTGAGCTAAGAGAGGCAGTTAGCAAGGATTAGATGGAGAAATGATCACAGTGTTACCTCGGGAAAGCATGGCGAGATTTTGAACTGGATACGAGGAGATTATTAGATGAGCAGCTCCTGCTTTCTGCCTCATCTTAGGGGGTATATAGATGAAGTTGCATTTTCTGGAGTGTATAATGGAGAACAAAATTAAATACAACTTCCTCTTTTCTGTAGGGGTACATTTCATGCAGGTAAAGATGACCCTGAACTCCCTAGACAGCAGGGGAAGGATGAGATGGTATCTCTAGCCCATAACCTGTTTTGCTGATTTGGGAGCTATAAAAGATGGGAAGAGAGGTCTAAAGGAGCTTGTTTCATTTTCAAAAACAACTAATGGAGAAGATGATATTAACAGCTTTTTAAAGCCTTCAACCTTCACTTATCAAAACAGTATGGAATATTTTATTTTGTCATTGACAAAATAAATAGCAGAGGATCATGCCTGAAGAAATGTGGTATTTTGGCCCTACAACTTTCATGGAGGTGTGATGAGTTGAAGAGCAGTTTGCCCTCCCTTTGCCAGTAATGTCACAATCTTAAATACTTTTGTTTCTTTTAACTCTACCATTCCCCTTATGTTTATATCCACATCACACTTTTATTAAACATTAAAGTTTACTTTTATAATGACACAATGTGTACCATACCCAAAAATATCAACCCCCACGAACATTTTTATTATCAACATAGGAAGATTTCCTGGGGAAAATTACCCTGAGAAACACACTTACAAAACCAGCAACATAAGCAACTGGCATGGTTCCTGTGTCCAAGGATCACTTTATCCAGCTGTACAGGCTTACCAATCAGTGTATTTGCATAATGTACAGGACATGAGGGCTAACAAGTAAAGGTAAAGCAGTGCCTAAAATACTGGAATCATCTGTAAAATCTAACTGGTTTGCTTAATAGTGTGCTGGGGACACTGAGCAAGGCAAGTAATCTGCAGGTAATATGCTAGGAACAGGCAGAAGGACAATGACACTGCGAGACCACAGAGAAGTTGCCACGCTGAAGCGGGTCCATCACACATTGCATTTCTCACAGACAACCTATTTGCCATTTACACGTGTTTGTTATCTCACCATCAATGAATCAATAAGATTACAAGCTTATTATGCACAGTCAGGCTTGGATTATTGCACATATTAAGACAAAATATGAGGTTTTTTAATACTGAAACAAATGTTTTGCTTGTTTAATTTTTAAACACCTACTACTACCACAGCACAAATCCTATTATCATCAGCTTTTAAAGTTATTACCTCAAGGTCATCTTCAACAGTATTTACCATTATGTTACCAGTTTTAACAAACTGTCTTTAGAAGGGTTTATATATTTATCAATTGCACATTTGGACCTTAAATCAGTCAAGTTAGTTGATTTTGATGAAAACTGGGGGGAAATGTATGAATTAATTTCAGTAGAGATGAAAATTACTCACCAGTATCTCTATTCAGAGAAGCGCTGTAATCTATTGTGGTGGTATTGGCAGCAGGACAAGACTTGCAGTACATCAGAGGAAGGAAAGGAGGTAGGCTTGCCCATGAGGGATAGCCAAGCCAAGTTGAGTTGTCAGACTACTTCTCCACCCCGCAAGTGGCTGAGGATGACAGCATTATTTTTGTTTATTATTCAGTCAGCAGTCTTTGGTGCCTGGTCCTGTACAAGAGAGGAAGACCAAAAAAAAGAAACAGTAAAAATGAAAATGAAAGTGGCCACAGCAGATCTAATCCAGAGCATTACAAAATACAGAGGTAATGCTTCAGAAGTTGAGCATCTTCCGTGGTGGCTTCAGACTGGTCTGCTCTCTTGCCTCCTAATCAATATTCAACAAACGAGAGGTGGCCTTCCTCTCTCTGAACTAATGAGTGGTTAATGACCCTAATCTGGTGTATAACAGATTGTTAATACTGGTACAAGAAAAGCCCTAGCGAGAACAGGAGGGCAAAAAAGTCATTTGCTTTAAACCGGTCACAAGCTGCGCTTCTCTCAGAAAAGTTATGAGAGTTATTTGTTATGCAGCTCTGCCTTATACAAGCAGAACAAAAATTAAAGGATTGTGATATTTTTAATATTACATTTATGAAGATGATTACCCAGCTGCTGTTTAATTTCCATCTGTGTTCTGCTGCATTTATACCATTAGTGCCACACTGTGGTTCGACAGACAGGCTGATATTTTGGAGAAAAAAGTGTGACTGACAATCACCATTTAACTTTGCGGAGTAGCAGCAAACGGGCTGTTCTATATATTGTTGTCTATAAATTATAATGACTGCTTTCTTTTTGCTGGCTTTTCAAAATCAAGCAAGAATCAGAGAGACTCATGCAAAACCCAGCAGTTCTCTGCTACATTGAAAGAAGTTGCCTCCATGATAAATTTGCAAAGCTTCAACTTAGTCTAAAGTTCCTCCCAGCAGGCAGTACACAATATTTTTATATTAGGGAGATATTTCAACACTTCTAATATACATTTGCTTTTTTTTTTTTAATCTTATTTTTATATAATTCTACATCCATGCACCATAGAACTGACCTTCATCTGTCTGTCACCCTCTCCCAGTAATACACTGCTGCTTTCCACACGGCAAACTAAATTGTGTTTTCCAGTCAGTAAAAAAAGGGGCTTTACAGGATACTCTCAATATACTTTGGAAAGGATGAAGAACCTTGTGGCCATCTTGAACAACTGTCTAACATCCTAGATCCTCAACAGGGCAGCAATTCAGCACTAAAAAGATTCCTAGGCTGTCTCCAGATGATCTCCTAGTACAACTTGACTGCAGATAAGCTCCTCCCTTTTCTCCTGTATCTTGAGTGTCCTGTCCAAGGCTCTTGAGCCGATTCTCTAGGCTCTGTTAATGGAAGCCCCAAAGGGCTTTAGGACCATCAAGTCTTCTCAGAGACCTACCTGGGATTAAAAGTGTCATCACCTACCTGAAGGGATGTTGTCTGTGGAGCAGAGCTCACAGAACCAGCACTTGTGCTATCTGGAGCCTTCTTCGTGTGCCTGTGGGAGGTCCCCTCCTCAGACAAGCACAGCACCATGCTCACAGCTCATGTTCTTAGTAACTTGCCTCTCAGATCTACTCTGATAGCTCCTACTGTTTCCTTAGGCCAACACACTTAAAGTTTTATATCCCTTATGATCCTGGATATCGATTTGGAGAGACTACAGTGGATCCAGGTTGTTTTGACCCAGGCAGGAGGTATTTCCCTATTGATGCACCTTTTTACCATTGCCTCACTCCCTGTGAAAACCTCTCTATAGCCACCTTTGATTTCACTCTGTTTCTGCTGCAGGGCAATGTGATACAGGCAACCCCACAGCAGAGAACTTTTTTGAGATGTTTTGGGGGGTTTTTTAACCCTATATATCATTACCTATTTTTTACAATAGGCTAGTCAAACTCCACCAAAGTTAGTATCACAGCATTTCTTGAAGAGAAGCAGAAATCAGCACCTCTGCTGTTACTCTTTTCCTTTACAAATAAGTGCACCAGGCTGATTTTTCTAGAATGAGCCTCAGCTGTTTTCCAACTGTCCCTTAACCCCTACCTCTTCAGCTTGGAAACAGCTCTTTTTCTCCCACATATAACACCTTTGATTGGGAATTTTCCTCCTCATAGCTGGTTCTTCACACTTAGAAGAGCTATAAATGGTGAAAAAGGTGCACAAGCCTTATCTTCTGAAAAGCGGAGGAGAATTGAGAGTTTTTTTCTTTTTCTGTATTTTATTTCTTGATTCCTGTTTCTTGATTTCTTCTTTTATAAAAGGAAAACCACTTGCATTTCTTTACTGGGTGTTAGCTTTCGGAGATGCTGACCATTCACATTAGCTATTGATTACAACATTAATTTGGGGTATTCCTTAGAAATAAAAATCAGGCCTATTACCTGCATGCATAGGTTCTAAAAATACACTGTTCCAAACATAGACTTTGTGCTGTCTCAGGCAACTATCCATAAATCTCTTAAAGCACTAAAACTCAAGGACTGGAGCTCATCAAGAAACAGTTGTCTTTATTCATATATCAAGCCAGCTTTCCTGATGTGACAAATATTCAATTATTTATACATCTAATAGAGACCCATATTCTGTCCCAATTCATTGTGGTAAATTCATCACAGTAAATTCAGAGTAGCTACACTGTTTTCAAACACTTAGGCAAAGTGTGTGTGGTCAGACACCGCTAATGACAACAGGATTGTTGGCTTGCTCTTGTTCTGTTTGGATGCTCTGGGATCCTCCTTCTGTGGAAAATTAGAGCAATATAGATTTAAGAGGATTTATTTATTGTATCACAGATCAAAAAGTTGCAAAATCATACAACTGAGAGAAGAAAAGAGAAACCACAGGGAATAGCAGGAACCTAACTTGTACTTTTACCTTTGAAAGTCTCCTCTTCAGTTAATTAAAGATTGTATTACCCTGAACTGAAAATCAACTGTTCTCATGGGTTTCAAATGCACAGTACCTTGTTCCTTCCTAAGAAATATAATTTTTCCTGACATAACTTCCTTCTTCTTAAAGACAGAGAAAAAAAATGTAGCAGCAAATCTATCTTAGAAGTAATAACTTACCCATTATATTGGAATAGTATTTAAGTGACAAGGTAATCAACAAAAGAGCAACATTATTTGCTCAGTCAATCTCTTTTGGAGTGATAAAACAATTCAAAGCCCAGGCCATTAAAATGCTGAGGAAAGAAAGGAAGAAGAAACCTGGGGAAAAGAAGCACGGCAATATAAAATATTCAGAGTACTTACACATGATAGAGTTTCAGAGACATTGGCCGCAAAATAGGAAAACAATTGCAGTGTTTGAAAACCAGAGCTGGGCAAATCAATGATCACTAGTCATCAACCATGCCTCACACATATCATTTATTCAATCAGAATCCTTCCTTCATCCTCCTCGACAGAAACAATAAAAAACTACTCTATGCAGTTAAGCCTCAATCTGTGTATCTGAGGAAGACAGGAATCAGATAAATTCATTTTAAGGGGGAAATTCTTCTTCTAATTTTCCTCACAGGTAGCAGTTTTCCAGCTCCCTGCAGAGCCCTACCATGTGATTCTCAATCAGTTATTGCAGAAGCACTCACATGGAAATAGTGGTGATAATATCTGGGTTCAGGGGCCCCCACACAAAACCAAAAAGCATTCAGTATTGATGACCCTGGATGTCATCATCATCTAACTGGGAGGGAAAAGTGGGAGTTATCATATGTATCAAGAAATACGTGACTAAAATACAAGGAAAAGCTGTTCTTCAATATATTTTTTTCGTATAGCTTTATCATTCCTATTAGCAAGGTGTGAAAAAGCCCTTGTCCTGAGAGGTAATCACATTCTGGTAAACCCTTTATAAGCAAATAGCAAAAAGATGGCTTCAGCCCTCAAATCAAAGAGAACCTAACATGGAGGAAGTCAGAAAGGAATACAAGGAGACAGACTCCATCAGGATGATAGGTCGTGGTCTCGACACACAAGGAGCCTCAAGTGTTTACCTGTAGCCAGCATGAATCTTAAGGAGCAATGTGAAGGACAGCAACAAAGACATTTCCAAGACGTGTCTTCAGACTGTGAAGGCAGCTTGAGAGAAGACATTATGTTTGTAAATAGAACAAAGCCAGGCTGGTGTCGCAGGATGATCTGTCACTTCTCAGTGAGAGATGATCCATTGGGAGAGGCTGTGACCAAGGGGATGGGGAAAAAAGTTAGCATTTGGCACAGCTACAGTTGTCAAGGTCAGAGAAAAGGATGCTCTGGTAACCAAAGCACAAGTAATTAAAGTCTAGACAAGATTATTACGGACTTTGTGTTAGGTTCCTAATCAAAAACAGCTCTTAGGGTCTGGGGTGTGTCTATGTCCCACAGCCACTAGTGACAGTGCCCTTTCTCTCTTCTCCATCCAGCCCTCCCATTTTCCTCTCTTGTGCCAACTCATCCACCTCTTGCCCTCTCTCTCCTCCTTTGTTCTTAATTAAACCCAGGCTAAAAACAACAGACGATGCAGCCTCTGTCATAACTGACATCACAGAGTAAGCATCATATTAGCTAATGCATTAAATAGACACTGAAAAACAGGGAAAGGGATAAATTATACCCTTGTCTGTTTGTTCAGCTGCTATGCCCTGTCAGATGTGTGTTGTGGTGTTTGTTTGTTAAACCTTCCTTGCAAAGAGCAATATTCTGAGAGCTCTGGTGCTGACAGTGCCGAGGCAAACATCTCCCTACCCCATGCTATTAGCAGGTTTCCCCCTTCCCCCCAACTTCTACCTTGTAGGAACCCCTTCTGATTTTTGTATTTCAGGAAGAAATTTTTACACTTGTGGAACTGGTGTATTGATCTGGAGCAACCATGGAATAAAGATGATTAAAAACTGGAGCTCTATGTAGGATTGTGTGAAATGTGGAAATACATGAAAAAATCAGGTAAGTTCTCTCCCAAAGCTGTAAGAAAAGGAAACTGATACTTCAATTTTAGCTACCACTAACAGGAAAAGTATCTTTTACCAGCTTTTTCCATCCCAAGGATAGATCTGGGGAATGGTATAGGCTTTGAACTAATATTGCAAAGAATGATCAAGTCTTTTTGCAACTTCTTTTTCTGACTGATTGATGTGTTCATGGCAAATATTCTTGTTCACAGATCACAAATTATAAGTGCCAACCCATACTCTTACACAAAATCATCTGTAAAGTGCCCTGGCTAATCATCTACAAAGTCCCAAAGTGATTCCTTGATACTGTGCCCCACTTTCCCATTTGTACCAGTTGAGTTCTGGTCTTGAGTTCTGACAAGTCCATAAAGACAGATGTAAAAAAGGTGGCAGAAAATGGAGGAAAATGTTAAAAAATAAGCAGACAGTTTTCAAAAATGTCATTGGAGATTCTTATAGACTTAAAAGAGAAAATGTTTATTTTTTTAATACCAGATATAGAGCCAATCACAGTCATGCAAGCCTAGAGTCACGTAAGCAAGAATTAATTTCAAAAAGAATATTGCCCATTCTGTTTAACTCGTGGAACCTATTATTTTTGCTGGATCTAGTTGCAAAGTACACTTATTCAAGGAAACATGGCAGGATACACTAAGTTTAAGGATTATACTAAGGATGAAGCTCATAAGCATTATACAGCACTCTTTACAGTAGTCCTTGGATACTCAAATTTTTCACAAATCACTTGCACAAAACAACCTGGGGTGGGGGATTTTCATACTAGGAGTATTGCAAAATCCAGAAACTCATCCAAACTTGCTTTTGTTCCCAAAATAGCAGGAATTTCCTGGGGTATAAAACATCTGAAAACATTTGGCCTAAGATGTTGGATGAAGGCACAAATAATGGGACTCCGGGGAATGAGTGACAACCACTGACCCTGCCTTCTGAGAGCTCCTGTTGTTGCAATGTAGTTCCTCCCTTTCTGAAGGCAAACAGCATAGCCTCCATAAATCAACACTCTTCTAGACTTCAAAGCCACTGGGACATCCCTATCAATACATCACTCAAGTCAGAAATTAGCGTTAACATGCTATATGATCAGTAAATAGTCAGTGTCAGACAGCAAAGGAGTGTTGATAGGTCCAGTCAATTATCATTTTCCTGATAAAATAATATCTCCAGATCTCTTAGTTGTGTTTCTGAAGCTAATACAGAGTCATGTTTCAAATCATGACCCTCAGATGCCATAAATTTCAAAGATCTACACCAGAATGCTCACTCACTTCAGGCACTTAAAGCTATAAAGCTTCAAAGGGGACAGAACAAACATTAGTTTAAGTTGTCCAAAAGAACATCTGCATCTGTACCAGCCACATGTGGACACAAACAGCTTGAGCTGCTCTCTCCAGCTGGGCTAAGTGACCTTATCTTAAATCTTGCTGAATTGCAACTAATGACCCAGAACATCCATTGCAACAATTTAAGCAAATAAACAAACACCCTGCCATCTTGCCCAGCATCTGAATCTTCTTCTCTGTGCCTGGTATCTTTACAGATCATCTTGATACTAGTCATGAAAAACAGTTGCCAGGATCTGCAAGAACACTTGAAATACTAAGCTGTGAGACATAGTTTACCAGAGGGCCACCTTAGCTTCAGAGTAACAGTGATAACCGGTCAGGAGGTCAACAGCACACAAACTGGAAAGAATCACACACGTAAAGCCAGTCCAGTCAAACTGGGTAGATTTCGCCCTTGGATGAAGGAAATGCAGTACATTTCAGAAGTTTTAAGTGTATCAAGTGTGCAAGAAAAGGGATAACAAAGGAGAAGCTCTTCTCCTGACAGCACAGACAAGGAGGCTCCAAACTTGCCCTAAATGCCTCGTGTGAGGATGGGTAGCCATCTACTGCTCAAGACTAATCTTATCTAGGAGAATCTGAGGCCAGTTCCTCCTGACATGCAGTATCATAGACATGAAGGCCAGCTTCTCCTAGGCAGAGAAGGTGGCCACTGCCAGCTTTTGCCCTGTTTGGATGGTACTCCCAAGGAGTGCAGGGGATGGTCCCTGGTGTGGCACAGGCAGGCCTACAGTTCCCAGATGTGGCCGTGCAGGATCCCTGCTCCCGAAATTGTGTCACTGTTCCATGAATACTCAGGGCCCTGCTTTGTGCATCCACTCTGCCTTTTGCAGTAGAGAATAATTGGATAAAGTGCATAAACAACACTGAGGGTCACTCCAAACCTGCGCAACACAGCAAGGACATGACTTTGTCCATGTCCTCAGCATTTGTTCCATCAGTTCAAACTAGCCATACCAGTTTTATGTTCAGTTGGAACACCTTTTCAGTGAAGCTTCATTTCTATTAAATTCCTGCAAAAACTGTATTTGGTTATGATGTTATGATGGAATTATTATAATCAAATTTAACAATGACTAAGCTGTGTGTAACAGGTCTAGTTCATGTAAACACACAGAGTAATTTTGCCAGAATATGAAATGTTGGTCTTTGGTTCTGTAGCTGCAAATAATGATGACATAATAGTACAAGGAAATTATAATATGGCTTGTTTGAGGCAGGGTTCTCTTCTGAAAAAAAAAAAAAAAAACCAGTCTTTAGGGCCATTACAAGTGCTCTCAGTTATATTTCAGCTGCAGTTGCATTTCAAAATCTTCCCGATTAAACACATCTAGAGAATGGGAAGATATTCCTCTTTCCGGCAAAGTCTTAGACTTGCAAAGTCAGACCAAAAAAAGAGATTGCTTTGGGTTGATTGCCTGTCCCCCTCCTCCCTCCTAGCCTTTTCTTTTCTATGGTGGCTATATATTTTGTTCCCAAATCTCTGCTTTCATTTATAAAGAAGTTTCTGGCCCCTTTGATCACAAAGAAAAACCTTTGAAATGTGAAATGAGTTTAAACCGACGCAGCAATGTGTGCTCAAGTCTTTAGACACCTGTAATAACAGTAGTTGGATGTGTGAACTATCCTATTCACGTCAGCAGAGTGCAAATTCTAAAGCCAAGTTAAATAGAGGACACATGGTCCAGTGATTAGATCATTATTTTGGCATTTGTGATGCTCAGGTTTAGTTTTCTGCTGATCCACAGAGTTATGGGAATTTGGAAGAGTCATTTGGCAGACGGTTTAAACCATGTCTGCTTCCCATCAGGGACCTGGAGTCTGGTTTGTGGCAGAATGGCAGGGCTCTGCCTCCTGCTCTCCCTTATCCCACTTGCCATCTATGGTTAGATTTGCACAGCATCACAGAATTTGGCCCTGAGACTAAAAATATTTGTAAATTACCAGATTGCACTCTTTGAACAGACCAGGGTCTCAGAGTTTATTAAATGCCATGAATTGTGAGAGGATGCAACATTGCATTTATAACGAAAATATACAGCAGATTAAAAACACTACAACAACAAAGCTGAACAGTGAAAGGAAAAGAGACTCATCCTGTAACCACAGCCCTGTGACTTGGGCTCTGATAGACTTTCTGTATGGCATCTTAAAAGAGGAATTTAACGATGTTTCAATATTTTTTTTTCTGACAACAGATGAAACAGTAAATTAATGGAGTAACTACTGCCAAAGATTAGTGGTGAAAGGTCTGGTTCTCCTAAAAAAACACCATGTAACATGTAAGTAACATGATAGGGAGGGGTGTGTATGTGTGTGTATAAAATTGATATATTTGTATGTATTGTTTCCCAATTAAGTGCAGGTCTATTTGGATCAGCAACCCTACAGAAGAATTCACTGTTTTCTCTCACCACAGTTATGACAGATTCACAATACCAATAATATTTTGTCAGATTCCTCACTGAAATAGCTCTGGTTGGAATTTATACTTTTTATTTCATCCAAACCCTTGCCATGTTAAAGCCCAGAAAATCCATGTTGACTTTAAGAGGACTGTGAGAAGAAAGAAAAGTCTGTACCTAGGTATGTTATTGAGAAATTTGGCCCTACATCATACTTCTAGGCACAAAGAGTCATATCTATCTATATGGAGCATCCATAATTTAAAAATGTATAAAATGCTACCACTAAAAACCATTACAGGGATCAAATCTGGAGCAGAAAATTGTGCACAAGAATCAAATCTGCTCTCCCATTCCTCAGTCCATTGATGCAAGAAAGAAGGGAATTTTTCCTTTCAAGCTGGCCTTTCATAGAAAGTAAGGCCATCCTATTTTCTGCCGAGCTTCAGGTAGCTTACAAGGATAAGGTCATATCTTTTAAGATGTACCATTAGCTTCCTTACTGCTGGAGAAAATTAAAAAGGAAAATTGCCTGTCACACCCAGAGAGCTAAGCTGATGATGAAGGCTGAAGTCTGCTCAGATTTTCATTCCTGGGCTTAGACTTTAAGGTTACCTTATTTACTTATTTTCATGCACCTTGAGTGCTGTTTAAAATACAAAACCTACCAAGTATTTGCTTTCTTACAAAGATGATAAATTGGGCTAGCTTTTCAATGTGCTGCATATACACAACCTCAACTTTTAGGTGATCTGGAAGGGTCTCAGGTAATTTTATCTTTTTGATGGTATGTAATCTTCAGTGCTAGAATGAGACACATTTTGTCTCTGTTTTCCCCTCACCATCTAACTCGTGGCTGGGCTGATGATGCCAGGATTGATGTGCCGAGGAAGAGATACTTGCTATTTTTTATTGCTTATATGTTATCTTTTAGTTTTACTATTATTTTTTCTGCACACTGTTTGGAGAGCAGTAGACCTATCACACTGCATCTCTTTCCAAGTGTCAGATTACTCATCCAAGCAATGACCTTACTTTACTTCTGGAAGCCTAAAGATACGTTTGTTAAAATAGGCAATTGGACACATTGAGATAGCCTGCCGGGCATGGTTACTTTGTCCATATGAAAGATGCTACAGAAACTAATGTATTTTGAAACATCCTTTTGCTTGGATAGCTGATAGGTGACTCCTTCACCATAGCTCCTGTTTTACTGATATGTCTCAGGGAAATTTTTTAAGCCTTCAAGATATAAAATAAAAGGATACATTAAAGTAACCATAAAAGTCTGTTTTAAACTAACAGAAGCGAACAAGCTTTTTGTTTGTAAACATCTACTCATGCCTAAGTACAACAGACCTTGAGGGTTATTTCTGCTGGAGAGATGCATAAGCTAGGGTTCTTTTAATAATAAGCATGATGGTAATAATAATGATGGTAATAATAATGATGATAAGAAGGAGAAGGAAAAATGTAACAGCATGCTCTAATTATCATCTGACCTCATTTTGTGAGCCATATAAGACCATTAAGTCCACAGAGAGATGCTCTGCCTGCCAGATGAAGCCAGCTTACTTGGTATCATAGCCCATGCAGCACACAGTCCAGAGTCACACTGGAAACCTGGCAGGCATGCTGCAGCGTGAGCCTATGAGGGCATGGAGTTGTCTCAGGAGGTAGTCAGAGACTGGTAGGTCCTGAATGCCAATGATATAACTTGAATTCTCCTGGAAAAAAACAGTCTTGGCAAGTTACCTTCACAACTTCAAAGGCAAAGTGAGATTTGCAAATGATTTTTATTACATCAGTTAGTGGTCTTGGAAAAATTAGACAAGTTGTAAAACAGATGAGCCATACTCGGATGTTACCAAAATATCACATATGTACAGATCTAAACTTCCTATTCCTCCCTGCCCCTCCCAGTTTCTAACGTTGATATGTGAAGGCCAGCACATAAACAAAATGTCTTCCTTCTTCAGAGGTCACACAAAGCCCTTTGATTGCAACAGGATTTTCTCTGTAGTAACTAGAAACTGGCAGACCCTTTCTTCTCTGTCCATGGAGAGGAAGAACATCCTGCACACCACATTTAAAACAGTGATGACAATGCCCCAACTAACGCCTGAGGGGGCCAGAAGTCATCAGATCATGTGGTCCAAATTGGCAAATACAGTACAAAAGAATTGCTTAGAGAAGAAAGAGAATTTTGTTGACCTTAGACATCTCTTATTGCTGCCTTCCCTATGGCACTTCCTTCAAGCTCTGTGGACTCACTCAGCACTCCACTCTCAACAGCTTTGCAATCCATCTTTAAGATACCGTCACTCCACACTGGAGCACACCCGGCAACCAAGCCCACTCCCTCCAAAACCCTGCTGATCTTTGTCATTACAGAAAGGAGCCGCATTCAAATATCTGTCCTGTCTCATAACAGCAACAACCATCCACCAGCTTCTAAGACAGTGTTTCCGTTAATGTTTGAGTAAAGGCAATCAGTGATGAGAATCTCAAGAGAACCAAGCAAGGACAGAAGAACCATGGAGTATGTTTCCCTGTTACCATGTAAAGTATCATTACCTTACACGTACAAAGGTTATTGGTACCCAAATCATCTTCCAGGGAAGGACTTACAGCAATAAACCCCATCCTGTGGCCAGTCTGTCACATATACAGACACTCTGCAAGACTTTAATAAAGTGACAGCTTGATGCAAAACCACAAGCTCCAAAAAGAAAAGTAGAAATCCAGGTATATGCAGCAAACCATGCACTTGAAACCAAGAAGAATCCCGGAAGCAAATTCTTTACATTTTTACGCCATTTCCTCTCCCCCTTCTACCATTCAATGCTCTTCTTTTGGCAAAAGCAAAGGAGACATTCTGGGCTAAAAACTGAATTTTTCTTTACATGGTCATTGAATGTACACAGTATTTAATTTACAGACCAAAACAATCAACAATATGGAAATAGTATTTATGAACATATTCAGGTTTTATTCATACATGCAGAATACTGCTATGCATAAAACATGATATGAAACATAGCTTTATGTATTTTTACTAGGCAAACTTAAACTTTGATTTACGTCCATTTCACTAAAACTTTATTGCTTCCTCGTCAGATAGGACAGATTCCTTTCTGTATCTTAGATGGTAAATATAGTTAATGTGCTGAGGCTGCAATGGATCAGCAGTGAAGCTGTTTAATAGAGACATAAATTATTTCAGTGACTTTTCCTGCAAGTGAGAGATGACTCCATGTGCTATAAACTAATACCAAAGGAATGATGCTCTTTCATGCTAGCAAAGTGCCTGAGCTATATTGTTTTTGTATCCTGTTGGGGATGCTACAAATGCAGCATGTATTACAACTATATGCACTTAGGCCATTTTTCTTTGCTGTTTTTAATGGTCTCCTGCACTGAAAATTGAGCTTCAGTGTCTGAATGAAGGCAAAGCCAATTACTTTCTTTGAAACCTCTCTTTAAAGTCTGCAAATCCCAACAGATTTTTTAAAACCTTTCCATTAGCTTAAAAATATATTTAAAAATAATTACGCCTGTAGAAACTAAGAAGTGTGAGGCATGAATGAAGCTGGATGGCTGGGGAGAGCCACGTGCACGTGCCTGCATGCCCTTTCCCACACTGCAGAGGCTGCTCAGCAATGCTCCATCTCCATTAGCCTGCCCCTGTCTCCAGAGACTGTATTATAGTTTCCAGAGCATTTTGTTCAACTTGCAGTTCAAGTGCACTTCTACTAGGAAACTAGTTTCTATTTGTCCTCAAATTGGTCACTTATAAAAGATCTTTCATGTGCATTGTGGTTCCTCAATAGAAATCACAGGAACACAGAGGAACAGAGCAGACGTTTATTACAGAGCCACAAAAAATGTGCCATCAGGCAGTTAACTGATGTAGAAGTTCATCCTGTGAGTAGTTTTCACTTATTCAGTGCAGCCGTATTGTCTGTACACTTTTGTCCTTGCCCCCATAGGAATTCATCCTTTTTCCTCCCTTGTACATGTTCTTACAAACTTAATTGCAGTTTCCCTCTTTCTGTACCTCCCACCAAGGCCACTTTGGCAGTCCCACAGATGGTCCCTTTGTTGTTGGGTTTTATTTCTCCACCAGCATGAGGCACCTCAGATAGGACATCAGGTCCTTACTTCCCACTTCTCCTCTCTTCCTTAAGCACTCCTTCCAACCGTTTCTCCCTCCTCTCCATCCTTTGCATGAACTGGCCTCCTTCTTTACACTGTCCTTTATCTATTTCTCTGTAGACCAACACTAACCTCTTTTTCCCTGTACCTCCAAATGAAACTATATGGTCTACAACTGCTTGCTTGGTTTCTTTCTCCATCACAAACCTTTTCATCCTTTCCATCACTCTCTGCTCCATAGAGCCAATGCAGAATCTTCACGGCCAAGTCATTCTCCCCTAGAGCCCCCTTCCTGCCCCATACCTATATACCACACTGCCTCACTTGGGTCCTCACATTTTCTCCTGTATTTCCTGTTAAACATATTCATTCTCTTTCTTTTATCCAGAACTGTAACGTGCAGCTCTGTACCTGGAGATACGTGGCTCTCCTTGGTTGTCCCTTCCAGCATCTGTGTCTATTCAAGCTTATACCAAGCCATCAGTTCCCCCCAGGACTGGTATGTCCATCTCTCACTGCTGCCTTCCCGTATTTCTATATCATTGTTCCTTGCACGTGCTCCTCCTAATGCATTTTCTCCTCTTGACAGCAGCAACAGAAGAGCCCTCTGCAGTCGCTGGCAAAGCCTCTGCCTCTGCCTCGTTCCGGTGCAGCCACAGTTTGACCTCCTTCTTGGTCTGCTTCACACCCAGAGCTCTGTGTTTCTCCACTCAGACAAACTTTTTCATCATAAAAAGATTCTAAAATCTATTTCTTAAGTGTATGAGAAAAGCGTTCCTGAATCTGTTTACTTGTTTTCACACAGAATGTAAAATAGGAACAAACTAAGCATTTTCATCATGAAATGTAAACAGCAGACAGAGCCCCTCTCCTGCTCCGCACTGTCTACCTCTCCTTCCTTTCCCACCCACACCATGTCTCAGTGCCACCCACCCTGGCAGCAACAGCCACGCCACTGTCCCACTCTCAGCATTGCTCGGCATCTACATGGAAAACTCAGCCCTTCCCAGGTCTTCATTCTCTTTTCATCACTCCAGCAGCCACTGTAAGAAATATTTCAGCCCTGCTTTCAAAATTTAAGTGAGAAGTATGGATGGTCTGCATCTCTCCTCCACCAACCCCTAAGGAACATTTTTTTTTCAGGGAGGAATGGGATTTGGGGGAGTCCCTTATGGCTAACTTCTCATTGAATATAAAGCCAGTAAAAGCAGCAATGTAACAGTTATTTCCCCATTGTTCATCCTGCTTTCCAATTACAGAACATACAAACAGGCAAGCACTGAACAAAGCGCACAAAACTGAGCTGGCAATATTAGAACTGAAGTATAACCATAAAGAACCCAAATTACATAAAATTTAAATATAGTGATAAATGTATTGCACTTTGAAGTATATCTTCCCAAGTTCTCCCAGAAAAGTCTTTAGTTACGTCTTAGAGTCTAAACTTACTCTCTCAGGAGGAGATTCTCAGTCATCAGTCTTTTCTGTAGTGGCTAAAGACTACGTTAAGTCACAACAGAGAGCACTTAATCTGAGAGATCTCCATCACTTTCGACATTGTTTTATTTAAACCTATGATGAAAACCCAAGTTATCTGCATAGAAACCTCCAGGACGGTCTCAGAACAGCCCTCCATATTGTGGCTGAAGCAGGAAGATCTCTTAAGGGAATGTTCAGAATGCACCATGATACAAACAACATCCGAAAGTTCACGTTTCACCTGTAGTTCTGAGGGAGCTAGCACACTGATTTCCACTACTGATCATGAGTTTTAAGGTTTCCAGTTCCTTCAATGGACACAATGTTCTTCATCACATGCTTTGAGCCAACCCCTGGAGCAAATCCTGCTTTTCCAAACTGAAAACAGCTGCTGTCTTTCATGTCCTGCTGCCCCAGGCATCTCCAGAAGAGCCTGTAGAGGCCCCAGTTTCCAGTAACCTGAACCTTATTGCCAGTTTGGGGTATCATAAGAACTCAAAGTTTGTGTTTGCATTTGTGATAAACTATTTGTATTGGACTGCCTACAGGATGCAACATTCACCCTTTTCCAATGGAATGTACCATCCATTCAGTTTACTGATTTACCATTAGGCTTTAGCATTTTTCCCACCCTTCTTTCCACAGCACACGAACCATCAGCCTGACAGTCCCCATGGTCCAGGAACCCCAGCACACAAAACATGCCCCAGAAACATCTCAATTCACAGACTTCTTTCATTGCAAAGAATATTGCTGTGATCTCCTTTTCTCTTGAACCACTCGGAGATTTCCACAGGAATCAACGGAATTGCATCTGACTGAAATTCCTGTAGCCGAGAATGAAATTTTCCACCTGTTTCCAGCATTTGCAGGCAGATAACACTCAATTTAGGTGGCTGATGTTAGTGGATGCAGTGCTTCGTACCCCCAGGCTGAAGCAACAGCTCAAGGAAGTTTTCCTTCCTCCACCCTCTCCTCCCTTTAACACTTTCTTATTACACATAAGTTTCCAGTCCCATCACTTCCCATGTAAAAGCAATGTCAAGATGGAGGAGGCAGCTGAAAAAACTCACTTTAAACCCTAATATTATTTAATTTTTTTTGATGTTTATTTCACCTGGAATGGTCTGGAAATGCACAGTTATTTACAGTGAATTATTACTTCCCTTATTAGATATGATAACCACAGAGAATAGACTGACATAATTCAAAATCCACAGAAAATGACAATAAACATCTCTGTGATGCCAGAATAGCTTTTGACTTACTAAAAAGGCCTCTTCTATCCCGGAAGCCTTTGCTTAGCTGAATGCGTTAACGGCAGGGCTGGATGTCCAGGAGAATTACATCATTTGTCCACAATTACAGTACCACACTAACCCAGAAGAACTGGTAAAAGCAGAAGAATTCATTCAGATGTTCCTTTCAGATTTTCTGGATAAATAAAACTAAATTTGGGAGAAAAATAGCAAGGAATTCCTGAGCAATTAAGTTTCGTCCTAAAAATGCCAATTCATGTAAGGGAGGCTGAAGATGACTGCCTAAATTACTGACAAAATCCAAATAATTTCTGAAGTTTAGACTCACAAAAATTTTGGTTTTCAACTCTTGCTCCCCATTATTATTAATTATTCTCTTTTTGCTTGAGGACACATTCAGAGAATCAACATTGTAAAAGCACCAAAGGACAAGGACAGATAGATGGGTTTTCTTCATGTACAGACAAGTTTTAAGTACGGGTAAAACTGAGAGATCAGCCAGTCAGAGGTCTGTAGTTCATCTTGTCTCTCATTTTCCCCTGTGATTTTTTTCTCTTTTGATTATCAAGAAAATCAATAAGGTTATGTTCAGTGATGTCTGAGACTTGTCTATCAACTCTCTATGCATGAAAAGTGATCGATTTCCATGATACTACAGAAAAAATAGACTGCCATCACTTTTACAACCCAGGTTCTATATTTGAACTTGACCGAGGTGATCAGCCTGTAATTCAATGCTTACTGTCTCTTTCAGACTTTAAAACCAACAGAACCCTTTTCAGTGATGTTGTGTGTTTACCCCTAGAAGGAAGAACACAGTATTTCACACTTTTTCAACTCCCAGTTGGTTTATCCATTTTGAAGCAGTCACTTGACCAAACCAGTTGATAAAGTTGGAAGTTAAATGAAAAAATACTTTCTCTGTACTGCTGTCAACAGCTCCAGCACCCCACAGATAACCGATGGCTTCCAATCGCTCTGTGACCTGACTCTCTTTAGCACTTCATTTGTGGACTATTTTATTTTTAATTTTTTTTGACATCCATAAGTCTTGCATGTAGCATAGCTGAGACACCTACTGAATGAACTAGCTCTGCACTGGTGGTGCTACCAAACAGGCAGAGCTCACATGTCTTGCTTCTTTTTCCGGCATCCTGCTGTAGCCCTACACCTTGCTTTGTTGTATCCATAAGGTGCTAGACTGCAAATGCTGAGATCCAGTTCACTTTCAGATGTGCAGTTTTGCTTACGCTGGGTAAGCCCTGCTGATTAAATGATGCAGAAACATCCTGAAAACAAGTCTGACACTTTGAAACTGCAGCACACCTGCAGCTCAGCAGCGCATACATTCATTTTTCTCTGTGTCCAACAGTTTGCGCTGCCACTTGTCTTGAGAAGCACCTGGGAAAAGGTGTGTTCCACACCCTGGCATTTTTGACCCATATGGCCATATAATATAGTACGCACATATATTATGCAAGATGCCTATCTCTCTATGTGGGCTCCCTCAGTTTCTGACTCTGGCCAGATTTCTGACTGAGCTCCACTCTGAGTTGGTACTTCCTCCAGTTCTCTGACCTATGGTCTCCTTAGACCCTGACTAGACAGAAGAGAGGGACTTTCCAGCTCTTTAGTCTTAGCTCGTCCCTGCTTCACTCAAGGTTTCCTGGTAAAACCAGTGCAGCTTTCTTCTCTGTTCTCAGTAGGATCAGGAATGAATTGATAAAAAGACAACTTTCTCTTATTGCAACTAGGAATTCATCCTTTTTTTTTTCAGTATCCAAATTACAACTACCACTAGCGGTGGAAGAGTACAAAAAAGTGAGTTAGCTTGCAGCACAGTTTTCATTATCTTCCCAGTATCAAGTGTTCGGTAGGAAAAATCTACAGTTCAACATTTATCAGGAAAATACTGTGATTTAGTCTTTACATTTCAGCATCATAATTTGGCAAGAAATTTGGTCCTCATACAAAAGAGTATTCATACATGTCATGATCTCTCCATGACTCAGTCCTACAGTGTTTCACAGGAGAGAATACTCTCATTGAAACAACAAAAAAATACGTTTCTACTAAATTCATCTGTAACTGTTTTACAAGTTAATCCAGATTAATGTGGATGAAAAACCATTAGAGAGTGAACTACTGTAGTCTTGGAAGTAAAGTGACAAAACAGCCTGGGTTTTTTGGCTGCTATATTTTCAGTCAAATCATTTTTCCCTTTTGTTCACACTTGTGCCACACTTTCAAAGAAAACAGTTCACGAACATTCAGCTCAGAGTAGTCTTACATTTCTGTTATATTATCCATCCATTCAGAAATCATCTGCCCCAACAACACTTCATCAGCAAATCTCTCTAGGTTGTGCATGTTCAGTTTCAAGTGACATCACCATTATTTTTTAAAATACAATTTTTTTTACCTAGTAATTTCTGTACTTTTAGACTTGAATATGCTTTTTTATATTACGTAAAAAAATCCAGAAGAGCACATACATGCTAAAAAAAAGGGTCTTATTCCTTTCTGCATTGCAGTCCTGTCAATCAGTCATATCTGTGCAAAATAAGTGCAGCATAAACAAAGTGCCAGGTCTGATTTGACTTCAACTGTGCAATGCATAAATAAGGTGCAAAGCAGGGAATGACTGACCACAGAAACTTTATAGCAGGTTGCTGGATAGGTACAGAAGTATGGAAATTCTGGGTGTCAATAACTTAATGTAAATAGGCTATGTAGAAATACAAGGCTGTATTTCCTATGGGTATACAGTATTTCTCATATACATGCCACAGTTTCCTTAATACATTATCTCTCTGAACATATGAAATTGATGACTTTTGCACCATCTGTACCTAGAAGATGTATAGGACAGCAGAAGCTACCATGTCTGATATAAAAAATAAAAGTATTGAAAAAATAATCCATTTCCTAAAATCCAATCAAATCTGACTTCTAGCAGAAACAGTAAAGGAATATCTCAACATGTGTAGTCTTGAAAACATTCTTACTGGACAGACTGACTGTGTTAACCCTAAGCTAACATCCAGACACACTTCAGAGCAACCCCTGCACCAGTGGTGACAGTTACACTCTCTAGCTTTGTATCTGCACTCCAGCTGCTCACATGCTCTATGTCTTTCTTTCATTGCTATTTATTTATTTATTTATTCTTATTTTATTTTCATATACTTATTTCTGGAATAAAAGACACACTTTCTAAGGAAGCAGCATGCTCCAGTGGGAACAGGACCAGCGCAGCAGCAAGGAGATGAAGATTCAGGTTTTACGTCTGTGCCTGACTTGCTGTACAGTCTAGTTACTTACCTTCTGTTTATCAACTTAGCACTATATAAAAAGGATGCATTAGCAGAATTCTCTCCAATCTAAACAAGTACTGAGAATTACTATAAAATATGAGATATGATCAGGTGGGCTTTTCCAGTTCCTTAACTAAATGGTATGCCTTGGCTGAAGCCTCCTCACTTGCAGAAGTCTGTGCCACCCACTGAATCGCTAGAGAAGTTAAAATAGATGCAAACTGGTGGGTTAAAATGAAATGGAAAAATGGAAAAGTGTCAAAGACTTTAGGTTCCCCTCCCTAGCACTGAACAGCTCTGACAACCAACCTCCTAGCACACCAAGTAAGATGAGGGCTGCTCGGAGCCATCCCACTGGCTAGCCGTGGGCGACTGCCATCTGCCGGGATGGACCTCTGCTTTGAGGGTACTGCCTCTTCCCCTCTTCATGATAATTCAATGAGTATTTAAATATAGCTGGGGATGAGTGCTGAGGATCACAAAATGCTACTCAAAGGATTTCAGAGAGAAGCAGGAGAAAGGCCCTCAAGAGCTATAGCTGTGTAACTCAGAATTATAACATGTATCTAAGTAGCTGGAGGGGCACTGGTGGTATTTAACTTCCTCTGTACCAGTAACAGAAACAACAGCTCCCAGGGGCAGCCAGAAATTGCACCTTATCACACAAGAAAGAAGCAGAGAAGGTAACAGTGCGGAAAGGACGTGCAGATGGAAACTTTGGTATTAAAGGGTACATAAAACTTTCTTGAATGTAACTTTCATTAGAATATGAATGCTGAACAAGTTAACAGAGCTCAGAGAAATAAAATAGGTGAGTGGGGAATTTTGCTGGGTCCAGAAGGGAAACCATGTGCGAACATTTGTCCCTTTTAGATAATCAATTCTCCACATATGCTCAGACTGTAGTTTAAAATATTGAACATTGTTTTCATTAAGAAACACTGTAGAGTCTACTAAGGAAACACATTTTGTTAGATTCACCTGTGTAAAGGATTTGCTCTGTTCTGAAATTAGCATACTAAATTCTACCTAGACTTGCATCTTAATAGAGTTTACTGAGCAAATGCATAAATAAGTTTTCATCCATCATCTCTCTGACATGCAAGCTAAAGTCACTTTTAATCTCTGCATAATAAATGGGATTAAGCATTCCCTACATATGTTTCATGACAGTTTACAAGAGCCCAGTGGACAAATTCTCCTGAACGGCAATCCACCTTTTTCCACTCTTCTTGCTTGAGTACTAGGTTTAATACCTCATGCAAGTACCCTTCACTCTTCCAGTGAGTCAGCTACTTGACAAACAGTCTACACTGCAGAGATACACTCCGATGGGGTTCATAGGCTAGCATTAGTAGCAAAGCTTTTTATTTCTGGAAAATAGTAGAAGGGCAAATGACACAGAAAAGGAGAAACAGGTTAAACACCCAGTTAAAAAGAACTGAGAAGCACAAGTAAAAGGAGGGAGGACAGTCTTTTTAGAGAGCACTGAATAAAGGCTCTTTTTCCCTAAATCCCATTGAACTCCTGGTACAAATATAGGCTCTCTTTGATATCTACATTTCCTCGCAGTTCCTCATCTGTATAAAATGGGAAATACTTCCTTACTTTGTGTGACATACTGTGACCATGATAGGTAATCACATGCAATGACTACCAACACATACTGTGAACAGCAAGTGCAAAAACCAGTTTTGGAGCCTCTCAGCACAATGATTTTGTCTCCTGTCCTTCCACTTCTCATTGTTTCCCCAGTAAGTCTGTACGATTAAAATACCAGTAGGTGAACACCACAGTTTTGCACCAGAATTGAAGGGAAGATCACTCACCATATGAAGTCAGTAACTACCTGGGACAGGTCAAGTTCAAGACCAAACTAAGGAAATACAACATCATGCTTAAAGCCAACACCCCTTCATTATCTCAGTCTTGACTGCCACCTCAGAGATGCTTTTCATCACATGCATTAGCTGTTCATCATTTGTTGATAGGCAGATATCTCATATGCTTTTCACAAAGCTATAGGATCCCTGACACAGATGGAAGCTGACGCTCAAGGCCACAGGGTGAAAACATGCACGCTGATATTATGTACCCAACCCCAAAAGAAGGGTGGGTACAACTGATGATTCCTAAGAGAGGACAGGTGAAAACAGACCATTAAACCAGTTTGATAACATCAGGCAGTGGCACTGGGAACAAAGGAGGCCAGAGACCATGCAGCTGCTTCATTCTGGTAAAACTAAATCTTTGACACCAACCACCAGATCAAATGTTCAAGTACTGGCTGCAAAGGCTTCTCCAGCTGACAGAATTTCCTTTCAATAGGCTACATGCTTTTTCCGATGTAAAATAATCCCTATAATGTCTCTGGTAAACCCCAGTTAAAAGTATGTGAGTATATTTTCAACTATCCACAGTAGTAGCATTTTATTAACAGACTGGAAAAAAACCCAAAGTTAAAACTGTGAATTCAAATTTATGTCAGCTCATTGAAGACAGAGAAAAGGTTTGAATACATTTCCATGTTTTTTCTTCATTGGGAAAAGTAATTTAAGTCATGTGCATAATACCACTGACATTTCAATATTTTTCATCTGTTCTACACCAGTTCGGTATTTTTGTTTGATATCTGTAATAAGACCAAATTTAATATCATCATATAATTTACTTTTTCTTTCTTTTTCCACCTGTGACTTACTGCTCAAGTTCCCAGACAAACAAAAAAACTGAAAACAGGGAGAAAGAGATACATCTGGCATAATGTCTTCATCTGTGCAACCACCTACAACACTGGCAAGACAGAACTGGTATTTTGAAAGTGATTAAAGTCTCACTGTAAGCAGGCACGAGCCTCAAAATTCAGGCCCTGAAAGACTCTCCTAATGTACAGAAGTAATGGACACTGGTCTCCTGCTGTATATATGAGCAGAAGAAATAGTCTGATTTTGTAAAGGGTTATTCCTATCTCTTTTCTTCTTTTTTTTTTTTTTTTTTTTTTTTTTTTTTTTTTTAATAGGATGGGTTATGATTCTTACTTAACTCAGTAAAACATTTTGAGATCAATAGATGAAAAGGTTGATACATGCCTGTAGAAATATTACTGAGTACTTTGCACCAGATAGCTGTGTGCCTGAAAGCATGCCAAATGCCCCATTTCTTATTCTACAGTTTAGAATGAGTCAGTGAATGCTGCAGGATCATGATTAAACTTTTAAATGTCATGTCTACTAAACAGCAATATCAGTCAGTCATCGAGACAGTGTTATATGAACTTAGCTCACATCAGTGACTGAATTATACAACTCTTTTCCCATAATTTGTTTCAGTAGGATATATACACCTCATAGCTACAGTCAATCACTTGTTCCTCCTTTAAGGAGTGTGAAAAATAAACAGTCTTTATTCAACTCCACTTCAGGAAGAAGAATGACATACATTTTATACACTGATCAGCTCAAGGTATTATCTCTATACATGTCAGCTCCTTGGGATTTCAGGCCTATAAAAATCAATAACAATGATGCCAGACTGAGTCTTGACCTATTTGCACTACAGGAACTGTCTCCTACAAACGCCATACAAGGTCAAGAAACGATGAGCTGCTAATTATAAGACTAAGACAAGTGATGCAAGACTACTTTGTTATAGCCTAACTTTTTCTTAAGATTTTTTTTTTTTACTTCACTATAAATCTGTTTATCTGAGTTAATGCCTTCCTTATACAGTACTTGTATTCAGATTTGGACAGGAAAAACTGTAGAATATAGTTCACAACATCTATCTGCGGTATCGCAGCATTTGTAAATACAAAAATCAATCAAAAGAGAAGTCAGCTGGCTTGATGTGCTCAGTCACAGATCAGAGCCTTTGTCTGGAAACAAACACAAAAATCTGTCTTAAAGCAAGGAAAAAAGTCATTGTTTAACTTTCTACACTTATCTATGCCACAGTAAATGATCACTTCCATGGCAGAGATGGGCATGTTTCTATAATTATGCTCACTGACAGTCATCAGTAGTTGAAGCCGAATAATCAGAAAGAATTCAGATTCAAATTGCCCTAAATTGATTCAACTGTATTGTAACCCAGCTCTACTCTTCTCTACCCACCACTGCTCATTCTTAGGCAGAGCTGGCCAGCTACAAGCCTTTCACCGGGAGAGCTTGTCTTTGCTCACACCACTACAGCCTCCCTCTAGATTGACTACTTTTTTGCCTCACCAATGACAAATGAAGAAACATCCCACAGATAAATCAAATCCAACAAAGGCTGGTTCTCCTTATGGAAAGGCTGTACTCTAAATACCTGCTGACACTTTAAAGAAATGAAATTTCTTTTCAAATGGGAAAAAAACAGAGGTACCTCAGTACTTTAAGCAACTTTTACAGAAACAAAAATGTTGAATCAGAAAGTGATAAAACACATCAGGAAAGTTCTAGACAGTTGAAACAGTACATGCCCCCTTCTGAACAACCTTCAAGGAGCAAAAATAAAATGTGTTAGCTTTGTCTGAAAACACAGCAAATTGTTGTCTTTCTTTTAAATACATTTGATGACAATAACAAACCTCCACGGGATTCTTCTGATCTTCCTCATGTAAAATCCACAAGCCTGTGTATTCAGAGCTACTGCACAGCAGAACAGGAATAGAAAAGATATCTCCTGGTGTCTTCCAGAAGTCAAATACAGACTTTGATTTGGGGCAAGTGCATTTACATGTCAGGAATTATTTCTACTTCTATATATATAGATTAGCAGCAAGGAAAGCCTTAGAAGTTCAGACAAAAAACCCTGCCTGGCCTTGAGATGTAAAGGTCACTCAAACTCTGCTGGACTGCGAAGCTTTAATCTTATAACAGGAAGGGCCACAAATGGAAGATAGTGCCAAAATCTGCTCTCAGCCACTTTAAGGCTTGAGCAATTCCTTTTACATTTCAGTGTAAAAGCAAATTTGGAGCAGTGACCTTCAGCCTTCTTCTCCTCATCATACCCCCCCCGTGAAGGTGCCTCCGTGGAGCACTATTAGCACGGCAGGAAGCAGAGCTCCCAGAGACTCCCTCGGGTTTCACCATCTTCCCTTCCCTCCCACTGTTCTCTAATTGTGCTTTTAAAGGAAGGACACTAACAGCTAGGATGTTTCTGATTAAAGGCATAAATGCCTTCAAACTGCTGCTAGCTTTGTATTTTTTTGAATTTTTAAAGCATTGCAGGAAGGGTTAAAATGCACAGACCTAACTAATAATTGGAGCTATATGACTAAATTTCTGTGCTTGTTTCTAAGCAGCAATTTTTTGTCTGACTGACAAGGTGCTTCTCTCTCTGAGTAGCAGGGTCACAGAAGCCATCAGTCAATTACCCTTTCCCAGTCCAATGACTGCCTTTTCACCTCTCTGACTGAAAGGACTTAACAGTGTTATTCACACTTCCATGAGTGTAAAGTTCTTCATGATCTTTATGGATAAGAGATATTCTTCAGATAAAAGCCAGAATCCTTGTGATGTACTGCTTTCTTTTTGGCACACTTGCACTGCTCTATCATAGCATAGGTGGAGATACAGTCACCACATGTCCATTTTTTCTTATTTCTTCCTCAACCTCTTTCATTTTCCTCTTCTGCAGTGGCCTCGTAGACTTGAATAATGGAGGGAAGGAGAAAAAAAATCTGCAATACATGTATGCCTGGCTCCATTCTCTTCACTGGAATTACACTGGGGATGAATTTAGGCATAAACTCTTTTCATTAGTTATACAGTAAGTAGAGGTGCTAAGCAACACTGGTCCAGAGATATTCAATTTACAAGCCACAGCTCATCTCAGTAGCACTGTACATGGTTATGTTACACCTATAAAGAGTGGAACTAGAAATAAAATCGTTAGATGAATGAAGCCAGAGCCCTTAACCAAAGGGAGGTAGTGGTAAGAGCCGAGTTATGAGTCAAGGGTAATGAATTATAGTCTTTATTCTGATACTGTGCACTTCAGTAAGTTTTTCAAAGTTATATCTTCAAAGCTCAATCACCAGGTCAATTAATAAAATCCTCACTCCCAGTCAAGTTTCCTATATAGTGGAAGACAATGGAGCGAATGGAGATAATTGGTTAATTAAAGACTGTATTCAACGCTGGAAAGGAGGTTTGTATTTAGCTGTTGCTACAAGCGTATCACTGGCAGATCCAAATTGCTCGCAGAAGCTTGACAGTTCTCCTAAGTGTTATGAAAAGAAAATGCCCGTGACTTGTTCATTTGAGAAGGTAACTCTTGCTTTGCATAATCACCCTCCTCTGTTGCTTGCACATTGTTCTGGCATCACTGGTCTAAGGGGTATCCAATATTTTAAACTGCTCTGTACATATGGTTTTAATGATGTGCAACGGCTATCTCATTTACATAAAGGTTGAAAGCAGAGGTGTGCAAAGTGCTGCAAATACAAAGCTGACTGAGCTCTCTGTTTCTATTTTCTTTTGAAGGCAAGACTCTTTCAAGACAGAAGCAATGTTGAGTACTTAATTGCCCCATGTGGGATCAACAATTTCTTCCGCAATAATAGACTAAGTTTGAACACAGTTGCAAGTCTACTGCCCAAGGAAGAATTGCCCCAATACAGATTTTGACTCTGTTCACAGAGTAACTGGAGTAACCAGTTGATATTCAGGTTTACAAAACACTTATTGTATTCAAACTTTCAATTCAGATTGTCTGTAAGAGAGCCAAGAAGTAAAATAGCCAGTCATGAAAGACATAATATCCCAAAGTGTAAAGAAAGCAGAAAGAACACTTATATGCACTCGTTAAGACTTTGGCCAAATTTTACCATGAAGCTGTATTTGACTTTGTATTAATCAACTTGAACTGTGGAGTTTTTAGAGATTTATATGCATGAAGTGCATGAAAAGAGACTGGTAAGAGTAGAATTAATGCATTGCTCACTCTCCTTAGTCTAAACTTTGAAAAGCAGTCTAACCTAAAGAACACACAACTCATTCCTTATCTGGTGCTTTTTCAAATCTATAAGCTTGTCTACTACCATAGACATTAGCAAAAATTTAAAAATTAATAAAGTCAGGCATACAAGACTGCTAAGAAGTCACACAGCTCTTCTAGATCTGGTAAGAAAATGCAGAATACTATTGCTAAGTCCATCTTGCTGCTCAAAACTGAAGAGACTAATTTATCCATTTATGGTTGGACTCTATGATATACAGTTGGACTTGATGATCTTAAAAGTCTTTTCCATCCTAAATGATTCTATGATTCTGGGATTTGTATATCTTCCAATTTACTTTAAGTGTATTATTTAAAACATATGGTGGGCTGCATAGGATAGTGACATGAATTCTGATGACATCTTGGATAAGGTCTGAAAGGATGTGAAGTGGCACCAAATGTGATAGCTGCTGAGCTGATATATAAAGTGATTTTTCAGAGTAAAATATTTAAAGATATGACAGATCTTTCAGATTCTGTTCCCCAACTAAATGAAGACAACGTATTCCATGTGAGGCCTTACCATAGAGCAGATACAAAATTAGATATTCAGGCTTTCCTGAACAATTAAAATGTAGTTAGAAAAAGACTGTTAACCATAGTTTGATATGTGGAGAGGTTGAAAATCGTGACCATGATTAACTCTCATGCTGAAGCCAGCAGAGGCTGTAGGAAAAGTGAGCAGATTGTAGAAGTCTGCACTGGAGATTTTTAACATCTTTGAGGCTACTCTGAAGCCAAACAAGTGTGCTGCATGACTGTCAGGAGCTGCAAAGAGACAGGTCTTGACACTTCATGGGCATACAGCATCTTTATTATGAAGTCAGTAACTACAGACTGGTGACACTTACTACCTTGAAGGCTATGAATCTTCACCACAAGTGAAGATAACCATGTTTCCTAACCATGTTTCACTGACCTCATTTTCTAAGCTTTTATTTTTACAGGTCATGATAATCCCATTCCTTTTCTTCTCCTGTAAAGGAATGTGTATGTATAAATATGCTACTAGGTCTTGGGTCACTCCCAAATTGTGCTAGACATTTTGCCAACAGCATGTCACACTGCACCTTGAAAATAGAGACATCAAGGCAGAATAAGATAATGGAAGGACTAAAACAAATATGTTAAGTGCTAGGTGTACTAAGCAATAAGCTCTCTGTCACTGACCTGTGTCCAGGTGAGCTCCAGTTGGCAAGAAGTGCTGTCAATGACAATAGGTAGTCAAACCTCAGGATGTGGAAGAGTCAGGTAGCCCATGGCCAAACTGACGAATGCTTGTTGGTCACATTACTATTAAATACATTGCATTTCCACCCTTTACTAACAGTTTTCTCCCCAGCATCACCACAAGAGCAGAATGAACAAGAGCAGAGAGTTCTTCTTGCTTCAGCTGAGGAGGATAGTGAGAATATTGCTAATCAAAGCCACAAAGACACTTCTAATTCCTGCCCAGTATTAGTCAACCTGCAGATAATCAGTGAGGTATGACTTCCTTCACATCGGTAAGAAGCTCATCCTTAAGCAGAAGTAGATTAGCAGGGAACTTTGCTACTCCTCTTCTTGTAAGCCTTGAGAGTTTATGCACATAGCAGGTGACCTATTCCTCATCACAGGCATGCAAATGCCAGACATCAAAGAACACTTCTAACTGAATTCTCAGGATAATTAATTTTCACCAGAAAGTGTTTTAACCTTTTAATCCATCCAAGCTAATAGATAGTAATGGCCTTCATTATTGCAACATCAGAACAGCTCCCCATCTTTTAACATATGAAGGCCTGTCACCACTTTTTGTGAGGTAAGGAAGTACTAACCACCCTCTTGCACAGAGGTAAAGCACCAGGCAAATGCCAACTAAATAAACTTTTCAATTTTAGGTATGAAACTGTGCCTGATAAGGCCACCATTTCTGGTGGACAGCTTGCTTTCCCCGGAGAATGGTTTCATGTGTCCAAGGGGTAAGGTCCCACTGTTTATACTAGCTATCATGCCAGCACATGCCCCTGACAGCAGCATCATCCATGGAAAGGCAGCCCTTCTCCCAGCTCTGCAGGCAGCATTATAGCTTCATTCTGCTCAACTGAGGCAATCATTCATTCACTATACAAGTGGGTAAAATGTGCTGTTCCTTCTCAAAACAGACACTTTCTTCCACAGAAATTAATTTTGGAAGTTTAAAACTGCCATTTCCCACAAAACATCGCCTATCTTTTCACCACCTGTGTGGGAAAGATGTTTGCTCTGGCTCCAGGGAGCTGAGAGAAGCCAGGAACGACCATTCACCCCTCAGAGAGCTCTCCCAAATCGTACAGTCCTAAGTGACAATAGCAGTCTGAAAGCATCCTCACAGCTCAAAATGGGCTTGAACCAAAACTCCACCTCTAAAAAACCTGAATTCCTTTGGCCTGCTGAGTCAGTCTCTGGAATTTGAAACAGGATTCAAATCCAAGTTTACAAGTTTGATAGTTGATATAATGAAGCAAATCATTGCCTCCAACCTGAATTTCCTGAGAGCCACAGTCCAAATCTCCCCGCTGAGCTGGGCAGCTCAGGTACAGCACGGATGTTGCAGGCAGTCATTGATCTCCTTTGTCAGAAGGAGGAAAAAAGTTTCTGTAACGCGAGGCTGCACTCAGCAGTAATCTGTTCTGTACATCTCTTACTTTCAAGAGCAGAAAAAATCACTAGAGTAATTCAAAATTAGAAGAAGTTGTAAAGGGTCAAATGAAAAAAGCCCACCCAGTATCACACCTCTAATTTCTTTAGTGAATCACAATGCATAAGGGGATTTCTCTTGTCTTCCACGTCTGACAGCAGAGATTGGATTTATGCAAATTATAAAGTTAAAATAATTAGAGATAGGTCAAAGGTATAAATCAAACAACCAAAGCTGACATGTCTAAAATTCTGCATACTAAACAATTAAGGTGTTTAAAGTCAAAACATTTTTTGGTGCTTATTTATATAGAGCAAAATTTAAGGAAGGATTTGCTAAACTTCCTGGTTGTTGAAATCAGTTTTTTTCTGTACATTTTACAGGTCTCACAAGGGAAGAGAAAGTCCTGCTCTCATCTGTATTTCTGCAGCACAATTAACATTTATGGAGTTACACTTGAAAACTTAGTCCCCTTCCCCATCTCTAATTTAAATACAGCAAGCAGAAATTATTTGGGAACAAAATGCTGTAGCAAGAGTAAAGCTGAAAAAAAATCTAAAGTAAACTAAAAGTATATGTAATCCACTTGTGCATATGCTGTGTTGCTTGCATTTTGTCACACTGTCAAGGCTGAAATGCTGTTTTCAGCCTGCAACATGTAAAACAGCAGTAGGAGTCAAGTTCTGCTCCTTCACACTGGTGCAAGCCTACAAAGACTGCACTGAAAACCACTCAAGAAATGGATTGCCACAGCTCTGCAAAACAGTACATCTCAGCCATAATCCAGCAATGCTGACCCAAAGTGGTGGAGAGGATGGTGAAATCAAAGCCCTAATTTAAGCAGGTGAATAAAAAATTACAACCCTATTTTTTAAAATTACAAGTGGTGTTTGCTTTCTGTGGAAAAGTCACTGTTTCCTGGAGGAAAAAACAAAATACTTGTGTCCAAAGGGCCCTTTCATCAGAGTGCTCCACCCAGAAGCTCTTCAGAACAGCTGGATCAGTCCTGCCTCAAACCAGAGGTATCAGTACAAAAGGACAACATCCAAACAGCTAGTTTATGGGGTGAATCACTGAACAGCTAATGTACGTGTTCCAGGAAACTTCACAGCACAAGATTAAATTTTTCAGGTTTGGACTCGGATATTTCATGCAAGAAAAAAGATACTTTGTGGATAGCTGTAGTGAAAAATCATTTGCTGTGGAGTTAACCTGGTGATGACTGACTTACAACTGAGTCCCTTGTTTTTTCATAATTGTATGATCAATGTCCTATGAATAGACAGAGACAGAATAGACAGAGTGAATGTAAGAAGAGACACACATTTCAACTATGCATTTGTGTTATCTGAAATTATACGCATTGTGATCAATATGAAAAAATTAATATCCCTCTTGGTTAGTTTATGAGTAGAGCAGAGATTCATATGACATTAAATATTACATGGCAGAAAACAGATCCCTGCATGTTTCATGGTGAAATAAATTACCAAATATATCTGTACATTGACTTTTGCTAGCTAACATAGTAAATAAGTAAATAGATAAATGCATCTTTTATTAGTCTGAAGTTTTTGTCCCTGCACTTATCAGGTGAAGAGGAGAGGGAAAATAGAGCCTGAGTTTACTTTATGACTTTTTTTTTCCCCATGTTATGCTTGAAATATCAGTGGCTGATAATGGCCTACATTTCTTAAGCAAAGAAATAGTGCCTTTTTCAAAACACTGAAAGAAGTGGCACTCATGAGGTTTGATGTCTTCCTTCTCACAGTATGGCAGAATAATTTTACTCCTATCTGATCCATTTTGTTTCTTCAGTACCATTTCTTTTTTCACCCATGCACCTCTGTCCTCTCCTGCTACTTAAGAAGTCATTTATTTGGCTCCATAGTTCATTAAAATGTTCCCTACTTCAAACCCCCTTTGAACTAACATCTTACACATATTTACCACTCCTTATTTTAAATTAGTTTAAGGCACGTTTTGCCTCAGAGTGTTCAAGTGATCTCCAGTATCCACCCTGTGAGTAAAGTCCATTTAACACAATATGCACACATAGCAATTTAGGGAAATTAAAGAAAAATTCTTGGAAATTTTCTGTATCATTGAGGGAGTGCTCATGCTGGAGCAATGTGAGGGTGATTTGTGTTTATTACAAATATCCTTTTCTTTCATTTTCCTGACATGGTAAGATTGTGTTTAGAATTGAGCTGGGCAAACAGCTCACAATGAATTATTTACTTGATTAACATAGTCTCTTTTTGTTTGAATTATTTGTGAACAATTTACAATTTATTCATTAATTATTTGAAATATTTTGATATATAATTTTGTGAGTCACCCATGTGCATAAGCCAAGCTTTGTAAATACAAGCTGCTTCTTTGGAATAAACAGCTCTAAGCACATCTGAGTCTTCTGGGGGCTTTATTTTATAATTATAGCCATTAGTCTAAGGCAGGAAAGATCCACTTAAAAGGAAATCTTTCAAAAATATACAAATTAACTCAGTTCAGAGGTTCTTCATTTATATTTAGTATAAAAATTAAGTATTTAATTTAGATATATAAAATTAATATAATTACATTTAAATATATCCTGAAAAAAATATATACATAACTGATGAGGTAGAGGTACATGTGTTTATAAGAACTATTTTTCCTTTTTTCCAGCTAAAGAAAGGCAGTTGAGAAGAAATATCGTATAAGATACTTCAGGGATACCATTCTTAAAATATTAAAGATACTTTATTTACTACAGCAACATCCTTAGCAGCACTATAATAAAAGCTCTGTCTGTGTTTCCATTCTTTACCCTAACTTCAAAAATTTTATGTATAACACTCATAAAAATGTACTGTGCTTTAAAATTTAGCTTAGAAATGAAACGTAAGAGAGAGAAAAGTAGCTTAATTTTTTTTTTTTTTTTTACTATTTAGGTACTAAAAGACAGTTATTCAGAAAATATTTACAGATGTATAGAGACAGCTTGCACCTCCCCCCTGGAGAAAAAGGCCATTTCTCTTTTCTTGTTTCCTTCAATCAACAGTTGCTCACTGATCTCTAAAGTCTAAGCTTTTAAACATATGACTCAAAAGGCATGAGTCAGATCCCTCCAAAATATGTTTGCTTCTTTTTAAAAAAAATAAATAAATAAATTTTAAAAAAAAATTGAGTCCTTGAAGATTTTCAGAACATCACCTGAGCAATCCTTGATTTGATGTTAGTCCTGCTTGGGGGAAGAGGCTGGACCAGATGGCCCTCAAAGGTCCCTTCCAAACTGTTTTTCTAAGATGCTGTGAGTTCACAAACTCCATGGAGTTGCATTTGGAAAGGGCTGAAGCTTTGATTCCAAACTTAAGCTATTATTTCCTTATTTTAATTTTTTGGTTAATGGAGGTAGCCAGTATCTCTTTCATAAGAGAACTTAGTTGACATTTTTCTCCTGAAAAAGTGCAATTTTGGTGGCAAGGTTTCCAGTCCTCTCACAATAAACTCTTAATAAACACTTGGTTTGTTGGTGGTTTTTAAACTTAAATAGGCTGTAGACAACCAGTTTACAGAACTAAATGCTTCGAGTAGTTTGAAAGAATTAATAACTGTTATTTCCTGAATGGAGACATTTGATTTTGAATGCTTGTAAAATACTTCGCTTTTCTGAGGCATCTAATATCCAAGATCTTAAAAGCCTTTGCTGACATTTATTTTTGTCCTGAAATACTTCTGTAAGAAGGGTGAGAAGTGAGGTTAAGAGAGACTCAAAATACACCAGTGAGAGACTCCATGACATTTGCAACCTCCTATTCTGCTCTAGCCACTAAAATTATTCCCATGCTCAAGTTCAACACCTGCACTGGTATGATAAACCTTTGGAGCTATTGTAGTCCATCAAGTTAATGACACGCATTTGAGACAGTCCTTTTAACTAAGCCACCAACACTATCAAGGAGCAGTTACGCTGCAGATGCAACAATTCCGGCAGCTTTATAAGGTCCCTAAATGTATATTTACATGATAAATGGTAATAGACTCGTCACACACCCATCAAGTGCACAGAGAAAACAACAGCACACCAGCCATTCTTAAGGCTTAGAGCAACTCCACCGTGTTCAGCCATACTAGTTGCAGATGGGCTGGTTTTGCTATTAAGCCAACCTTGATGCCAGGTCTGTGCCGATAAATCAGATCACTCTTCATGTTGTTCTGCATTAGCACTGCATCTGAGACAACTCCATTTCCCAGGCAGATTAGATCAGATCAGATCATTCTTAATGTCACTCTACACTGTCACTGCTTGCCCACAGCTTTGTTGGACAACTGTCAAAGTGTAGATAAAACCCAAGCAAACATGGTAATAGATAAGGTGAAATGGCAGCACAGGAATTCCTACAGTGTTACTGTACCAAAAGGCAGTTCTATAAAGGAGTTATGCTTTGCTTGACCGTTTATTTAATGTCTTGGCAGTTTCTCAGTAAGGTGTGAGTCTGCGTTCCTCAACTATACAGCACACTTACAGCTGCCAGTGAAGGCTAGATCCTTTGCCAGGCTGTTTCCTAAGAATTTTCATGTGCCTGTAGAAGTCTTCCAAGGAGAATTAACCAAGTCTATAGCCAATGTGATAGATGAGAGTATGTTTTCACTTTGTTTTCAATAAGGTCTTTAACTGGAAGAACTGCTAGAATAGACTTGAGCCTCAATTCATTGCAAGACACCCAAACCAACCTGGAACGACCAACTTAGAGAATTTCAGCTCAAGCTTCCCTATTTTCTTCCTTCCTTGACTTACTACAGCATATTTGCCTTCCTAATGGCCTCAGTTATTTCACATGTTGAGGATCTTGGACATCCAAACTCCCTTTTGCACAGGGGTTCACTTTTTTCATACATTCATAGTTTGTTTATCTGTTTGAAAGCCACCTCTGTCCACTTTAAAACCATCTTAGAGATCTCTGGGGTACTCAGAGCAAGTCAGTATCTCCATGAAACAGCAGTGTGTCTTGTAGAGATTCTAGAGGCAACACACAGTCATGTCATTTTGCCTGTACTATTGTCAGTACCAGCACTAATTATACACAGAAAAGTGTCTCTGGACACGGAGACATGCCCATGAAGTGTATTACATTTAAAGGTGGTACTAGAGGGCAAAATTAATATTTTTCATCTGCATAAATGATGATCTGGAGCAGAAAGCGTATACTGCACATTAAATCCTCAAGGCAAATATTAAAGATAAATGTGCTTTTATTCTAGAAACCTTTTCCTGCTTTCTCAGGTTAAAAATGGCAAGTATGGAAATAAAACAATAAGGATTCTCCCCTTGATATCAGGTGGCACTGAGTCACAACAGAGTTAAAAGCAACAAGAAACTATGAAAACATGCAGAAGGGCTGTTTTCTTTCCAGCATGGTGCCCAATTGAATAAAAGGATCTCTACACACCAGCCTACAATTCCATGTAATTAGTTCCACCCAACCTAATGATTCCAAGGGTAATTAGAACATTTACTTTACAGCCCATTTGCTGCAGTAACAATGAAACATTATCTAGATAAAGTTCTTCCTTCAGCAGCCAGGAAGGATATACTGTTGACAGAATTTTAAATCAAAGGAAAAATGAAATTTCCATTAAACCTTCTCATAAGCAAGGGATCAGCTTGCCATCATTCCTGTAAAGGCTCAGTACTCTAGCCCTGATCCAGCAAAATACTAAGCATATCTTAAAGATTAAGTGTAAGTGGTCTCAGCGTTTGCAGCTTTTACAGTGTTCAAATCTTTAAAGTTAAGCACATAGTTAAATGATTTCAGGACAGTCTTGTACAATTGCCTGATTCAAGCAGTTTGTATGGTATCTATTAGCATGTGTATTCAGAGAAGAAAGGGAAAAAGAAGCTAATTGCACTGCAATTTATGTTGCTTCTTTCCTGTTGCATCGTTGACATAATTCCTTATCATTTCTAATTACCTGGAGAAAGGGAAAACTTGAAAGTTTAAACTGTCTGACATAAACCTGTCAGTTCCTGTCATTGCTAAATTTTGTAAATGTCACAGTTATACAAACAGACTCTCTCTAAAAGTCAGAAGATGCTGGAATATGTACATTTTAATATTGCTTATTAAACTAGATAATCAGCCTTAATAGTCCTTTCTTTTTGAGTACTGTATCACTAAAAGATTTACTGTACTAAAGAAAAGGTCATTCCCTAATGACTGCTTTTATTTATCTTCAGATAAGGTACACTCATTAAACTCCCCAGATCTTCACTTCTCTTCTGCATCGCCACTGTGGAATAAACACAAAGTACTGGCTGTATTTTTTTTCCCCCCCCACATTTGGTTAGCCAAATGGCCCCACTAACACTTGTGTTGGCACAGCTGAAGAGCTACTACGGAAGGGGAATGAGAAGCTGAAGGGTAGAAGCCGGCATCTCCTTAAATCAGAGCAACTGCTACAGAAGACAGTAAATGAAATCTTAGTGCTAACCTTTAGAAAATAGGCAGACTGCAAACAAGAATAATTTTTATGGGCCAGACCCTCCTGATTTTACTCATGCTGGAAGTCCTATTGCCATTAAATGTAACTGTATGTATGAATTAAGAAAGCAATATTTGGATTTTTATTTATGTAGTCTCCTGTGCAATAACCCTGAATGGAAATGCATTTGTTTATTTTTTAAATGCACTCCTCCAAGTTTTACCGTTACAAGAGTGACACTGCCTTCACACTGCTTTCCTGCAAAACAAATATAATGTCTTCCATAAATTCACTGTCTTTCATTTCAACTTCTCATTACTACATGTTCAGATATTTAATCTACAATGCAAATAGGCAGGTTAGTGATCATTACACACTGTGTTCCTGTATCTTCCTGAGTTTAATTTAAAACAGATACAATGTTGTCTTGTGAATACATTGGTTTTCAATGTTCTGGATAGATTTTTAGTGTAGATACTTGTTCTGACTCCATTATTTTCCCTTTCACCCTAAATAAAGTTTTCCCAGATCACTGTCGCTACTGCAGAGAAATACATTTTCTATTTTGCCTTGAAAGAAATGTGAAAAAGGAAAATGCTGATGGCACGAGAAGCAATTTGAATCCCATGATAGAAAACATAGCCTTAGCAGACAATGCACAGTAATAAATAATAGTTTTTTTTTTTTTTTTTTTTTGCTATCAGAAGAGAAATGCAAGGTACACATTTTTAAACAAATAAATGTTTCCTTTTGCCCTTTTTTTGGTAGTAAAAGAAAGGTGGTAGCAGGCAAGAGAATAGATCTGAAAAATACATACCCTGTCTATCATTCAGTAGCTACAGTTTTGGTTTTTAATAATGTATATTGGTTCCACTATTGTACAGACTACGTATAAAGGACGGACAACAGATAAAGGTCAGGCACTAATACACCAAGTCATTTTCCTCAAGGTGTTTTGGTACCCTTTGCTGTTATTTTCACTGTCGTTATCCTGCAAGTAGAATAGCAAAGGAAGCTGTATATCTTACTACTATGAATGTGTTGGGCTGTTTGTTTTAGGCTTTGCTACAAGTAAATCAGATTTAGTAGGAGTGATTCACCAGGTACATATTCTTCCTTAAGTGTAATAGCGCTATACAAGACTGCAGAGTTTCAGGGATGACAAAGCATACATTAAGTGTTATCCAAGAGAATAGTTCGTGTCCTGTGTGACTACCGGAGCTTATTACATTGCTCTTCATGTAACAGGATTAATTTAAAACTTTGTGAAGTGCTGCCTTGTGACTGGTAAACTACTTCTGGCATGAAGCTGAAAGTTGCTGCTATTTAATGGATCTTTGGTGACCTTTCAGAAGAGAAAGGATGGCCTTGGTCCAAGTTATAGCACACAGACATCCATATCACTAGCACGAGCAGCTTCTACTCTGGAGGAGAATGAGTTTGATCGTTCTTGTGGGTAGGGATTTCCCAATCAGACCCTATCTTTCAGATTTGCTAATCACAGCTCAGCTGTATTTTCTCATTCCTTTTCTCGATATTACAGCTCAGAATGTAAGCTCCATGGCTAATGATGATTAGATACACAGATGATGATGATGCACAGATCACTGGGCAATACTATCTTTTCCCATCAAAGTTCTTATGCAAATTAACATAGAGAAAAATCAGCTATTATTGCTTATGAGTATTATTGCCACCAAAGTACAACACAAAGTGAACACAGACAAACAAATGGACTCATCTGAAACAGACTCACAATTTGGCTTAATCAAGCCTTTTGAAAGGGTCTGCGTTACTGAAGGAACTTCATTAAGATTTGATTTTTAGGTCACACTATTTCTGTGCTGCAGACAGACCAGTTAAATGTCAGTAGAGAGGAATATTAAAAGTTTACACTTGTGTTACAGAGAGTAGATACCTTATTTGGCTGTTGTTGACCACCATATGTGAAATTACCTTTGTGGGTCAGAATGCAGCCAGTGAACCTTTACCCACATAACCCACAAACAAGAAAAAATGCCCCCCACATCCCTAGCTAGTCTATTAACAAAAATGTTTGTTGCATCCTTGGCTTTAAGAAAATTTCCCATTTCTTCTGTATTCCTCAGGGAGTTTTTCCAGACATTTTCTCAGACTTAACTGGTACACTTTATGCTATTCAACTGTTACCTTCCCCAGGTGGGCGCTACCTTTCCACAGCACATTAGGTAGGGACTGGAAAGCAGGTCTGTTCTGTATAATAGAAGCTATTATTCCTATTAGTATCTTTAATGCATAGCTAACTGTAGAACACTGGAATATTCACACAGCTCATGTCTAATCACCACTGTTGCAACAAATATGCTTTATTTTACAATGAGTATGCACACCAGCTCTTTTGTTTCTAGTTATCACCAACTATTCGCTGCATCAGAAAGAGAATTAGGCAATCTGAAGAATAAAAAAAAAAAAAAAGAAAAAAAAAAAAACCACAACAGAAATCAGCTCTCTTACAGCTGAGTTTGTTTATTTGAGTATGAACAGGAAGCAATGCGTAGGAGTGACACAAAGGAGAAGAGCTTATACAGACTTTTTTTTAATAGAGTCAGTATCCAGTGTATATAGACTGGAAAATATGCAAAGGCATCCAGTGCAGAAAACTGTGAACAGTCTGCTTAGAAAACACTGACTAGCAGTGACCATTAGGTCATCTTATTAAAGATGAAGAATGGCTTGGCTTTGAAATAAAAGCCAGTTGCATCCTATTTAATATCTTGATGTGGTTGCAGGACCATGGAAGCAAAATGCAAAAGCCAAAGTACAACTATAAATACACAAGAAAACAGCAAATTAAAATACTGGCTAAGTATGTTAGTAATAAGTAGAAAGAGTTAGTCCAGGGAAACAAATTGAGTAACAGAAATATTCTGTGATGATTTGGTTCGAACCTAGATCCATTAGTGAATTACCTTTGAAATCAGAATGGCAGACAAGTGTCTAAAAAATGAAAAAGGCAAACATAGTGCCAATCTCTAAAGGACAGTACGAGGAAATCCCAGGCTATTTGAAGTTGGGCTGATTCCTTCATAATTAGAAAACAGTCAAAACCAATAAACACCTATAAAACAACAGGCTTCCTAAAAGACAGCCTGAATTCTTCCTAGGATTTAGGGTAATAGGCTTCTGAGCTCAGGATTAGTTTCAGATTAACCTCAGAAAAGCTTTTTACACAATCTCTTCTGATATTGTCAAAAATGAGCTAAGGTGGTACAATCTCAATGAAGTTATTGTATGACTACTAAAAAAAATTCCATAAAACTGTTGGTTTATTGCCAAAAGGCAATGATTCATTGAGTAAAGCTCCTGCAAGAGCTTAAGCTGAGCTCAGTGCTATTCAGCATTTTTATGAATGACTTGAGTGATGGAATAAAACACAGAGTAATTAAATTTGCAGATAATATCAAGCTGGAAGGATTCATGAGGGCTGTGGAGGACAGCATTAAAATTCAAAACTTATTTAAACAAATTGAAGATACAAATAAGATATAATTCAGTGAAGACAAGTGCAATATACAGTATTTATGTAGAAATCATCAGTTGCACAAATACAACATGTGGAACACCTAATTACAGAACAATTAATTAAAAAAAATATGTGGAGGCTAAAGAATTACAAACAGAACAGGAGTCAGTATTTTTTCTAATAAAATTGTCCTCCTACTAGGGTATGTGATGAAGATGTCTCACATAGGACATATGAAGTAGCCCTCAGTAGGCTACAGCCTGAGGCTGGAGCACTGTATGGAGTTTAATACACCAAACATCAAGAAAGATATGTCAGCTGAACAGCTGAGAGCAGCAAAAATGATCAAAGGTTTGAAAACACATTCTGTGAGGAAAGGTTGAGAGAATTGGGTTTGTTTAACTTACACAAGACTCAAGGAGACATAACAACAGTCTTCAAATAACAGTGAAATTTTGCAAGAAGTTACTCTTACTACCCACTCTGTTAATATGTTTGAATTACAGCCAGGAGTATTTAAGGACAAATTAGACAAACATCAGTCAGGAATGACTTGGCATAATTAATCCCATTTTGAGTAGGCTGAGGGATCTCTCAGAGTACCTTCCAATCCTATCTGTTGCCCTTATCTTCTCAATGTTATTTTTTACACATCCATTCAAAGCATGCTCATTCTGCCCATGAAAATATAAGAAAAATAACAAAAAGATCACTGCGATTATTTATTTTTTAGATTTATATTAAAGGGTGAAAATTCCAGTTATTTTAGCTGAACTTCAGAAAACACTATGTTACCCAAAATCAGTTGTCACTTTTTAGGCTAAACAATGGTACACAGACCTAAAGAGGTAAATTATTGCAATTACTGCAGTTGTGCAACTGAAGGAATGAGACGTTCAAGGGAATGGATGACAGATTCTAGACATTCTGATCATTTTATTGTCATCTGTCTGCCCATTTTAAGTCTACTCAAAATATCAAAGGTACATTATGGAGGGAACTTAGACCAGAGCTTGTCCAGATAAAAGTATTAATAAACAGGTGGCACTGATAATGAAGCTAGATAACAAGAGTGCTTTGCACAATGAAAGGAAATTAACCTGCTAAAGTATTTGTGACAGGATCCATGATACAACATACAAGCACCTGTAAAGGTAGAAAGGTAGCAATGAGCAGTAGTTTGAATTATTTGGATGTGGGATGCCAGAAAGCTGGACAGTATCACGTGCTGTTTGGTTCACCTCTACAAAGAGCGTTGCATCCAGAAGAGTACTCAGGGCTCATTCACTCACAGTCAACAGCTGGACAAGAACAATTTTAGGTCTGATCCTGGAGTGGCCAGCAGTGGCTTTTGGGAGACCAACTGCACAAGGTGCCAAGAGCCCTGGAAAACCCAGAGTGGCCACACACCAGTAAGAGCAGCAGCCACTGGGAAGCAGCCAAGTCCGAAAATCTCATCTAAGAATCTTTCTCTCAGCAAAGTGTTAATAATTAAAACATGTGGTTAGTTCAGCAGATTGTTCAGTTTGCTTTAGTCATTATTTTGAGTCTGCTGCCTTCTAAATGAACTTAAGTAAAGTTCACTGAAGCATCTCTTTCACTCCATTTTACGGCAGACAAAATGGGAAGACTCACCACATTATCATTCATCTATTATGCTGTCCCATATTAATTTCCCCTTAGCACTGTCTTAAATATCCTCATGTTTGCTTCTCCAGGAATTGTTTTTGTATTTCTTCATCAGTTTAGTTACTCTCTTTAGGACCTTTTCTATTATTTCATACTGCTTTTGAGATGGCATGACTGACATTGAACACTTTAATCCAGGCACAGGCATACTATAAATTCCTGTAATGATACTCATTTTGCCTTAATACAATCTAACATCTCAATTTCTTTCTAGACTGCACTGAACTGCAGTCTTCTCTATGCTGTTCCCTTCAATGACCAAGTATTTTTTTTGGAGTTGTTACAGATAATTTAGAATCTATCATGTAGTATGATTAGTTCCAATTGTCCATTCAGAATCGGTTACCATCAGCTGTCCACCTTGAAGCTCACCTGTCATTATTACTGAATGCCCGATCTCCGTTTGATCCTTCTGCATTCTTTGTATGTCCTCATAGCTAAAAAGCCCCATGTAATTTCACCTGGCCAACAAAAATTTTTAGAAGTTCTATTTATTCCCTTTCCAGATAATTTTCACATTCCTGTATGGGTCCTTACATTACTCAACTATTAATCTTTTTCTCAAGTTCTTATTTTTTACCTTCTTAGAGCTCCCTAATCCACAAGAGAACTTTCTTCTTATGCTGAGATTTTTTTTTTTTTATTTTTTTTTTTTAGAGTGGCTTTATCCACATAAACAGTATTTACTATTGTAGCTACAAGATTTCCTCTCTTCAAGTAACGAAAGAATTCTAATAGGCAGCAAAGATAATGTTTTTCTTAACAGAAACTATTTTGATTCTTTCTTTGATAATAGTTTTATCTAAATGTTTTATAAAACTCCATACCAGCATGTTCTCTACTTCCTTGAAGGGACTAGTCACAAGGCTGAGATTCACTCACTCAAACCATTTGTACTCCCTATATCTTGCCCTCTTCCCTTTATCTATTTGCTTTATCTTTATGTTTGCCTGTCACTTAGATTTTCAACTATTTGAGGATGGCTTTTACTCTTTTTTTTTATATATTTGGACAGTGTATAGCATAGTAGGACTGGAGCCCACACACACAAGAAGTACCTTAAAAAGACAATAGTGACTTATTGCACGGAAAATGTTTCAAATAAAGTGATTTACTGCTTATCATCTGCAAACAGACATTTATATCTCTTCTGCTCAGGTACTTCTCTGCTCAGTCCTGCTACTAACAAAAATAATTCTTTTCTTTCCCAGTGATTTTCTAACATCAACAGCACACTGATCCAAAAGAATGCTATTCTTAGATTAACTCTACTGGATATACAAGAAATGAATCTAGAGACCTCTGCCTATGCAGTTACCATCCTTAGACTTAAGATAGTATCAATTCAGACAATGATTTTTCTTATCTACACTTTGGAGTTTGGAGTAAGTTTTCTCCATTTACCAAGAAGTAATTCAGTAGAAAAAGTTAGAAAATTCCGTCATCTTGGTACATGCCTCTCTACTGCCAATAAAGTGAACTGCTTGTTTGCAGAAGTAAACAATGCTTTAAATATTTTTACCCAATAAAATGCTATTTACACACATTAGCAAATTACCTCAGCTGAACAATTACTGACAATAAACATTCGTAGGGATTGCACCTGGCCAGAAAGCTACCTCAGACCACTCTGTTGCACATGAGGAACAACTAGGACAATTAGTTCACAAAATTACTATTTAGTGATAAGTAACCAACTGTGGTAGATTATTACAATTGTTTAAAACTCTTTGCTTTCTAGTGTAGACATAGCTTTAGATACTATTCTATGGTGCTATGAACAAAATATCTACAGTCAGAGCCAGCAGCCAGCTTCCCTCATGGGGGACTGGAGGCTTGTAGTGCAGTTGACTGTTATCATGTCAGGAGCAGACAAGGAACTCCGCTCAGCAGTGACAGTTACAAAATCTATTGTTCTGTCCACAGACTGGATCAGTGCCAAGATGAATCACTCCAGTTTTCATCTCTCAGCGTCTGCAGACCTTTTCAGTTTTATACATCAGGCTATTGTGGAAGGGAAGAAAAATAGCACTGAAGAAGAAATTAAATAATGTCTAATAAAATGAGACCATATCAGGATTGTGAGAGGTTCCAGTGTCAACATTCAGCATCATCTTAAGCTGTAGATCACTCTCATCAACTGGTTTGTTATAAAATGTGGGAAGAAGTGGGTTCAAATAAAGGAGACATTGGCATCATAGGTTATCAGTTTTACCAAAGATGCCTAAAAGCTTTAAACACAATGGTTTCTTGTCAGAATGCCAGCATTAAATGAATTTAAGAAAATTAACCCAAACTAGCAAAAAACAAAGATAAAAATATACATCATTATATCAATTGACATATGACTGATTGACAGATTGTTTAGGATTATACCATAAACATCAGAAACTGGTTCTGGAAATGACCTTGAGAGATCATCTAGCCACACCTAGTACTATACGATACCAATGTGTAACACCTAGCATGAACAGGTTCAGAAAAACTTTATCGTTGCTTATGAAAACACAGGTTTTCACACAAAAATTCCATATGCTTTTCAGAGCATCCTGTAGTTCAATATCTGATGAAACAATACATTATTCTCCTACACATAAAACTACTGGGAAATTGGCAATAACAGCTTAACAAGGTAAATGTTTATGAAGTCTCCACTAAGTGAAGCTTACAACTCTTAAGTTGTGTAAAACCAAAAAGCTCTCTTAAATAATTTCAATGCTATCTTCATTTTAAATGAAGGATAAGTGTATGCTAGCGCTGTTCTTACACATATTGTTTGTTTCACAAAAGGTTAAGTTAAAAGAGATCTGGAAATGCTGATGAGATGCCAGAGTCAAAACTGATGTGGCATTTTCTCTCTAAGCCTCTGTTTTCAGAACTAGCAGCTCTGAACCTCACCTTCTGGAGAAAATTGCTCATGCTTATTCTCAACATAGAGACAAATGATCCTTGAGGGAAAATTTCAAGAAAAGCCACGGCTATATGTTTTAGTTATCAAGTGTAGGAAGTGTATCAGGCACTGAACAATGTATTTCTATGTATTCATCAGACCAGTGATCGAAGTTCCTGCAGCAGCCCTTCCTCTCATCTATACCTATGCCCAAGGCAGGAAGGGAGCCACAAATGCAGTTTAAAATCCCTCCTCAAGACATGATACTGGACTGTCAGGCCAATGATAGGACCTTGAAATTATGTACACACTGTGTATTATCAGTAAATTTGAGCTAGAGCTTAGGCTGTAGTCTGCACTTGATACACAGCATGCACATATTTTGTCTCAGCTGGACAGAGGAAGATCAAACAGGATCTTACATTAAAGCTCTGAAAGTTATCCCTAGCTCACATTATGCTTGGTATTTATTGATTTAAATAGAAATCATATTCACCTTTTATGCAGAGCTTTCACTGGTAGGTTTCAAAACATTTTACAAAGGAAGCCAATGTTATTATCACCCGTTTACAGTTGTGAAATTTGAAGCAAGATAAGGTGCTTTGTTAAGAGTCACCCAAAAACCAACGGACAGAAGGAAAGGTCCATTAAGTCTGGCACATGGATGGTGTGAAGACGAGGACAGAACCCTATGAATGCAGTTTGGAAAAAAAGGTGTTAAAGGAACACAAGATCCTGAAAGAACAAAGGAAAGAGAAAGGTGAATGTAGAGAGAAGGATCATAGGTAAGTAGAAGGTTAACAGATCAGGAGCAGTGCAGTAGATATGAGTAGATGCCAATGGAATTATCAGAGCCAGTGAAAAGGGGTGGCAAGAGGGGTGTGAGAAAGAAAAATGTAAAACGGAGCTCTTTGGCATGGACTATAAAGGGTCCTGAAAGGCCAGAAAAGAACAGGCTGTAGCAGTCCAGATAAAACCAATGACACATGTCAGCAAAAGAGGATTGAAGTTGTGCTCAGGTGGTTTCTGACCTGTGTAACTCAAAGTTGCGGGGTTTTTTTAACTTCAAGCTGACACTGATGCTGCAATTCACACTGAGGCTTTGCTAAGTGTGAAACAAAGGAGTCGATTTGCTTTTCATGTTTCTCTTCTGCTCTACTTAGATTTTTCTCCAGGGCCATTTTCTCTTTTGTGCTGATTTATTCTCTCTCCTATCACGTTTTTTCCCCTATGCCACTCTTCAGTATGGAGTTCAATGTTCTTCTCAGATTTTGTGAGAGTCCCCCCCCTCCCTGGACAGTACAAGGTTTTTTCATTTAAATTGATTTAAGCTTTAGCTTTGCAGTAAGAGTGTGGCATAAGAGATTCTTCTTCTCTTCTGCATCCCTGTGACCAACACTTCTGCCCTTTACCTCAATCAACATGATAATGGCATTTGTGCTGCTATGCACAAACCATCTAGCCTTTATGTCAGAATATTTTGTGGAGAAAAACAGTGCGACAGAGAATGCATTCATTTTAAATGCAAAAATACTGGGAAATTTTCTCTTACTCTCTATCACTGAACATGCCTGTGCATTTCATACACCGATCTATATCACATGCTTGTGCATTTCATACACCGATCTATATCAGTTTAGAAATGAACACAGTATGTGAGTAATGCCCTTGCACAGAAGCAGTTTTATTAATATTTTGGCATTTCTTCACCTCCAGAAACCAATGGGTAGGTGTAAGATCCTGTAACTGCAAATGCAGTGGTGGAACGCAGTAATTTACCATAATGTTTGTGTGCTTGTATGGATGTGGTACGCACCTTTAATCAATACAAAACCAAATGAATTTTAGACCTTAACATTACATATAAATACAAGTCCAAAACTGAATCATCTGATTCAGAATTATCAACATCCTGTACCCCATGCTTGAAACTACAAACACCCATTTAGTTTATAGTTGTCCATAGAGGATATGAAGTATGAGCTTCACCATTTTGTCCTTCTCTCTCCTATCCATGTGCAGATAGCCAAAAAGATTGCTTATTGATGGTGCTAAGTGCATTTAATGCACATGGCACATTTAATGCGTTGACTTGTATGAGGGCTTTGCTGACTGCTGAGTCGGGCTGTCTCAGTATGACAGAGTGTCTCTTCTTACCTGTTAAAAGTTTAAGGTGCTTTTGAAAACAGCTTTTCTAAGCCTCAGATCTCTGGGTTTTCTATATTTGCTATATTTGTTTTCAGGGTATTTAATATTTCCAGCCTATTCCATTTTTTGAAGCTCAGGCTGACTGGAATTTAGGAATGCAATCATAAAAGTTACGTATTGCTACTATGAGTAAAACACAGCGTGTTCTTGAGAACATGCTGTTTCTTGTGATGTTTGTTAAGCATTATTGATGTTTTTATAATTTGTATCTCCTGAGACCTTCTCAATTTCTCTAAAACTGTCTTCCATCTTGTACGTGTATGAGCACTAGGCAGTTCATCTCACTACTTCCTTTTTGGTGTCACTTTACTTTTAATGACCAACTACATATATTATTTTCATTTGTTTTGGTCACAAATGTATTAAAGCTATTGTAAATTGAGACTGATAGCCCTCTGCTATGCACTTTTACAGCCCTTCTCCAGAAAAAAAAAAAAAAGAAAAAAGAAAAAAAAGGAAAATCCTTACACCCTTCTACAAGAGTTTCATGGACTAAAAATCACTGAGAACTTTATTAAATATGTCTGTCACCAGACAGGGATAGTTGAGAAACATAGCGACACAAACTTTTTCCACATGTCCATTTCACGTATGTGAACATTTTGTTCATATATTCTCTTTTCATGAGAACCACACATTTCTGACATACACATAAATAACAATTAAAGAAGCTTAATAAATGGTGCAGCATGGACTGCTTTCTTCTGTGCATATTTCACTACCAACTCACCAAAAGCAGATCAGAAATTAAGCTTTATTTATATAATTATTTATTTTAAGAGCAAGTTATGGAAGATTGCCAGTCACATCTGCTCATTAACAGGCTGAAACACCCTCTGTTGGCTATCATTGCCTTTTCTTTCAAGAAATCCCACGAGGTAATTCTTAGTGTGTTTGTCTTCTGCTTCATTTGTATGTCTCCCTCCATTATAAAATCATCGTGCAATATGCACAGATGTTTGCCATATATTATTACCAGTATTTCCAGAGTTGATTTTCCAATTTACTGAAGTAATTAGTGAATCTCAAAATAATGCACACAAGAACCTATCTCTTCAGCTGTACAGTTCTAAAAACCAGGAAGTGTCTGGATTTAATAAAACTTGTCAATGAAGCCTGTCTGCTTAGGGCTGTGAGGATCAAGAAAAGAGCATTTTTTTAATATTGAAAACAATATTTCAAATGAAAGAGCTTATATGCAGGTCTAAAAATGGCTCTATATAGAGGACTTAACAGTAAGGACATGTCTCACTGAGTCTACAGTGTATAACAAAGCATGAAGAGAATGATGTATATTGTAAGACTGTGCAAACCCAAGATATCCAGAATCACTCCATTACTGAATCAGTTCAACTGATACTCATATTTGAAACAATACTCATTCCAAAATAACGCACATTTTTTAAATGGAATGTTTTTCGATTAACCTCTATCTTTAGGTTCCCTCTTTAGACATTAAGATCCCATATTTACAGTCAATTAACTAGATATAAAACATCTTAAAAGAAACAGGGAAAGGTCTTCAGAATTGTGCTTATGTTTCTTATTTAGGAAATCAAAGATACAGGCTGAAGACAGAAAATAATTGCAAAATTTGTCTTATATATAAATTACAGAAAAGTAAAAGGAAGACATTCATTCAGCTGTATTATTAATACTTACATCTAAGCCTAAAAGAACTCACATTTTGTCTGTCAAAATCCTGAAATTTTTTTTTAAGACTTCAAATACTGTGAAATAGATTTAAATCCATTAAAGGAAGATTTCACTTCAGATCCATAGCATTATATTCAAGCCATCCAAGGATATTTGAAAATTTAAGTCTGTAGTACTTTCAAAACTGATTACTTTAATGGCATTTTTGATAATACATACCAACTGTTTGGAATTACCTATCTACATCAGTGTCACATCAAACTAGTCTTTCTTCCTACATCAAAATTTTTTGTCTCTAAATGGGAATCACTGGGTTATTTCCATCATTCACACTTTTAGTGCTGTGCTGTTATTCACCATTTAAGCTAATGAATAAATAATAGATATTTTCCCTATTTTTTTCAAATTAAACTTTACTTCAGTTGGTCCTTGGCTGTTATTTCAGTTCTGCTGGAAGGAAAATGCATTCACAAGTGGTTATGTTTTCTGAATTTAAACTTAGAAATGTCTATGACTCTTCCTAAGCAAATGACTGTATTATGCCAATCCGAGCACTACGTGCAAGCAAAAGCAGAGGCTGATTTATCTCTCTGCTCATCCCAGCCCAAGCCTATTCTATGGCTACAATGGAAATATTCAGGTCTGAGGGATCAGAGAGACACTAAGAAGCCAGAAACCCACAAGTGTCAACTGTATGGCAGATCTTCACATTTTATTTATTTTTTCAGCTGTAAATTCTCTTGCTTCAGGACATATGACAGCTACTGACCAGAGGAGATCCGGAAGGAACACAGCCTCTGTGTGCCTCCCAGCTTCCCATATCCCACCATACGTACATAACCTGATTCTCTTCAGCCCACCAAGAGGGAGCCTGATGTGGGGGTACCTGTATATTTGCTTTCTTGGCCTATTAGAGAGACGAACAGTAACAAAATGGAAATATGAAAGACAGGAGGGAAAAGTGTCGTGTAGGGGCAGCACTGCAAGTGCTACATCCCATTAGCTCACAAGCTTCACAGTATCAGTCAGCCAGGGTGAGAAGGGCATTGCTAACCTGCCACCATCAGAGAACCTGTCCCAAAAATGTAACTGCTCATTACCAAGCACTTACAGTAGGTGTGACGGAGTTACCATAGGTGACCTACTTACAGATTCTCTAAGTGACAGGTAAGGTTTGCTATTCTTGAGGAGGTGAGGGAGTTTTCTGGACCCTTGTGACTCAACAGTCACATGCCTACAAAAGCACGTGGACAAGGTACTGTGTTATTCAAGGCATGCTTTGTTCACTTTTCATAAAACTAATTTTTTCAGAATATTCCTCCCACTTGCACAAAGTTCTAAACCAAAATAAATTTATCAAAACCTATACAATTTATTTGTCCTATGCAAAAAGACCGATATTTGCCAGAGGTACGAAGAGAATTATGCCATTTTCCCGTCTTGTACATACAGGAACTCCCAGCCCAGAGTATGGGGTTTTTTTAAGGCTTTTCAGGAAGACTCCTTCACACACCTGGACTGTATCTGTCTGTATCTTCCATCTAAACTCAGCAAAATCAAATATCTGGTAAATCTCTACCCCCTTCTACAGAAAATAGAATAATTCCTGTGAGAACTGGAATTCTTCAAACTGAATAGGCAAAACTAATTAGAATTAGCCAAAACCACCATCAGAGAGCGAACAGATCACTAGAATTGCTTGCCCTGCAGTCTGTGAGAGGGAAACTCGTCTTTATTCTGTTAATAAAAAGACCTAGTAGTGCTGCAATTTATATAGCTATGCCTTTATCCAAGATTAATCATGCAATTTTGTTCTACGTGCAGGTTTTATGATTAGAGTGAATATTTTGAGATGCTACATGGACCTTCCTTCCATGAGTTCAGCATTAAGCATCGCATCGACTTCTATGTGTGCAGCTAGTAACTACTGCGGCTGAAATGCTACAAGTGAGCACCTAGGAGTATCCCAGATTGGGATGCTATTTAGTCATGTCCAGTCTTTCATTTTTAGAAAACGTTGTGAGGATGGTTGTGACAAGACAGCTTTGTCATCTAGGAGTTTACAGACCTCCTGCCTGCCTTTCCATCTGGCTTGTAGAATATCAGAAGCGTAGTCTCTTTGCCAAGTCCCTACAGTTATGAACACAGGAAATTGCTGTTCATCTTATCAGCACCCGATACTGGTGGTGATACTGAATTATTCTGATCCTGAATTTTTTTTTTAACTCATCTTCTTATTTACTGAACATCTTATGGACAGGTCTTAATATTTAAACTCCATACAACGCTTCCAATCACAAAAGAACTTGCAACATTAAGTACCAACTACAAACTTTGCTTACATACTTCTAGTTAGCATAGGTATGTATAGAAGCTAACCAGAGGCAACAGGGAAAAAAAAATCTTTTACTTATGCTTGGAACAGAAGATAATTTAAACTACTGGGAAATATAGATGTCATGGAAAATGTATGAGGTGTTATAACCTAAATGGCTACTAATAAATTATACAGGCATTTAGGAAGCCTTAACAACAAATGTTAAGGGATTTTGCATCCAGATTCATTCCTAGGATTTAAGTTCTAGGTCAGATCCCAAATAGGAAAGGATATTTTCCAGTATAAATAGAAGTATGCTTTTTTCCTGGACCCCCTAGCCTCCCAAGACTTAGAATATTTAGGACCAAAATCTTGTGAGAACACCACATTAGAATTACACTTCATTCATGTTAAGCCACAGCCTTTACGTTTATCCTCAAATCGTACTGCTCTGCTCCTAACCCTCATCCGGATCTAAATTTTCACAAAGGATATTAAGGGATAGGCTGCTTTATCCCTGTTGAATATTGTATCTTTGAATACTTTATAGGATTTTATTTTAGTTTTCCAATTACAGCAACTGTGAAAGCATGCACATTTGATAGCTACTTTTAAAGCCATATCCTCTACAAAGTGTTACTCGATACAGTAAAGATCAGACAAAACACACCTAAGGGATATCATAAAACATTTTCATAGAAGGTCATCCTTTGACACCTTCCTGAATTGTAATGAAACCAACTTCCCTTTGCTGTTTTCACTAAACTTGTCACATGATCAGGTTTCTCCTAAAGCAATTCACAGATGGATGATTTGATCAGCTGCTGTTTTCATGCAGTACAGAAAGATTTACCTCCTCTCTCTATTTTGTACTACAGCACAAGCTGCAGAAGTGGCACTCGTGGTGTCTTTGACCTGCCCTGTCCTCCTCCAGGCCAGAGGAGTCCTGCAAACTGCAGGCGTCAGTGGCATCACTGCCTGGCTGCAAAGCCTGGGTGGGCATGGGAAGAACATCATCCAGAAACTAAACCTTTTTTCTGTGGTGCTGGTCAGAGCAAGTGCTTCAAACACCAAAATCTAAGTAAGTGCTCTCCCTATTAGAAGGTAGTAATTTTTCCTTAGAACAGATTTTCGCTCCTCTGAAAGGATTTTATTTACCGTCCTCTGCTTATTTAGTGAAATTCTCTCTTAGATGTATAAATTATAGTCACACAGACATAGGATAACAGTTCAAAGGCAAAAGAGCATCAGCAAATAAACATTAGTGCTTTTAGAGGCTTTCATGGGGCTTTGGCTTTGACATTTCTATGT
>NW_020799107.1:31057281-31128728 GCF_003259725.1 Athene cunicularia | reverse complement strand
GGCGGCGGGGCCGCCGCGGCCGCTCTGTTCCCCGGCCCGCCGAGGTCTTTCCCGGCCTCGCCTCTCCCCGCTCCTCCGCACACAGAACCCGTCTGGCAGCTGCCTGAAGCGGCCTGAGCGGCTGCAGGGCCGTTCGGGAGCAGGGGCAGCCTCGGGAGCCCGACAGCAGGCAGGAAAACCGCCTGCGGGCGAGGCAGGCTCCCAAAGCTTCGTGTCAGAGCTCCCTCCCTTACTCGGTCTTTAAACACGCCTCCCGCTCCAGAGGGCGGAAAATCCGAGGGAGGATGATATATTCTTTGTCATCTCTTATAACCAGTTTCCATGGGTTTTGAAATAAAAATCTAAACTGCAGCGAAGCAGCTTGATGCCCTAAGGGCCTGGGTCGTTTCTGTCGGCGGCTGGTGCCCGGCGTCGCTGTGGGGACGGTGCTTCCAGCAACCTCTGTGCCCGCCTCTGATTTCTCAGGGGACCGTTTCTACGCTGTTTGGTCAGTATTAGGAAGGAAGTAATAATTGCATTCAGTTTCTAGACACTATGAAAAAATTGCTTCCTTCAGTTATTACAGCAAGACAGAATGGAAAATACTTCACGTTTATTTTCAGAGATGGCTACTGTCAGCCTCAAGTCAACCGCAACTGCCAGTGTTCAGAGAAGAAATCAAAGTGCCGCAATCAGAAGTTACTGGGGTGGTCTCACCTGCTCCCGTTTGTTTTCGAATGCCCCTCAAAAAGAGGGGGGACTGTTAGTAATTTGCCATTGCCTATTCAACGAGCAAAACCGGCTGCAGTGCAGAAAGGCTGCACCCGGGACAGTGGCTGGAGCCAGCAGGATGGAGCAGGTTTGTCCCAGTCTGTGCTCAAACCCGCTCAGATCACAGCAACGGGAGTTGAGCCACCGGGAACCAAGGATCGCTCCCTCGTAGCAATGATCTGAATTTCTGCGTGAGCTGGTGCCTCTGTGTGTGCAGACACTAGGGTGATGGGAAAAGCAACACAGGCTCTGGCTGCTGGCAGTGCTCTGGCTCCCAGTGCAGCGGTAGTCAAAGCCAGCAGTGAAAGTCAGCAATCTGTGAATAGGCATGAGGCCAACATATGTTGCTCTCTGTGTTTGGTAAAGCTCTTATCTTCCTTCATACTGAGAATTCTAGGGTTGTTCTCCAACACAATTATGTGGAAGATCACCTGAGCATCTTGAAGAGGATAGTGGCTAGAGGAGCTCCAAACTGTTACATGATTATCTTGCAACCTCTGCAAAAGGCTGGTGTTGTTTTGCAGGAGGTGACCTAATGCCACGTACTCTGTGGATCTCAGTGCAGAGATGTTTCATAAGAATACACCGGAGGTTATTTCAGCTCCTTTAAGCTCGAAACATCATTGGTAGTTCCACCTTGGCTGTCTCCTAACATGTTTGGGTACAGAAAACTGTCCGATGCCAGGCCTTCCTAAAAGGGCAAAGCACGCTTGCTATCCAGAGTGGGAAGGATCAGCCAGACTGCAAAGGAAACTAATGGTATGAGGAAGCACTTTACTCAATTATACCATGTCTGTGAAAAGTCGGAGAGAAAGTCTACCCTACACAGTGCTGCTATGGTTAAAAAGGACCTCAGAAAAATGATGCAAATAGAAATATGTCTATCACATAGAGGAGACTTGTGTACAGGTCACTCGTGCACAGCACCACAAACGTGGATGCAAATGTTACAAGCACTACCGTAAGCAACTAACACAAAGAGTTCGACTTGAATCATCAGCTGTTTAACAGTTAGGTTATTAGATCAGATTTAATCTAACCAGAAATCTGGTTAGGGGTTTAGAACTGGAAGATTAAAACCTTCTCTTGTTGGAGATTCTTTTTTAATAAAGAGCTTGTAGCTGAATGGTAAATAAGGTTTAGACCTGTTAGAAGATTAAGTGCTCTGCTCTGTTCCTAAGCTTATACTTAAGGCAATTAATAGTTCTCAAAGTCTAAATGGTAGGGATGTGCGTGAATTTTCTTAATTCCACCAGCTGAAAGGGATCTGAATGACTTTTGCCTTACATTGTCACACAAACATTCGTGCAGCTTGCAGTGAGGCAAATCAGCAGTAGTACAAGATTATCCATCAGTGATCCGTTAGAAGAGTAATACATCATTATATATTACCGCAGATTAAAAATGTGTAAAAATAAATCCATTTTTAAAGTCATTGTAAGAATGGGGGCTGTTTGGATTGTGTTTTATTTTAATTTACCCTTTTAATTAACTTTTCAGTTAAAATGGGTGAAATTAATGAAGAATTGAGTTTATAAAGAATAAAGAAGTTACAGAACAGCAGATTTACTTCACATTGCATTGTATTTGTTGCTTCTTAGAAACATGAGTCCTATTGTGCATGGGGTATATGGTGTGACATATATTCCCATTCTGGAACCATGGACATGAGCATGGGTACAACCTCAGTTTCCCCAGGTCAGGATCCTGAGACCATTTTTCCTGACTTCCTCCTCCCACTCTCTCCAAACCAAGACTGCAATCCAATATTTTCATTTTTTACACTGTATGTACTCATTTTGTCAGAGCCTCTGCTCCTACCTCCTGAACAAGGAGTACAAATCGAGCAGTGTTTCTAACGGACCAGCTAGTACAGATACTGTTAGCATGCTTGGACCAAGATGGAAATTACAGACTGATACCATGACAAGCTGTCATCAGCTGGATGAGTCTGTGTAGTGCCTTTTTTGGAAGTCAGCTTTGTTTAACAGAGTCCAGCATTAATTTGGGGCTCCCGGTGTGTGACATTGATACACTTCATGGACCAGCAATGGGTCACAAGCAGAGCAGAGCATAGCTTAGGAGTTTCTGGATCACATGGTGGTAACAGCCATTTTTGTCTCACAAATAGTGAAACATAGAGCAATAACAAACACAGAAAGTGATCATTACAAAGTGGTCTAATTAGGTTTGCCGTCTGCTTGCTTACAATGTTATGAATCACTTTATCAATAGGCATTATATCTTTGTACAAAGTTCCTACTTTGTGTAGTAATTATACTCTAAAAGCCCTGCACAGTCTTTTCACCTCAAGAAAGGTGAATTACATTGTTAGCTTTGCAGCTTGAATTGAAATCCTTAAGTTCTGCCACACAGAGAACACACATCCTCTGGTGAGACAGTGACCTCGATCTAGACCCTTAAAGACCCATAGGCAACAAACTACCTACAGCCAAATTAATTATTTTTCTTGATAATGTTTTACCTTTTTAGTTTTTATAATAAGCCATTAATTAACTTCCTAATCATTTGAAATAGTCAAATGATTATCACTAGTGTCTGCAAAACCAGAAATTTCCCCTGACCGGTTGCTATTCATTCTTCACTAGAAAGTTCTACTAGGCATTCTGCTATTGTCTCTGAGTGACCCACACAAGGGAAATTGTGCTTTATTTAAATCATACGTAAATGTATAACACATAATTTCTTGGTAACTGTTCTGCAAGCTCCTCAAATGAGCATGCAAGCCACTTCATTCTGGAGACATATTTTCATTGTTCTTCAAAACACTTCTGCCTTCAGGAGCACAGATTTACCCAGTGAGTTGCTCACAAGACAACAGTAGATACCTGCAAAAGATTTACTCAGTCAGTTGCTCACAAGTGAAGACAACAGTAGACACCTGCAAAGTATCCAGCAGATTTTCTTCTCAAGACTGTGTTAGTGAATAACTCTCATTTGCAGCTTTACAGTTGCACCCTGTATTATCAGGAAATTCTGATTAAATTCTCATTAATTTTGGCATCATAGAAAAGGAGCTTTCACATTTCAAGTGGGTGTTAAGTTGCATTAGGACTTGTGTACTCATGCTGCCTGAATTATTATTCATGCACAAAGAGTTGTAAGCGCTTTTTAAAAAAGTAGGGTGTTGCAGCCCTCACTGTAGAACTTCTTGGTGTTTATTTTGTTCTCTCCATGGTGTAAGTTACATAAGAAAAAAAAAAATACAGTATCATGCCAAAGCAGGTTTCTCGGTTGTCGTGGTTTAACCCCAGCCAGTAACTAAGCACCACACAGCCTCTCACTCACTCCTTCCCAAGTGGGATGGGGGAGAATCGGAAGAGTGAAAGTGAGAAAACTCGTGGGTTGAGATAAAGACAGTTTAACACATAAAGCAAAAGCCACACACACAAGTAAAGCAAACCAAGGAATCCATTCACCACTTCCCATCAGCAGGGAGGTGTTCAGCCATCCCCAGGAAAGCTGGGCTCCATCTCACATAACGGTGACTTGGGAAGACAAACACCATCACTCCAAACGTCCCCCCTGCCTTCTTCTTCCCCCAGTTTATATCATGAGCATGATGCCATAAGGTCTGGCATATCCCAGGGTCAGCTGGGTTAGCTGTCCTGGCTCTGTCCCCTCCCTCGCTGGTGGTATGGGGTGAGAAGCAGAAGAGGCCTTGATGCTGTGTAAGCACTGCTCAGCAGTAACAAAAACATCTCTGTTATCAACACTGTTTCCAGCACAAATTCAGAATATAGACATTCAAATTTCTAGGATTTTTTTTTTTAATTGTATTAGTAAACCTTATTGACTTTGTGTTCTATTTTACTCTTTAGCTCAGTTTTTTATTTCTTCTGACTTGTGCAAACTGTAGTTATCTTACATGGGAAATTAAAAAGTGGACTTCAGAATTTGGTTCCTGGTTACTGTTATTTGTTTTCTGTTACCTTTGTTGAAAAGGGTAGTAGATAGCAGCTTTCTTTTCCAAATGTCTACCAACAGTGCTGTCATCTCATGTTTTAGGCTACGTGACCCACAACAAAAAAATCAAGATGACAGATGTGTAATAATATGAAATCTTTACTCACCTGCATACAGAAAATGAACCATTTAAACAGTTTGTCTGCCAATTTCAGAATAAGATTGAAATTGAAGCACTTTTTCTCCTCAATTTCCTGATGATTCATAAGAACAAACTTGCAAAGAACGGCAATAGTATAAATACACATACTACTTTGCAAATACTATTCTTTTCTTAACTGTAGTGTAAAAAGAGTGACTTCCAGTTTACTTTCTGAATCTGAAAATGTTGCATATGTATGGCAGAAATGTAACTGTCTCTGCAGTACTTTAATTTTATGCTACAGTTGGTTTCTCTAGAACAGATTGATAAGTTGATTGATTGTGTCATAAAATACTTAGAACTTGTAACACAACAATCTCTCTACAAGACAAAAATATGGAACCAAAAGATGTTATTTAAATGTTTCTACATGCCAGAAAAATCTTACTAACTAGTATTAGTCATATTATTTACACATTTTTTAAACTGACCCATATACATACTTCTTTTATTGAATATGCTAAAAAAAAAATAAAAAGGCTGTGTATGAATTTGTCAAATCAATATTAACCTTTTTTTCTTAAGCTGTGAAAAATGTAATCTATTTCTGCTTGGGAATTATTACCAGGCAAGATGATGTTCTGCTGGATGCTGTTAAAGCTCTTCAGTGCAGTAAATATTGTTTCACTGACATATGGATCAGAATAATATAGATAGTTCATAGCCAATTGTTTGAAATACATTTGGGTATGAGCATCTAAGAGGAGTGGGAAATAAAACAAAAGCTTGTAAACTTGCTGCCAGTATCTAGATCAGTAAAGAAAGAGGTGATTGAAAACATACCAGTTTTATAGCAGAGAAAGGATTGCTATCCTATACAAGGTCAAATACGTAGAAGAAAAATTATCAACCCTTATTTGAATAAATTATAAATATTGATTAGATTTAACATAAGAGCCTGGAAATAAAATAATTTCTAACAATATATGATTATCTATTAAATATTCATCCAAGAATTGGAATAATAAGGTGACCAAAAAACATTCTAGTATATAAACTGGAACAAAGAAAGAATTACAAGCAGCCTCCTTGCAGTGTAATCGATCAAAGGCAGTTGCACTTAAAGTTATGTGTGTGAACACATACTGACAGGCTCCATTACTAGCACATATACAAAAAATGAAATAGCCATTTCCCAGTAAACTGCAGTCTTTGCAGCTGATGACTACCTTCCTGAAGGTGAGTTGGCTCATTCACTCTCTCTTTGCAACCCTCCAAAATTCCAGGTCTTAGAGAAGGAAGCATCTCCTTAGTCACCAACACACTCTGAATGTGTACATTCTTGCTGCCATGCCCAAGGAGTTATTTTTGTCCTCCTAATCGTAGTAGCAGTTAACTACTCATGTGTGGTGTTCTCTAAACACCTGTGACTGACAAAGGCAATTCATGACCAACAACAAGAAGAATTAAAAGCTAAGCATTTTATTTTTGGAGAAATGAAACCAATAATACTTTATTATTACCACCCCTGATTAAACTAGTCAATATATTTATAAAATAAGCATTTACCAGACTGCATGATGTGTCCCTATGTGGGTCAAGGAAGCACAAGAACTATCCTCATATGGAGGTGGAGAGTATGAGAAGAATTAACTATAAGTTCTTCAGAAACACATTAATTGCAGTTAAAACAGTAGAGTAGGCACAAAAAATAAAGCTCAGTTGGCAAGGTGTAACTGGGTAAAAACAATTCCCTGCAAGGTTATGTAATCAGCATGACAGGTAGTTGTATTGTTATCCTACAGGCATTATAAGATATCCATCAAAATTGACATACAACACATGAACTGCAGTGGATACTAAATAAGGCCATGAAACAAAATTTTGCTCCCTGATTTCCAGCAACTGTTCTAGTTCGGCCACACCAAGTTATCTATTTTTACTTGCAGAAGGGAATTGCATTTCTGTTATAGCGTTGTAGCTGGTGTCTCAAAATACTAACATAATGCAGACATAGTTATCCTACATCCAAAATGCTGCTCTGACCTGAACAGCACTCTAAAAGAAAGACCCAAGATTCTGATGTATAGTGGTGAAGAGTGACATTGTCCGTACATGTTGGGTTTGTGTGGTGGGGTTTTTGGTAACAGAGGAGGGGGATATAGCTTCTCAAAGCTCCCCCAGCTCCAGATCAGACCTGCCTCTGGCCAGGGCCAAGGCTGAGCTCATTAGTGATGGTGGCCGTGCCTCTGTGATATCGTATTTAGGAAGGGGGATCTGGGACAGTGTTGGGGGGACTTGTGAGGAGGAGTGATGAGAAGGACACCTCTGCGAACACCGAGGGCAGTGGAAGGAAGGGGGGGATGTGTGCTGGAGCAGACCCCCCTGTATCCCATGGTGGGATGGCAGGGCCGCCCCCCTGCACCCATGGAGGTCACCGGAGGAGGAGCAGAGATCCACCTGCGGCCTGGGTAGGACCCCTGGGATTCTGTGGGAAGACCACCATCCCCTGTTGTAGTTCAGTGCTGGGAGCACTGCAACACGCAGAGGTGACCCACGCCAGAGCATCTCAAGAAGAATGCAGAAAAGTACTCCCTGTCCCCCCTCCTTGGAAGAAGAAGCAGCAGGACTGACTTCACCCCCATCCCCTGCACCTGTGCCACTGGAGGAGGAGGTAGAGATATCTAGAACAAAACTGAGCCTGGGAAGAAGAGAGGGGTAGGGAGAGGTGGTAACACTTCTCACTGTCCCCTTATGTCTGTTAAGTGTCATTGTTAAGTGTTTTGAATTAAAGTAATGTTTAGAGGGTTTTTAATTCTGCTAAGGAGCCTGACTTTTGCCTTCGACTATAATGGGTGAGCCACCCCTCCCTGCCCTTATCTCAATTTGTGAGCCTTTTGATTCCTTTTTCTCCTTCCCAGCCTCTGGGGGAAGGGGTCAGTGAAGGCCTGCCTGGTGCTCAGTTGCCCTCTGGGTTGAAACTACAGAACTTAGCCTGACAACTCTGGGGGAGAGACTCAGCTTTGGAAGGAAACCTGGAATGTAGGAGTTCCAAAGTTAAACAGCAGTTTCAGGCTGGCTGTCATGGTAAAAGATGGAGATAACACCTTGGTTTCCTAACACCACTGTTTGAAATGCAGTCTCCATACTGGCCATCTAAATATACCGAAGACCAACCATGGGAAATGGTACCCTGACCTTTCTAATAACAAGTTTGAATTTGGAAGCTCCCCCTCACATTCTTTAAACTTGCTGCACTGTTGCTGAAGTGGGCAGAAAGGGAAAAGGATTTTCAGTGTAGACTCACTACACCTCTTACATATTACAACTGCTAAGAACAGACAGACCATTTTTTTCCAAGTTCTATGAAATGTGTCCTTAGGCAGTAATTTCAAAACCACTTAGTAATTTTGAATTTTAAGTCTCATGAAAATGTTTCATTTCCTCCATGAATATTTGATCCTTACCCACGCAAAACAAGAAAAGAGTTTTGCAGTCTTTAACTCTTTTTCTCACCCACTTAACAAGGAATTTGGTAAGGATGATGTTACCAGAAACTGAATCGACCAATTAGTGAGACTATTTATCTTGTGCTTCTACTAAAGAAGTAACAGAATGTTGAAAGAGCAGTAAAGTATGCAAACCATCAGGGTGTTTTGTAGACTGCAGCAGCTTTTGAGATAGAGCACAAGGATTAAAAAAAAAAATTCTCATTTAATTATTTTATCTCCCACTGTTGCTGTCACCTTCTATAAACAACTGAGCAAAGAAAGATGAACTAGGAAAAGTAAACTAAAAGCTTAATTAAGAAGGTATTTTTCTTTCTTTTCTACTCAGGCCCATGCATGTATCTTGTCCCTAGGATACAGCAGACATGCCATTTCGTTACTCTGCTAATTAGAGACATCACATTCCCTGAATAGAGCATGGAGGTATATTCTCAACCATTTGTTTTTAAAACAGTATGACAGTCACGTTTATAACCTAAGAAGTAACAAATATTCATGTAAACACAGCCTATTTGCACATAGACACTTTAATCAAATTGACATTTCACACCTTTTCAAAACTAGAACTGTTCCAAAAGAGATCAACACTGAAGCCTTGGATATGACACCAGAAAAGTTGTAGTAGGTGGAGCTGAGAAAGGAACGTTTTTTAGGCTACCACTGAAAGCCTATGGAGGCCTGAAAGACATGAGATCTAATTATTATATCTGAATACAACTGAAACAGTGGAGTAACTGATAAGCAGGCAGAAAATAGACTACCATGCAGAATGCAAACTATCAAAGGTCTAATGAAATCTACCCAACATATTTATAGCATGATATGAGGATGTATAGACCAGGAAATACCTATCTTGAGTATTTAAAGATGCCTACCACAAACTGAATAAATAGTGCTGCAAATAAGTGGAATTTTCTGCATGTTTATGCATAGATAAATAACCAATTCAAAGTTGCATTATAAAAGATAATAACCAGGAAGAGAATTCATAATACGATGTATAAGGAACAGGCATATAAAGTGAAAGCATAGCTTTCCTCCTTTGGATTCAGACTGTTAAAGCTCAGTGTGTATCATTTAATCAGCACATAGTGTTATGTTTATCTATCATACTGCTCTCACAAGGAAACCTGCATGACAAATGTACTATGAAGAAGAGCATCGTTGCTTTGTAAGGTTGAGTCACACTTGGAGTAGGCAAGAGGTACCAGTAGGTGAGCAGCTGCATGTTGAGATACCATGTGAGTGGGTTAAGTCTTGAGAATCTGGAGTACCAGCAGCTCCACAGGGACAAATGTGCCTGAGATTCTGATTAAACCCTCATTATTTTCAGCATTATAGAAAAGGTACTTCAACATTTCAAGTGAGTGCTAAGGTGCTTTCATCTGATGATCAGTTACTGACCATAGCCCTGGGGCCTCTGGTATCATCTGTGCCCACACTTCCAAGGCCTCTGCTACCATCACCAGCCCGTACTTTTTACTCTACATTGTGTTTTGGTGTGGGGTCATAAATAATTCACTCTACACTAAGGATAACTTGTCATTACTACCTATTAGTTACAGAAATACGTATAACAATAAACATTAGCACTCAGTTATACAAAGCTAAGCAAAAGCCATCTGCTTGTTAGGTAATGCTGTTACATCTTAGCAGACTAAACCAAAACTCCAGTCTAGGTACAGCCTGACAAGTCCCGGGGCTGTGTCCTTACCTTAGCACAAAGCTTGTGGCCTGCTACATGCAATGGCAGCACCGTATTCACTGGGCTACTATGCTACACCTTGACACTGGTAGCTACACAACAGGGATCCACATGCTTAGGTGTCTGAACAGCATTTTAATGCTTTTGCCACTTTAAACCACTTTCTCAACAGCAGCCAACCTCTCCATCTTTTAACGGGAAGGACAAACTCAATGTCTCTCAAATATCACTAATAACTTTGCTGAACATATTAAATGAAAAATGTCTGTAAATATGTTGAATATTAGAGCTGATTATCACCCTTCACAAAACAAACAGAGTAAAGCTATTTAGGGAGGGCATTTCCATCTAAGAAAGGTTCCTGGTATCTTGCAACATATAATTTGCATAACCAAGAGATGGCAGCACTCCATCAACCATTTGACTGAAGCATTTATTTGAAAATGATTATGCATCTGTAAGCATGATACCTCAGTGTATGAAAAGCGTTAGAAGACTAAAAGCAATAGAAAACAATGGAGCAAAGCCAGTGATTATTATTCTGTTTCTTTACAAAGGTCTGTAAAGAAGAAATTCATTCACTAGTGACCTGAATTATTTTTTACCCAGCTTATACTAAGAATAGCTAGTTGGGGTTTTTTTAATTTAGTTCTCTGACAGATGTATCTTCTCAAAACATGACCTAACTCCCCTTTCTCCAAAACTTAAGAACCATATATATATCTCAAATATAAAATTCCATTCAAAGCAGCCTTTCAGCCTTTTCTCAGCAGCTGAAAAAGTTCTCTGGTAATAATCTTAAGGATCAAGACACCTTTAAAAATTTAATGATGTTTATATATATATATACATATATATATATATATATATATATATATATATATATATATACACACACATACTGCTGTTTGTCTCCTGCAGACTGATGCTGACAGAAATTGGAAGAGTTTAGCTTTTCCCAAAGGCATTTAGTGTCCCATATCATCAAGCTCACATGTACACAAGAGGTTAGTTAACAGTGATAATAAACCTCTTTTACCACATTCAGTCCAATTTACTTTTAGATTGTATGAACAGTGTATGGACTTCAGCAACAGTCTTCAAACAATGCTACATCGGAAATTAGTAACACAACTATATGGACACTAAGAGGCGATTAGGAAACTGGGTAGAAGGCAAATGACAATGAACTGGACTGTAAAGGAAATTGTTGAAATGAGATGTTGCTGTTGGATGAGTTTTGAGAACAGCAGTATTTAAATTAATGAGGAGGTTCACAGATGACTAAAGTTAACGCTGTTTCCCACCTCTGTTATTTATTACTGAAACTCATTTTTCTAAGAAAAAGGCCAGGTTCAAACAACATTGATTATATTTCAGAAAAATACATCAGAAATAAGTTGCATATCACTAAGGATCCTATTATTTTTTGCATTAAAATATCTGGATTGACTTTCTCCTATTGCAACCCATTTTACTTTAGTCTCTCTCTAATTTCATTGATGTTACACTTAATCCAATATACAAGGAGAATTCAGTTTTGTTTAACAGCTTAAGAAATACTATGTAGCAGAAGTATCAGTCAAAAACAACTCAGTATTTCATCAAAAGATAGTAAGTGTAGGCAGTAACTAGAAACTGGAATAGCAAGGATGCTTTTATTCTACCTTTTATTCTAACGTAATGTGTACATCTTAAATTACAACAATCAGACTACGTGAGACTACAGCTATCATGAGAACAAGTCTCTAACTGATCACCTCTTCTCATTTTTTCCTAAAGCGTAAGACTGCAGCATCTACTTTCTCCTCTTTCTCACACAAATTAATCATGCTGCCTACAATGAGCTCCACTGGAAGGACATCCATGACATTGTACATACTAGCTAGATCAAAACAGTCCAAGGAATTGAACAATTTCTCCAAAATACAGATTGGAAGCTAAGTTTTTCTGACTCTAACTGTTTCTATTTATGAACCTGGAGTCCTCATTCATTATTACTTCAATATATTTTCAGAGGGTGACAAATGGAATCTCCAGAACATATATTGCAAAGAATTTATAACAGCATGTTTCTTGAATTATAATTAACTCAAAAGAAATCCTGTCTTATATAAATATGCTTTAAAAGACCAGACAAAATTAAATTTCATTCCGGGGGGTAAAAATAATTTTCTTTTTTTCCCCTCTGAGATGATCAATTCTTCTGCAGCTCCTCTCCCACCCACACTGTGATGTGGTTGTATCAGAATCAATAATCTATTTATAGATGAAAGGACAATTTTTACTCAGCAGTTAGTAGATTTCTACTTTTTTCACTTGCAGTTAGTATTCCTTTTAAGTTTTTTTTCTACAGATAGAAAACTTTAGATAACTACTTTGAAGATAATTCCCATATCAAACTGAAAGCACAAAAGATAACTGAAGTTCAAAACGTTTTAATTTCTGATTTAAGGAAGATAGGACAGCTCACTTCTTCCATTTGTTTCCAACACAGGGACCTTCAGGGTTGTTCTGAAACACTGCTATTTAGCTCATTTTTTTTCCCTAGTTTCATAATTTCCACACTGTAACTTTGCTTTGGATTCCTTTACCTGGTTCACACTCACAAGTTGCCCCATCAGTCTGCTGGCCAGCCAATAAAAGGCTTCAAGTTTTTTTAAATTTCTGTGATGAAGACTCAGTTAAGTTACCTACTCCCAGTACACCCATTTGTAACATGTGTCTATGTGTTCTAAATGCCATATTGCCCACATGACTTAGGGATTGCTCTCTTGATTTTTTTATAAAGAAAATATATAAAAGCATGTCACAGTGAAATTTAACACAACCCTTTTACAAATAATTTTTGTCACTTTGTAAGTTGTATTCCTAAAATTTTATTCAAAAGTGCAAAATCCTTTGATTCAAAAATGTTTCAGGGCAAAGGGTGGGACAACAGCAGAGTTTAGATACAAACTTTCCAGCACTATGAGTTCAGATTTAAATTTTGGGTTGAACCCTCCATGGTGCTTGTGTCACACCTTATGTCAGGAGGTACTGGTGTCATCATCTGGGCTATTTAAGGGTTTATCATGCTTTGATGCCTCTCAAGTTACTTCTGCTTTACAACGATGTAAAGACTACTATGCATTTCAGTTATTTGATGAAATTTAAGACTAAAGTAAACTCAAATCAGTAGGAATACACACGTGCTTAATGCTGAGCACACATACAGACTTTTGCCTGCTGAAGAACTAAGTGAATGGATAAGAAGAAAGTTTTGATTGTGTTTCATGTAGAAAAACATGTTTTCATTATTCTTATTCATGCTCAACAGTTTGCTGAAAGATATTTAAGTATAAATTCCAAATTTTGAACTCATTCACCAAAAAGTGAAAGTACAGAATAGTCTAGAGTGGATGATATCTTAAGTGAATGCAAGCTGATAAAGAGTGTCTGTCATGTTGGAATTTTAAGATACAATGTTTTTGGTGACAGAAGTCAGTAGGGCAGAACTCATCTGTGGTTGCTTGCCCCACATCAAAACTAAGCTGAAGGAAGTTCAGGCAAGCTCGAATCATATTTGTCAAATTATCTTGAACAAAAATTTTGCTTTCATCCTGCTTTTATAACGATAAAAACTATGATGCTCTGTCATGGGAGAGAGCCATGGTTCATTCAGTTGCTAAACAAAGGCAGATTAAAAAGCCGACTGACTAATAGGATTTTGAGAAGTTTCTCCGATCACCTGCAAAGTGACTTCTCAGTTCAGTGAAGATAACCGCCTTTAGAATTAAATGTTTCAGCATTAACACCTAGGTCTCAGCTCCTCTATCTTACTTCCAAGACAATTGCCTAGGAATTGTAAATTTGCACTATCTGCTATTTATATATTGTATTTGTTAACCGGTAGTGCAGTGTTTGCCTTAACTTTCAAAGGCAGGAGCTACCTGCTGACAGACACCTCCACAAGTCCTATCAATGAAAAACTCAACTTATTGAAGAGGTGTACAGTCCCCTCCCCGATTAAACGCATCAGTTTCAGTATGTCTATACAGGAAGCTACTGCCCACAAGCCACTTACAGTGCATCCTTGCACTTCTCTGATGTCTGCGCCTGTTACACCACAGTGAAACCTGCTATGTTCACTGAAAAAGAACACGGTAGGATATATCTCCGTGAACAGACTCATACGTCAGTTATTGTTGATCGTGATAAACAATCATCTCCCGGTTAACAAAGCACACTCCGAGTCCTATGGCTCACTTTCCACATGATTTAACATTGCATAGATAAACTAAACAGCCCGCTCTACTCTTGGGTAATGAGTCAGATCTTCCTAAACACTTCGTTGAAGTTTGTTTACAGCAATGTCGCTTGCTACATCAGGGGGAGGAGGTGTCTGCGTTTCCTTTTTTTATATTTTTTTTAAGCAAACACAACTGACAAAACTGTCAAGTCTTTTTGTTGTTTTCAACTTATATAAACAGAATGAAGCTGCAGGGAATCTATTAATAAAGGCCTACACAACAAAACCATTCACAATCTTCAAGGCAGGTTTTAATCTCCCAGAAAAAATCAATTTTATTTAGAATAAACTAGTACAGAATGGAGATTACTCCAGGGAATTAGTCTTTAAAGTATGATGAAGAAATATAGATTTTCTTCTCTACGGGAGTATGATGTTGCAGTGCATATAAAATGTGCCATAACAATTACACAAAGACTTCTTTAAAAATTCCAGGCTTATTAACCCTATAGGTTTCTAGAAATAAGTACTTCTGATAAAAACAAGAAAAAGCATAATGAGAGAGACAAATATCTGGAAGAAAAAGCTTAGAGCCTTGAATAAGTTCCACTGCACTAATGAACAACTTCACCAAATCCCAGGAGGTCGAAATATATTATGTGTTTTGACTCTGGTGCAGAAGAACTAACCTTGTGCCCTTGCTTTCCATATCTATGGCATCTCCAAACTGTCACAAAGGGATGAACACAGAGGGTGAAGGTATATTAATACAAGTTAAAGGACTGCCTGGAATACAACTGCCAAGACCTTCACTCACAGATGGTGACACATTGTCTTGGAAGCTGAACCGTTTCAAGCAACCAAAAGAACACAAATTCTGCTTTTGGTTAGCCTGTACTGATCTGCAGCTGAGCTTCATCAGCTACAGCAGAGAGAATGAAGCTTTTTTGACTGAACATAGGATTTGATGCATTTTCACTCCAGTGTAGACACTACTGGGTTTTTAATATTTATAGCTTGGAGAAATCAGAATGACTTCAAGTCCTGACACTCTACATTTACATGTTAACAGGGTAAGTATTTCACTTTTTAGCTCTGGTTCATATTTCTCTTAGCCAGATAAGTGAGACCTGAACTCTGTGCCCACTGCGAAAATTTAAAGAACCTTTGATTCACTGAGAAACAAACACCATGAAGGCTGTACTACTTGCAAAACCATTTCTTGGCTCTTCGCACTCTTTAACTGTCTGTGTTCCAAGATCTTCACCAAGTATCAGTGAAAGCCTCCTCCTAACACTTAATTAGGGAAAATTATAATTTGTATTTTGCAGAAAGTACAGAGCCACAAGTGCAGTGACAGCTAACAGTCATGTCTGGTTAGAAGGAGTGTTTAGCGTCTACTGGAGTTCACTTACACTTTCAAGATGTTTAGCTGACTTTCTTTAGACAAAGATGCAATCTAAAAACACAAGCCTGAATACTTCACGATTCTCAGAAATTGCTTCTTAGCAGTCACAGCCACTTTAGGCAGAAGGAGATCTCATAGCTGAGCAAGGAGAAAAGTTCAGATCTGAGCTGAATCTTGGAACTTTCTTGTCGTTATTAAATTCAGATATAGCCATTAATAATCAACAGTTAAAATTTTGCTATTACTACACATTTTTCCTGCCTAGAAGTTGGTATATTCTGCCCTTGTTTATACTTTAATTAGATTTTGCTCCAAAGCAGGCATTTCCTATTTTTGCAGAGAAATTCAGACTTCTAGTGGAACTAACCTCTCCTCCATCCATAGAAAATACTTGTTGGCCTTACTGATACAGGAGCTTTTGCGTCAAGGTTACATTATTAATAAGTAAGCTAATCTTCATGTAAATGACCTGCACTAGAACAAAATGAAGCTGAGGTAGATGTGGTTTACATGGCTCAAAACTCAGTTCACACAGGTGTCACAGATTTGCAGGGGAGGGTTTGATCTGGTGTAAGTATGACTGTGTGTGGGGAAAAAAGCTTGGGTAGTTTTCATCAAAAGATACTGCACCGTTGTGCTTGTGAGCATGGATGCACACATACAGATCTGGGTGGCAGTTAACACTTCTTCCATACACCTACACTTCTGAATGAAGTTGGTAGCTATGCAACAGCTCTGCTCTTATCCACAGAACAGACCCATCAGGGTCTCTGCTAACATTGTCGCCGTAGTGTTTTGCCACTGGCTGCCTTCCGTCCTCCTCCTTCATCCTAACTCCCCTATTCTTTGTTGTAGGAAATAACAACCCAGACAACGGCAATGTCTCTTTTCCTTATTGGTAAACATTCTCTGGGCACATCTGCTGTGATGATGATAAGGCAGAGGTCTGCTCTCAAATGGGAAAAACAGAATGTCAGTTTACATAATGGCCAGAAAACAAGAAAAAAGAACCTACTGGCTTGAGCAGCAAGCCTGTTTCTGTCTTGCTTCATTGTCTTAACAGGATTCTTATTGTGTTTATATTTAGAGACATGGGAAACTCTGCTTGCCATGCTACCCATTGTTACTTAACCTCAAACAACCTATATAATATGCTGTCTGTTAAGGAACCTGAATATAGACTCTAATCAAGGTGGCTAAGCAAGATATAGGAAAATAAAGTTCAGTGCTTCCTCCTTGTTTGGGAAAAAACAAACAGGAAGGCTCCCTCTTAGACTCACCTCAGCAAAAAAGAGTGGGGGGGGTAAGTTTGTTTTTACAAGCTCACAGATTTTAGCTCTCTGCTGTGCACCTGTTTGGCTTTTTCATCATTCACTCTGCCAATAAATGGATAGAAACACTTCAGCAACTTATTCCCCAGCTGGGAAACTTTTTTCTTTACTTTTTAGGAACATTGTTTATTAGAAAACTGTTTTAAAATGACAGTGGAATCCTGACATAGCTAAGACAGCACTGTGACTGGCTGGTCATCAGCAAGTTGCTTTTGATAACACGTTAGTGTGTTGTGCTTGGATAGGCTTGTCTGAATGCTGTATAACCAACAAAACATTATCAGATAACTTGAATCCACATAACATCAGTTATGTTATTAAATGGAATATAATGTTCCTAATGAAAACAAAGCCTTGATTAAGAGTCCATGATTCCAACTCACATACATCAGCACTGAAGAGGACTAACAGTGGCAACTGAGCCCGATATTCTGAATGCAAAACCATTTCACATGCAGAAAATATTAACAGTGACCTCCGGTTAAAAATGCAAATTAAACAACACATTTCAGTCTTACTTTGTCTTCAGGAGCCACAATATATGGGCCTTTTAATTCAGCCAAAGATGACAATCTTAAATCCTTTAAAGCTTTAAATTAACAAATTTATAAAGACATCTTTCACCTCTTTCTGTGGTGTTCTATCTTGTCATAATCACTGTGTTTGAGATTCTTCAGTAAGTATTGGAGTTTCCTATAGAAATGTTTAAACTTTGGACATTTAATTTAACAGAAAGGAATAACACTCCCTGGTATACAGCAAAGAGAGTGGTTGCCATCAGGAAGCAGTACAATTCTTTTTCTTTTAATTATTTGGCCCTGATGTACATAAGGCTGTGAAGATGGCCTACCAGGTATGCCACAGGCTATGGGACCTCACTCCAGAAATGTGTCTCTTTTTATAAATCAGGATTGAAGGCAAGGCTGATCAGTTGCTATCCTTAGCAAAGTGATTTCCTTGGTGAGTATACTTCTTACTACCTTGTCTTGTCACCCAGCCATCAAACATGAGATTGATGTAAAGATATGGAGAGTGAAAAGGCTGTAGTTCTTTCTTAACTCTCTTTTAATTTTCCAGTACCTCTGGAATCCTCCTGTGCAAAGATCAACAGGAAAGTGGGAGGCATGTGAAAGGACCATCAGTCTCCAGGAGTTGCTCAGGGAAAAAATGATCCTGCATTGCACCTTCCTACTCCACATGCAAGGAGAGAGCCCTTTCCTGTTAGTTTCCTTTCTTTGCTGCTCAGGTTTCATATGCATATCACATCCAGGACCTCTTGGATTTAGTGCTAGAGATGAGAACAAGGTGATTTCTGGGAGAAAGGCCAAAGGCTAGCCTCATTATGAATGGCTGCAGTAGGATTTCAGTTAGATTTTAAAATCAGACCTTTACTATGATTTCGTTTATTTTAATTATCATCACTGCTTTCTTAGAGTCCACCCACCCTTAGAGTCTCCCTTTCTTTCAGGTGGTGGCACTGCTGCACCATTTGTAGTACTCAGTACAGATTGCTTTGCCAGATTTTGGAGTGTATCTTAACAAGTAATTAGAACAGTTTTCACTAGCTCATGCTGTCGGCTTTCCAGCTCCTGCATGATCCAAATGGCTCTCAGGGGATGTTACATTATGGTTGGTTTGTTATTGTTTGTTCCAGGCCAGTGCCACTAGACAAAAGCATTATAAAACTGGTGAGTGCTATTAATCACAATTTCTTAGGTGTCTATGTCTGCAATGTCCCTATTCTCATTTTCCCATTTTTTTGCTTAGTTTTCGTTTCGTTCTGAAAAAACAATAAGGATGTGATGTCCAGAGTACTTTGCCATATAAAAGCTCAGCAATAGGCTGAAATATTTGTAAGGTTAAATTAAAAAAAAAAAAAATCTAAGAGAAAAATAAGCATTGCATTTCAGTGACTCCATCTCTTTGTTAGGAACGACTGGATTAGTATCTGGGAGCTTCCTTGCATACAGCCAAACTCCCATCAGCTTGGAATATTTCAAGTTCCTAAATTCAACTGAAGCTTAACTGCTTACCCATTGTGTGTCTCCATATCTAACTTGACTTCAGCATACAATGCAGAATGTCTCCTGCTGTGCATCCCCAAAGCAAGCTCCTTTGAAAATAGTGTTTATTTCAATTCAGTTAATCCTTATCTTTTCAAAACTCAAATAGTTTTGAAATTCATTGACATGTAACCCTATCCCCATGTTAAGAGATAGGTATTCAGTCATGTAGGGGGAAGAAAATAAGCAGAGTAAATAGAACTAATTTATTCCATTTCTGATCTTATTGATTCCAGGTCCAGTGGGCTTTTAAACCTGTTAATTGAGGCAATAATAAGCAATAATAGGTAATAATAACTTTAGCCTGTCTCCCTCCTGGGTCTTTTCAGTACAATTAAGTGGCTATTCAATATTATAAAAAATAAGCCCTCCAACTGAAAATCCACCAACACAAATTCAGGTCCTCTAAAATGATGAAGAATTAAGAAAAAACATCCCATTTTGCAGGATAGCTAACGGCAACTAGACAGTTGTTAAATATGTTTTCCAAAGAGGACTATGAGCCTGGTAGATTATTGACTGATCTAGCAATAATAACAAGCCTGCATTTGCATAGTGTTTTACATCTTCAAAGTGCTGTGTAAACATTAACTAATTGATCTAGTCAGAAAAACAACTGCTTCCAGTGTAATATCAAGTATATAGTCACAAGAGAATGAGTTATTAACTAAAGGAAGCAATTTATTTGAAAATCTATTATCATAAATTATACTGATAGTTTTTTCTCCTTTTTTAAGTTATTCCCTATGCAGTCTGATTAATGCTGGATTAAAATGCTCATGACTTCTGAAAATTTAGTAAGTGCAAACTTAATAGGAGGCCATAGAAATGTCAGAGGTAATTGATGCTTTAATGGGCATGAAATCTGGAAAAGTTCCCAATCAGAATAGATTCACAATGGCCTTTGTTAAAACACTAGATTCACCATATTAGGCTTACTTTAGACAAGTTTAGTAAATTGTGTACCATGAGCATTCTCTGCTTCCTAAACATAGAGGGACAAAAGATCTATCAAATCAATATAGCACTTCTCTCATTAACTCTACTCACTGTATTATTACCTACCTCTTTTTTATCAACATTTTTAAATGATGACATTTTCAGATGAATGGTTGCATAGAAGATTTTATTTATTTAATGATAATAAGTAGTTTGTATCATACAACATTAGGACAAAAATAGAAATTGGGGCCATTCTATTTATTTATTTATTTCCTCCTTGGATTGATACAAAAATTTTCTATTCCTATTATTGGTTTGTCTGTTCTTTTAAACAAGGCCTGATCTGATCTCTGAATCAGGTAAATCCTATTATTCCGCTTCAGTCATGAATACAAAGGAAACATTCCATAATCTGTCCACAAGAATCTAATCCAGGTCTGTTTCTTAATGGAACACACACACAATGATAACACATATATTGTGTGTTATCAGGAGGCAAAAATATCTTCATCTGTGAATGCTGCTTGTCACTCTCTGTTTATCACTACAGTGTGTTTGAAAGCCTTTTTTTTTTTTTTTTAGAAGAAATAAAGTTGGAAAAGCACCAGTGAATCTTAGTTAACAGACTATAACATCCCTGTCTGCAAACTCCTTGCCGTATATTTAAAGTCAGCTCTCAAGTTCTTTTCCCTCTCTGTTAACACCATGAAGTTCTGGCTGCTGCACTCCCACTACCATCCTCACATTAACTCTTGTACTAGCCAATAAGTAAAAACCATTGTAATGCTGTCTGGCTTGTAAACGAGAAGAACAATAAGGGAAGTCTGAGCCTGACAGCCAGCAGTCCATGGTGATTACAGAGAAAAGGGACTGCATTTTTTACTCTCTTTTTGTTATTGTTATTAAGGTCAGTGTCATCCATCAAGATGCAGAGTTATTTCTGACACAGTTTCAAAGGTCAATTGGTCATGTGCAACGCCAAAATATATTCATGGAATAATGTACCCAAAATCTGGGGAATGTGCCTTTTCACTTTCTATTGTCATGCCCCTACTCATATTTCAATGCCAGAAATCGACAAAGAGAGACATTTGAAAATACTGGTTAAGTAAACAACAAGAAGAAACTGCAAGTAACTCATTGATGTATAGTTTGAAAAACATGGAAATTCTCTTTCTAAGCTACCATTCCCTTTATTCCAAATATTCAGTCAGGTTTTAGCCAGAAGTGTTTCATTGGCCTCCCTGTGCTACAAAGCGACAGACTTCTTGAAAAGGCTCCTGGTCCTACTCCAATGAAGGTTTAATAGCAAAACTCCAAGTATATCCTCTCATGCTACAATTCGCTTGGCTGGCACACTACCATCTTTGTCCTTCCTTTTAGGAGTTAGCAGATGAAATTTTTTCCTGAGTTTTAATTCAGGGGAAATCTTGGGCAAAGTCCGCAGAGGTTTCATCACCATACCTGCCACATTACCACAGTAAGAACTGCTGAAATCGGTAATAAATGGGTGAAGGCTGAATCCAACAACCAGCAGGACACTGAATGAGAAATTCCACTTTTACCCTCTACTGTGCAATGGCTGCACAAATACAAAGCTGCAGTACCTTCTGCCACCCTCATCCATCTCTCCCTGATAGGAGAGCAGGAATATCAGTGCTTCCTATGTCCTAGAGCCAGGCAGAGGAGAATTCTGTACCAGGCATGTGAAGCCTATACAAGAGGCCCCTAAATCCTATACTCCATTCCTTTGTGACAAAGAAACTCACTGGCTGTTAGTTTCTCAGTGAATAACTTTGGAAACAAGGACTCCTCCTAAAGAGTTACCAAGCTGAATTCCCTGGGAATATAAACATGATTCAGAGCTACAGTCTGTTTCTTTTTTGAACTGATCTACCTATGTCGTTTATTATATAGGCTTCTCAGCATACTGGCCCATACAGCACTTCTGATAAACAAAATAGTATCATTATCTTTCTGAATTTATAAACAGAATTAAGCATGTAGCCAGGCTGTACGATGACTGAATTATCCACCTGTGGTGTGGATCAGTACCTTCAGTATTTCTTTTGCAGTTTAGCTCATTTCATTCATTAACAGCTTATTTGCAGGCCACAGATATAGACACAACGTGAGTGCTCCTGGCACTCAGTCACTATTGATCACTTAATTGCAATGTAGTACCATAGAGTGGTATGGAAATTCTATGGTAAATAATTAGCAACTAAACAGTTGCATTTGTTTCATTTAATTTTGTAGCTTTACAAAATTTGTCACATTGTAGTTAATAAATTAGGCTTAAACAGGTCCCATGAGTAGTAATAAAGTGTTTAGCATAAAACGCTGCAGTGAATTTCTTCTCACTTCTAATGTTTGCAATATAAAACCCAGAAAGCTTATATTGAATGTTGCATTATATCATTAAATCTGGAGTACAACAGCCAAGAACAGAAATAAGTTTATACAGAAGGATTTACTTTGAAGTGGATCTAGGAGGCACAAGACTGTTGTAATTTCCCCATTTATGCTAAAGCTCATCATTCATAGCCACACTGTGTCTTTACCCAGCCCTGATTTACTAAACTAGAATAAATACAAAACTGATCTTTTGATTCGATAATATTATTCAGTTAGACACATTCAGTTTAAAAGGAATGAGTGATATATGCATTAAGTCAGTTGTTAACAGCCTGTTTAGTCCCACTTTAGAGTCAATGACATACTGTCAGGCATATCTATTGACAAAACAGCTCCTGAAAGTAAAAACATTCATTATTTAACTGTAGAATCAAAGCAGTCATTAAAAAAATGCGATTCTGAAAAGCTGGAGACGTTTCTGTTTTATCATTGTCAAAGGCTCACTCCATTAACCATTAGGATGGGCAGGCCTTACTTTTTCAAACATTGCACATGTCAGCCTGTCTCCCCCAACAAAACACTAACTTTTCTTTTGAGGAAGAATCCCATTTAAACACCCAGAGTCACAAGGGGGTTATTCTTCTGTATTCTCAGGGTTTGCCCTTCCTAGATAAAACCAGTACTGTAAACTCAGCAGGAGATTAAGACAAAGTTCTCAACCAATGGCTCAACTATTGTCCCTCGATAGCTCTCAAATGTGGGCTGGAGATAAGGCACATCTGGGCAATAATTTCTTTTTTCCTGCTTCTTCATCCTCCCATTGCCTTTTAGACAAACACACTGGGTTAATGCATTCAATACCCCAATAACATACAGGTTAATATACAATATTTTTAAATTACTATAGAGCATCTTCAATTCTATTTTCAGAGTTTTAGCAGTGATCAGATAGTAGAGGTACAAAATTTTAAAACACCATTACAGGCTTTCCAGTTATTCTTTCAACTCGCCTGTTATATTGTGATTCCTTCTATGAAAAGCATTTAAAATATTAGTTACATGATTACTTAATTTTGCCTCTGCAAAGACAGAAATAACCTGCACTACTAAGTCACTTTGAGAAACTGAGGTGCATAATTTCTTTTTTTACCTTCCCATACTTTTCTCTCCTAGACAAAGATCTTCAGTGAAATAACTATCTTTTCTAAATGCCAGGGATGTGCGGGTACTAATAGGTCTCAATGGCCCTGACCTGCCCCACCTGGGACCTACTCCCCTGCCCCTGGGCCCACACATTGTAGGAATGTTTGCCTCCAGGCTTGCCTCCTGGCTAGACCTTGGACCATCAGGGTAAGGAGCTTGCTTGCTTGCTGGCTTGCTGGCTGGCTGGCTGGCTGCATGCATGCATGCATGCATGCTTCAGATGTATGTTCTAGATTGTCTCTAAATCCTGTCTTTGGCCTCATCTCCTGCATAGACTTTGAACTCATGTTGTAGCCTTGTCTCCAGTCCTGTCCCTAGCCCTGCCTCCTTTCATCACTGACTGGGCTCCCCAGATGGACCCTGGACCCGGTTTATCACTTGCCTTGTCTGGGGCTGTTGATGGACCCTGTTACCAGCTCCTGGCTCTGACACCATCCATGGTCAGACCCTGCAGGACCGTACCAGGATCAATGAGGGCACTGCTACCACAGGGGTCACCTTCGGCACCAGGCTCACCCTCCCTTAAGTGGTAGCAGGCCCTTGCTGTTCCCTGACATAAAACAGTAAACTATAAATGTGCTCTAATAGCGCAATAATGATTTAATTTTCAATCTTGGAGAAAACTAAACCAGAAACCTGTGGAGCTTGATTTTCCCCCTTATACAGCTGAAGGTGAAATCAATTGTTCTGAAGTCCAGCTCAGTCCCCTCGGCAAAGCACCTTCTCTTACAAGTGATTAAGACACATTAGCTCCCATAAATATAATTTCATATGATGTGCTGTAATTAGCATAAACTGTAAGTTTAACAAATTTAGTTAAAAAACAAATGACATGAGTCAGTTACAGCTTTGAAGTTTCTATCCACTAATTTTTAAAACTCCTCCAGATGAAAATAAAGAGCTGGGAATTATCAGGATTTTCAGTCAGGCATTCAGGATGAAATTCTGTAACATGTTTTATGTCTCCCGTTACATGGGGTCCTTCATTTTCTTCTCTGGTCACACTAGTTGAGAATGGCTGGCAGTCATATCCAAAGTTTACTTATCTCAGAAAAATTACAGTCATTTTAACTAAGGTACGCACATGAACACCTATAGGAGTTGACTCTATACTCTCTATCTCTACACTCTATCAACATGTACAGAAAAGCACATGTTATTAAGGGCAGAAGCAAACTTTCACGATTGGAAAAGGAATTACCTGGTTAAAATATACCAACCACTACATGTCAGCACAATGTTTACAGAAGACGCAGATTTGTTCCAGGATTTGTTTCTTTTCTTCGAAACAGCATATTTATGCTGCACAGAGCACCTTGATGTATGAGGATTTGCACTGTCATATACAATTTGGAGGAGACAAATGAGCGTCAGGTGTCAAATTTTCAGTAAGCAATGTCGTATAGAACATAATTTTTATCATTTATTAGAAGAATGATTACTTATGAGCTAACTCAATATATCAGTATATATAATCAATGTATATGTGTTGACATATAGATACTCTGGTTAGATATTTTTGTGAGGAAAAATGGTAGGCCTCTATCTGTCAGTGAAAATCTAAACTCCATTCATGTCAGTAGTCTACATCTGGCACCTAACTGTTCATCTCCAATGGGAAGAGACTCTTCTCATAAAAGTCACATCCTACCCCATTATGCACTGTTGTAAAGTTAGTCACCCCACTGATTTTAATGGTATTATTTTTTCATTACATGACCACCTGAGAGCAGAATTTGCTACTGTATGACCTCAATGTGTCACTCCGTATTGACAAAGCTATACTGACTGTTTGCCAAACATGAAATGGATTTTTAACATTGTTTTAAAGGCCTATAAGGTTGTGCATAATTTCATAAGTCGTCTATTAAACTGAATTGCTGACTCTAGCTACTAATATCATTCAGTTCTGATCTATTGATCATACCAAAAAAATGCAGGCTGAAAGTGTGTGCAACACTTGCTATAAATTTCTATATACCAGACTAAAAATGCACTGCTGGTCAAGGTTATGAAAGCTAAATGAACATACTTGTTTCAGTCTTAAGAACTCTATTCCTGATAATTTTACCTCCACAGGCAAAAGACAATTTTGCATCACACAGTTGTATTTTATTTTCGTAGAATCATAGAAAAGTGTTTATTTTTATTTTATTTTATTTTACTTTATTAGAAAGAACTTTGGTATGTATTTGTATATGTGATCCCTTGTACATCTGAATGCTGAATTACGATGAATTATTTCACATTGATAAATTGTTTTCTTTGAAAGATATAGCATAGCTTCTACAGACTGATACCAATTTAAGTAAAAAAGCACCTAAATTTCAACTTAGAAGAGAAAATATAGATATTCCAGAAGATAATTAGATAATCTCCATAGTATTTTGCTGTTATTTTGTTAACAACAGACATACATGGTAAAGATGACCATACATCCATATTCATAAATACTATCATTTTACAATGATTGACATTGTACTGTGACCCAAAGATCACATACAGTATTAGAGCATTCCAGACAAGTACAGAATTGACAGAAATTACAGGAAAGAGTAGCAGAATAAACACTTCCAGCCTTTTCAGACTCTCTTGTTAAGTTTGTTTAAATAAGAGAGAAGAGAGAGACACTAAAAACAAATGGAGAAGTCACAAGCCTGGCAGAACCCCCTTAACTGGACACTGCCTAGGATTCCCCTTTATGCCTTCAAATTTGCCTAAGCATCAGTAGATGCCTGTTGTTTGGTTGATCTTTTGGACTACAGGTTCACTGTTTACCATCCCTTATCAACCATAGGCCCAGGAATCCCAAGCCTGTTTGTTTCTGTTCTACTGCACACGTTCTCCAGAGCCATTTACAGTTGTAGACAACATCATATGTTATTCCTCACATTTCTAAGCTTAGTGTTTCCACCTCTCTTAAATCTTCTTTGGAGTTCTCTCTGAATCTTTAAGGAATCCTGATGTCTTCACTAAATTTTGACTGGTGATCAATGAAGGCCCATTCCCATGCCTACTGTCGGTGGTCAGCCGTGCTCTTTCATTGTTCTGTGTTCCTGCCTTCCCTGTGTTTCCTATCTCTGAATTTCCCCTTTGCTCAGTAACTCCCCAATAAATCTCAATAGGTGATTAGTACCCCCCATCTAGTAATCTATGCAGGGAACAATCTCTTTACTTAAACTAATTAAAGAACATTTCTGATATCTGTCTTCATGCTCTTGTATAAACATTCCACTGTAGCTGCTTGAGCTGAGGAAATGTTGTCACCTTTACCCATGACTTGGATTGCTGCAGGCAGTCATTATCAAGGAGGGAGGGGTCACTACTCTCATCAGACAGCACAACACTGCAGCATCACACTGGGCCAAACCGGTGCCAGCCCTCAGCCAGCAATCCCAGCCCTGAACTGTGCAGGTCAATGAGCAGGCGGCACTACCCTGCACTGGGCACAATGTGACAGAGTCCGTAGAATGGCCAGAAAAAGATCAGATGCAAACCAGCCCAAATAGGGATGTCTGGGTAGCCAGAAAGAACTCCCTATATTTCTATTGATTTTTTTTTCCTTGCTGATTATTTCCTCTGGCCTCCCTCACTTTCTCTACTCCTCAGCTTTGGTCCTCATCAATAGCTGTTAAAATACTTTTCCTTTATTTGTCTCCCTTGCACAGTTCCTTTCCCCTTACTTCCCACTGTGCAGACTCATGCTTATAATGAAGCCCACCTACTTTTTCCCTCTCAAAAATCCAGCTTTTTTTTCTTGCCCTCAAACTGTTCCTTCAACTTATATAACATCTGCCTTGTATCTATCTTAACTACTTGCTTTGTATGGCCCTTGAAACATTTGAATTGTGGTTGTGAGCATGATTATCATAATAAAAATCATAAAAATAATAATAAAAGATGTTCTAATTGCTTATGATAAAAGTATTATTCCAACAGACCAAACAAAATGTTACCATCCTATGGTTGTGGTTGACTCCTAAAGAAGACCAGAGCTTGGACAATGTAGATAAATGCAGACCCAGTTTGCAATTACAAAAAAAGCTCTCAATAACACTCCACAACTGTCACTTTTATTACCTGACTCCCCCTCCCATAACACTACCTCATTTGTAGCCATGGTAAGATGCCAAATTGCTTTATTTCCAAAGTGTATGACTACATTTTTAAAAAGCCTTTGTGTGCAATATATTCCACAGTGCTTAGTCTCATTAGTATTGCCTCAGCATGCATGGATTCATGACCAGCATCCTTATTTTATACGGAGGCATCCTTTAAAGAAATTGAATGCTAGAGGGTCTATACATCAATGTTATGATGCTGTATTTTTCATGAAATCTGTAAATAAGGTCAACAGGATAGGAATATTCCAGATGACAGAATCCCTAATAGTTTTTGAGGAGCAGCCTGTTTCCCTCTAAAAAGTCAATTTGCTTTTGACCCATGCCTATTAAAAAGTGTACTCTGTATAGCAGAGGCAAAGCACAATTCCAGCAGTTTTCATGGCTCTGGGTAAATATTGTTAGGATGATGCATGCAACGCTAGCTGCCCATAGCTAAAGAAGGAAGGTAATGAGAACTCTGGATCATTGTAAGTGGCATTGTTTGACTCTGTATTTTAGGGTCTCAGACATGATGAATTCATAACTACAATCATATGGCAAGGGAGAATAAACAGCATAGGCCTTGTGAAATCTATAATTGAGGGAACCAAGAATGCCATTTCTGTTGCTACATACAAAAATTTAAACAGCTTAAGCTTCTTTCAAGACTTTGGACCCAATCCTGGTTCCCTGGACTCACTGCCTTCAGTGAATGGAAGGTCAGACTATTTCACAATCGGAGGATTTGTAGTTTCTCCTCACTGCCCCTGTCAGCAGCTAATCAGAGCCCATTACAGAAAAAAGCATTGAGCTCAGGTCAAAGGTGTGAATAGGATCCAGGTCCCTAGTGATTGAAAGTCACTACAACTGGGCAGCTGTGAAGTAAATTGGGGGGTGAAACTAGTTCCTGGTGGACAGCTGTCCACTGTACAGAGATCACCACCATGACAAGAGTGGCAAAAAAAGGGAGAAACAAAAACTAATTGGAAAAGAATAGAGAGGTGTGAAATAGAGAAGCAGATATATAGAGAATCTAATGAGGCAGGCAAAACCAGAGTGTAAAACCCAAAATAATTCATTATAGTTTATGACATAGTAGGTTTCATCTCTAATTCCAACATCCAACAAAAAGCAGATCAAATATTCGGGATGATAAAATTCTTTGTCTTAGCTAGAATACAGAAAACAAGATGAAAACTAAACTAACATGAACAAAAGTGAACAGAATTAAAGCTAACAGAAAAGGACAAAATTAATTCGATGAGATTATTTATAACAAGAAGTATGTGGTTCCAGTCCATAACACACCTGCTTTCTGTCCCATTCTTATCAAGTTCCCTCCCTTCTGCCACTGATGGACTTACATCCTATAACTGTCCCCAGAGCACAGGACATTGGAACAGGCTAACAAAAAATGCATTAGCACTAATAACAAGAAGGGTTTGTGCTTCTGTTAATTAATTCTCATTGTACTGATCAGTTAAGCTACGTTTATTTGCAGTCCCTTTTGACAATTCTCATTTTCTTTTTTTTCCACCCTACTACTAAACCTCTTATGCCTTAAAACTGAATTTAAGTCTTGCCTCTTTCTTTCAAGATTTTATCTCGTGGCTCAGACTCTGTGAGCCCATCCCAAACTGTTTACGTTCCTTTTGTTCTGAGGTGCAGCCACATGTTCCAGGGACCATTCAGGTGGGGAACCCACCTGCTGGGTCTTGGAGACAGTTTGACTAGCATTTCCTTTCCACACCAAAGAAGACATATAATCACTTTGTCACTTTCATGGCACCTATTTTACTGCAAAGGACTTTCCCTTTTAGAGAAACCCCCTAATTCCTTAATTGCTGTCTACTAAAGACCACTTGTTTTGCAGTACTGATTAGCTTTGGTGTTTATATAACCCTTTGGCAGAGGAAGATTTTTGTATGAAATGGGCAGAATTTGTTTTACAGAATGAATCCCCCATATCTTTGGCAGCAATATCTCATACCTGTCAGTGAAGTCAGCTGAGTCTATTACCATTACCACCAGCAAATGAATATGGTAGCCTAAGCTCAGTCAGTCCTCAGTACACTATAGTGGAGAAAGGCATAGACAGAATAGGTGACCTACATAGAAACTATTGGTGGCATTAGCAGAAGTTAGACACACTAGTGGCACCATTAAATCCCTCTGTTTTCAGTGGATTGCAGGATTCCTGCTGTGACTTGTCTATTCACCCATCCCTTGTTCCTAAGAATCACGTATGTGTCTCAGGTTTTCATCCATACCTACCATACACTAAACAAGTCTTGAAAGCTTAGCCAGTCTGCTAAGTAGTTTTAGAAAAGAGACAGCAACTTTAAGCAGGGCACAACTTTCATTTTTGTGTGATTATTGCTACTGGTACACCAAAATTAAGCGATTTCCCTGCATAACCTTTTCCTACCTAGTCTTTCCACTGTGTGGGGTATGATGTAGCTTCATATCCAAGGAGGATGTAAAAGTGCGTCTCATGACTGAGACTTGAACTCACCTCGCTGGATTCTTTCTGCATTTTAGCAGTGTCATGTAGTATGTCATTCACCACACTGTAGTTTACATTTATTAGAGGAATACAGGAATTTTTCCTATTTAGGATAATACTTCCTGGACAGTCAAAAGTGCTGGCAGTCTTTCTAGTTTTCATCAGATTCTGGGAGAGATCAACGGTAGAGACAATGATGAAGAATAGTCTGTAACTTAATGCTTTTATTCATTCGTAAGCATCAATAGCAAAGGAATGTTGGCAAATACAAGTTTACACTTGTAGGAATCTTTGCTGATGTTAATATTCTCATGGAGTACAGGAATAATGAAGCAGTATCTTCCAAAGTTACAGTGCTGAATAGAGTCAAGTGTCCTGAATTCTACTATCAGCTCCTCTGCCATAGTTTGGATATTTTCTCAAAATAAAATAGATTCACTTCCTTGAGCCTCAGTGTGTGTTTAACAATCCTTCAGCACGTTTTAGAGTCATCTTTTAAGCATCTGTAGTTAAGGAGTACTAACACTTCTATTATAACTTGATTGGAACAAACATGTCTGGGTATCAAACTCCCAAGCTTTATTTTAAGCAAAGCTTTGGTTAAAAAGCTGTTACACAATTCCTGAAGTCAAGTGGAATTCTTTCAAAAAGCTTAATGTTTGATTGAGATGACTGGGTATTCAGCATTTTATCTGTAATCCAGTAAAATTAAAATTAAAAAAAAAAAAATCTTTAGTTTGTATGCCCTTTTTATGTTTTAGTAAAAAAATATTTAAAAGTCTTATCCTGATAGTAGTTCAGTCTTTGTTGGCATTTGGCATTAGATTTCCTAATGTATCTCTTGGAGCCCTTCCAAAGAATAAAAGAAGGGGAGAGAGAGAAAGAGAGAAGCAGGGGGAGAGAGAGAAGAAGGAAAGAAAAATTGATTTATGTTCTTTTTTTGTTTTAATCACTTCTCTCTAAAATAACACATAATTAACTACAGGGCTTCAGTGGTAAATGCTGAAATATTATAAGCAGTTCAAATGGCTGTGGATTCTTCCCATCTGTCATGGACTGCAACAGAGCACTATAACAGAAAAGTGATATTAGTCTCAAACTAAAAATAAATCATCAAGCCAAGTCTGTATCTCTAATCCTACCTACACTGCCCTACCACTGACCTCCCCATGGCCAGGACAAATCATACTCTATAGGGAATTTGTAAATTCATTCTTCATGCTAGCTCATTTCGGGTCTCCTTGTGGGGGCAAAAAAATTTTTTTTTAAATCTCAGATCTCTCAAAACACCACATTAAGTTTTCAGACTTTGCCAATGTTGAACTTCTCTCCATCACAGTCTAGCCAGGCTACTTTCATATTTAATATCTCTGAACTTGTCTACTAGGAATTTATATGCTACGACAATAGGAACTAATGCCTGTCCTGAAGCATTCATGTAAAGAGAGGGAAAAAGAATGGAATCTCACTCCAGATATGGATAACGAACAGGGAGATATCCTTTCACAGGTAAAAGAGAACTTCTGCATACATTTAGCATCCTCTTCCAAGGCCTAAGCAGGTGCACTTACAGGAATAGTAAAACTCACTGAATACTGTTACATAAGGCAAGATCAAAGCTGCTTCTCTTTTCCACACAATTGATTCAGGCCAAGCTACATTAATTTTTGAAGTTAGATTCAACCTGCTATAATCTTCATGTCAAATGACATCCATTATGTATAATCTTCATTCATAAATGAAAATGGTCTGATTAGTTCATGTTATTTGTTTGAAAAAGACCACAGTAAACAAAGCTAGCAATTAGAAGCTATTAGTAGAAGAAAACAACTTCCTTTGTATTTTAAGAAAATCTCATCAATGGTCCAGAAAAGGGAAATGAAAAAATGTTCCGCACAGTGGGCTATTACATGAAAACAAAGTATTTATGCTATATTGCCTTGCCTTAGTTAGAGTGGGAATAAAGTTTCTCACAGCTGACAACTAAAATCACAGATATGCAGAATATCTGTAAAAAGAAAAAAACAGGTTTAAAGTACCTATTGTGGCTGAAAACAGAAGTGCCCAAAAGTTCAGGCCTTTTAAAAAAAATTCTTTATGTGACAAGGTTCAAGGCCAAACAAGATGTTTGTGTTTGAATCTGAGAAAGAAGTCAGGCTTCCCAGATCCACATCTTAAACAAATGATTTGCCTTTGTTTGATTCTTCTGAAAATGTTATTTTGCACATACAAGTTACTAGTGTGCACCTATGTCCATACATATTTGTGGGAGCAAATTTAGAGGTTGCTTTCCCAAAGCTAACTCATGAATCCAAACTTATAAGAAAGTCTCCACACAAAAGATATGTTTCTGAATATAAAGAATCACAATTTCTAATCAGTTTCATTGATGTTCACGGTTTCTGGTTACCATAGTAACCGACACACACAATAAATGGTGTTTTGTTTAATCAGTCATGAGAAAGAAGTCTGGGCATGATGAATCAGACTGAATCAGAAACAGTTTCCTTTACTACCCTAATCAAAATAACTTCAGTGTAACTATAGGACAATTCAAATCAGCAAGACAGGATCAGGCCATGCAATTGAGAGCTCAATCCTGTTTTGAAACACTTCTCTCAGAAGCTCAGATGAAAGTTTTACTTCTATTTCAAAGACAGGAGTTTATGTAGGATAGGATTTAGATCAAGGTTCAGATTTTATCTCTCTCACCCATACTGTAAGAATTTTGCATCAGGCTGAAGTCTACAGAGCCAAAGAGCTCAAAATAATTTCAGACTCATGTACTAAGTGGAAAAAAATACATGAGAAAATAATTCTTTAATGCTAAATAGGGAAACTGTGCCAGACTTAGTAACAATTAACCCAAAATTTCCTTACTCCCAGTTAATGCTTTAAGGCATTGATGGCTGGAGCCTGCTTTGCACCAGTGGAAAAGAAATATAATTAATATATAGTTATACATTTTTAAAGGAAAACCAAAAATGATGTAAAGTAAAGGGCATTGAGGAAAAGGGGCTTTTCTGACATAGTCATTCTTAGAAAACAAGTATAAAGGTGGCATTCATGTGGCTGGCCCTAAACCAGTTGTAGACTTGAAAAGGATTACCTTTGATGTATAAAGATCAAAAAAACATTTTTTTCAGGTAATAAGATCTCTCTCAGATGGATTTCAGTAATATGAACATGTTTTCCATAGCATGGTAATAAAAATAAAACAATGCAATAAAACTACAACTAGGACTAAGTCAGTTACTCTTGAATTCTTAGTGGAAGGTCAAACAAACTTACAGTTGGTGTTCACAGTTTTTAATGTAACAGTTACATATAATGAAAAATTATAAAAGCAATGTGAGTAATAAGACTTAAAATAATTCTGTGGCTGTGGTGACATCATAACAAGCTTGATCAAGTGGCCTGTGATGTAATCAGAACTGTAACAATTTTTTCCAGAATGTCAGATTTTAAAGGAGTTTTGGGAACATGGGTGGACAAGGAATATAACATAAAACTTTCCTTTCTATATTTTCAATTCCTGTTCAGGCTATACCGTGTACTTTTCTTTTTAATTGTACCATGTCTTTCTCTGTTCTTCCCTCCCATTGCTTTCATCACACTTTTACAAGTAACTAAATTTTTTTCAAAACTAAAAAAAACTTTTTTTCTTTTAAATTGGGTATTTGATCTTACGATTTCTAAGTACTGCTAATTTCAGTATATTAGAGAATGTTTCATTGCAAACATTTTATAGATAGGTAAGATAAAATCAGAGGCCCAGCGTGAGGTAGTGGTAGAAGCAAGAGTAAGGCCCTGTGATTCTGGCAGTGAGAAATCTTTCTACCCATTGTGTAGAATCTTCCACAGCAGTTCATGGACTTCTAGGGCTCTTCTGTTAAAGGCAGGACAAGTGGAGATGAGTGCTATCAAATGCTGTGCCAAAGCCAAGGATGAAGGAGAAATATAAGAGCAGAAAAAATAATTGTGACTATCAAAGTCATGTTCTGCATGGATGGCACCTTAGTAATCTTGAATTTCTTTATTTTAACTTATTTGTAATGGTTTGTTCCCAGTTGGAAGCTACATGTTATGAAAGACTATGCTCAGCCAGAAAAAATGCCAAATGTGTGCTGGTTTTTGTCTTTTGTTTAAATCCTGCTGTGGTTCCCATTGGTATCAATAGTGTAAGTGCAGGGAAACACCTGTATGTTTACTCATTTCATTTCATCTATCCAGTTCAGTTACAGAACCAAATTTCCACTGCGGTCTTTGCTTTTTACCTAATTTTCCATCTGAGCTGGCAGAAGATCAAGAAGGTCAAATGATTTGCTCGGGGTCACATAATGAGTCAGAATCTTGAGCCCAGCTTAAATTCAGGATACTCCCTGGCTCCAGCACACGGGACTTGTCTACTCAGTAAACCGCACAAGTTCCAGCTGTTTTCCCTCCTCACATGAAATGAATATGAGGAAGTTTGTAGAGAATCTGTCTTAACCAGAAATTCAGTTGGCAGCAGGCTTTCTGTAGTCAGATACTGGATTTAAGGTGGGGTTAAATCTATATCCATAACTGCATGCTACCTAGTACTTCTTTTTATTTCTTATCCCCGTCAAATATCTGTCCCTTTTCTTTTCTTTCTTGTGGTTATCCAAGAAATAAGGAAAGGGGTTTTTTTTAAATCTTTGTTATCAAATGTAATATCTGAAGACAGAAACAAACAAAAAAAAAAATATTTAACCACAGAGCATTTCCTGCAGACACTACAGCTCATGCTTTTATTCATTCAGTACATGGGAGAAGCTGCATCACTATTAGTAAAATCACAACACAGGAGAAGCCTAATCTAGCTGAATCACAAGCAAGACTCAGTGTTGCAAATAATGACCACAGATACAAATGAAATTTCATGGCACAGTTAGAGAGATCATACAGGTTACTAAGGATTCCTGAAGAGTAAATTGAGAGTATATATAGTTTCTACTGTAGTAAGGTGGGAGCATTAGGAAATACCACTACAGCTTGAAGGTCTCAGTTTCTTGAACATCTTGTCTGAGTTAATAAATTTGAGCTTTAGCTAGGTAAGGGCTGAAACTTAACTCACATGGGAGACAACTATAATACCAAAGTAAAAGGAAGATAGGAAATCCAATGCTACTTTACCATCAACACAAGTTCTGCAGCAGTCTAGAGAACTAAGGCATACTTTATGTAATTAATCAATGAAAGTGTTAATTTAAACTAAACACTATTCCTAGTACGAATGCTGCTGAATTACCTTTGAGGAAAAATATGTATGTTACAACAGAATAGATGAAGGACTCCTGATTTGTTCATCAGTGGTGTCAGCCTAGATAAGCATTTGAATGCTGTATTGGTCACACCTTTATCACTATTTAATGTCATACATGGCAATAGTGCCAGGTGATCTTGGAGAGGTTACAGACTTTCCCATCTGCGAACAACATTTACTGTTACAGGATACAGTAGTTACGTGTTACAACAGAATGCAAGTCTCACCAAGTCCTATCCACTAAAAAAAAAGGTGTTTTGGCCAGTCTAGCTCTTATCCCCTTGACTCTATCAGACTCTCACCTTTGATCCTGACAACCACTTAGTAAATTCTCCTTAAAAAGCTGTCCAAATGCAAAGACCTAGGACCACTTTGGTAACTACCTATAAACCAGACTGTAGACAGCCCTGAATTCATCAGTCCTATCACCACCATGATGTTCCTATTATTAACAAATCCCAAATGCAGAAAAGCAAACTGGTGAGGGATCATCCTCAAAGATGCACTTTCCTCTGCATCCACATCGTAAGTATTGCTTTCTGCATGGTGCTTGGTGTTCAACTTAACCTTGGTTTCCATCAGTTGTGAAACTGCTTCCTGCGCACCGGTAGTGCAGAGACTTTAGACTGCACCACTGGAGTACAGACCCAGAAAACCCACAGTTAAAAAGAACGCCTCCAGTGCACTAAATATAGATACAACCTATGTAATCCTCTTGTAGGATCAGACCTGAGAGGCTGCTCTTTGTCACCTACCAACTAGATTATAACAATGCAGTACACTGAGTATGAAGGTGCTGACCCTCAGGAAATGCTAACAATTCAAAATATAGCAACATGTGTTCTGAAATGCAGACTGTCATGAATGTATTCAACATGTCCTACCTTGACATCCAGTAGAATGATGAATAAAGTTCAAGATCATTTATTTTAATCATATGGTGCTCCTCAGTTTGCTAGTAGGTTGTATAAATTCTTGTATACTACCTTTAGGGTAAAGGCTGTGGTTGACAGCTTCATTGATTAGAAACTTCAGGACTTGATCATAAGATGACATTTATTCATTCATCCTAGAGTAAGAATATTCTGAATTTCTGATACAGGCCTACAGAATGAATTACCTCAGAAAGGAAAATGTTCTGTCTTCTCCACGTTTATGTTGCACTTGTCTGACTTTATTTTCTCTAAAACAAAGGAAGATCACTGAACATGCCTATGTGTGTCTGCATATCTCTTTGTGTGTGTGTGTGTGTATTGTGTATATTTGCATATTATAAGTTTGACAGATTAGTTCACTGTGTGCACATTTTCTCCCAGGGAACATGCTGAGAGAGAAAATGAGCCTTGCATAACAGACAAAATGCACCTGGCTTAATGTATGGTAGGAAGGGCCTCCAGGGATGAGCATACCTGAGTCTCTCTAGAACAAACCACTACCACTTCCACTCATGGAGAATTCTAATGCAGCGATATCCTACATCTGCCACCAACACCCTCTCTTTTAAAAGTTACAAGATAAAGTTCAACTTTATAATATCTTATAAATTCACACAAACATGAACTGATAGGAAAACTCCTGATAGGAGGTTTGTCCTCTGATAGCAATTTAAAAGTTATGAATATAAAAATATAAACCTCAGATCTGAGGCTGACAAAGGCCAACTCAAAGATACACAAATATCTCAATCATATAATATGAATATGAAGTAAAAGAAAATGTTAATTTTCTGATTCCCCTCATGGTCACCTGTGACCCAGTTATTTCCATTAATACTCCTCACACTCTTGTGCAACATTTGCTTTGACAATCTGAATTTGTCTGATCTGAAACTCACATCATATTATTATCTATCAGATAAATTAATTTTTAAAAAACACAAGAGAGACAAGCACATTGGTTAGGAGATACTTTGTGTTGGCAATTAATATCTCAGATAAGAAGGTATACACATTTTGCTCAAGCAAAATAGTTAGCCTGTTTGCTAAACACAGGCAGCTCCTTAGCTGTGATCAGAAACCCTAAATGAACGGAAAATTTAGTGGAAATTATTACATTGCTACAGCTTAAATGTAATTTCAATGCACTTAAGGGCCATTTGACATTGTTAGAGCTCTGCAGAAGTTCCTTAATTGTAAATGAAAGCAACACTAAATGCTCCAAATGCTTTTTCTTTTTAAATTAGTAATCATCTCTTCTGGAGAGCTAATTCATTAAGCAGCACAAAGCACATGAATACATACTTTCTTCTGCTGTGGAATAAAAACTCTTCAGATTTAACAAAACTGATTCTGAATTCATGCTGAATCAGAGAAGAGCAAGCTAGTTTTGACTGCACTCCATCTGCTACAGTATTTCTAACTCTCTGGATTTTATTGCACCTAACACTCAGAGTTTCGTGTTTTCCTTCAGGCTTCAGCTGATGTAATTCTGGGTCAGCATGTGACCTTTCTGGAGAAAAGCTTGGCAGCGTGACTTGGGTGTATCCTGAAGACACAAAAAACAAGAAGTCAAGTAAAAAGAACTTCGTAAGTATGGCAGCTTCAAATTCTCATGATTTAAGCAAATCTCATGACGCTTTGAAGGCTGACTTATGGGCAAGGGAGGAGAAGCTTATACTTGTGGTTGGTAATGCTGCTGTTATTTCAGAAATAATAGCATCAGAAAGCTACTTTGAGAAAATCCAGCACTCAGAGCCAACAGAGAGGCAAAGTGCCTTGACTCCCAGAACCCCCAGGGTAGCACAAAGTGAACAAATCTCCAGATGAGCCCCCTGTGGGGACCCTCTCTCCAAAATGCCACCTGACCTGGCATTTCCACCCTCGCAGAAATGGACTGAGGAGCTCACACTGATCCATCAGAGTCATCCTTACAGAAACTGTGGAGTTTCTTTTTAGAGTCAGGACACAGCATTTCTTATTTACTAATAAAATGTCTCTTGGAAGCCCTAGATTTCAGGATCATGTGGACCCAGGGATGTCCCTCTGTTCTCCCTTCCTCTTCCAGATAGAGGGATGATACACATACACAGATGGGCATCCTTACTTGCAGATACAGAGTATGCAATTAAACCCAAATGATTACTATTTCACCCAAGATCTTCCACACAGAATACCCCTTGCCTCTAAATGAAACTTTCATTATCAATCACTTTGTATCAGGCTCACAAAATTCAACAGGAGTTTTGTCTGAAAGAAGTTTTTGGTTGTCCCTTAAGTGAAATAACGTCAGTATTTTGAAGTGGCTGAGTTGCGCATCAAGAAACAAGAATTGTAAATAAGGAAGTACTTTGACTAGTGCAGAAGATTGATACAGCACCTGACAGCTTTCATTACGTAAATCTAATTTATTTCAGCAAACAAGTGACTGGAATCATGCATCATTTCTGAACGAGCTGACCCTCAGGTTTACATGGTTGGCTGATACGGGTTTGAAAACAGGAAGCTCCAGCTGTAACATGAGTGACCCAGACAGCAAAAAGCTAGACACCAAACTAAATTGGAAGGCAGGAAGTCAAAGTTCATGCTCATACCACAAACAATACAAAAATAATAAAGTTCCTCTGAGATACATTTGGCAAAGCCCAATGTCATTGTGAGGCATAAAATATAAAAGAATTGATAATATAAACGTTTATAGAAAAAACGAGCAAAGAATTGTTGATAAATTACCAACAGTGTTCCAAATAGCTAATCCGTCTGCATGCATTTTCATAAACACTATATGTACACTATGAACTCAACACTAACTCTGACAGGATGCCTAACTCCCGGAGGTTCTGTTAACTAGTCCATTCAAAAGCCCTGGGATTTGATTATCTTTATTCTTGGGTTTCCTAAACCTTGATATTAGTTCCCTTTCAGTTCCTGGATACTGCTCCACTAGGCACTTTTTTCTGGTCCTGTGACACTCTCTTGTAAAGCGCTTTTTAGTTTTCTAGGGACCTGCTTTTCGGCACTTTTGATCTCTAGAGTCTTCCACAGGCTCACAGCAAGCCTTCACAGCCCACATCCAGAAACGTATCACATCCTGTTTGCATCAGAGCTCCCCAACGATTTCCCCAGCAACTATACTCAGCCTATTGCTGTTATTTTCTGGGGACCCCATTTCTACACAAACTGTACATAAACAAGTATATTTGCCTACAGTTGAGTAGAATTTTCATTTTAGGGAAAAAATAAGCCAGTACAGAAGAAAGTCTAACACCTAACATGTGTGCTCGCTCTGCAGATCAGGAATAATGCTGCTGAAGCAAATGGAGTCCTGAGAGACTTACGTCTGAGCAGCTGGTGGTTGCCAAAGCCATGATCTAGATCTACACAGATCTCTAAAAGCACGAGTTTGATTCTGTAACAGGGTTGCAACAGTTACACTCAAATTTTCCTAATTCCACTCTGCAGGAAATAATGAAATTTTTCCATTAAATTTCATGTACATTTAATTTCTCGGGGAATATAATTCATCCCTAGACTCCTGACACATTAATCTGCCTAATCACCAGCAATCACAGCGTCATTTTATGACTCCTCTGCATCCTTGTGTTCTGTAACCACCTTCCATTTCCTATGATCTGTCCCATAGCCTTCTACTCAAAAACTTGAAAGGTAATTTCTGCCTCTGTTTCTCCAAGAATGACTATTTATCCCCATTATATCTATAGAGAAAAACAGGTTAGTATCAACTGCACCCTATATATCCCATATAAAATTCTTTTTCTCTGCAGAATTATAGGCACTACAGTCTGCAGACACATTTTCTGAGAAGGTAAGATTTTTGTTGTCACACAGCCACAGTAGATCACAGCTGATCTAATACTTTTCACCACACAAACAAGACTGGGATTTTCCAAATCTTGCTCAGAGAACTTTTTCTCTGAAGTTCCTTTTTCATCTTGTTTGCCTTTTTGCTTTCCAACTTCTCCTGTTTATTCCCTTGCTTGCTTTATTGCAATGAATCTCAAAAAATAGTATACCCTGTTAAAAGAGTGGCAATCTTTCTGAAATTCTGAACCAAGTAAGTGCTCAGCTTACACATACACTAACGACGCACTGAAGCCAAAGGGGCACATACATACACAATATGTCTTGTTGAATTCATTTCTATGTAAGCATGTGGATAAACTCTTTTAAATTGCAACATAAGAGAAAAGGAAAACTTGAACAGGAAAGACTGAAATAAAATACAGGAATTTAAAAGAAGTTTCCTTTTTATTAAATACCTCTTTTCATCTTAGTTTTGGCAATTTCTGCATTAAAAAAAAATATTTTAACACTTGAAACCCTAGAAAAGTACTGTTAATTCACCTGACAGCTACCAATACTGCAAACCACATGAACCCAGAAGCTTTCCAAAAGCTTGCTTTCTGCTAATAGTTATTGGATCACACAGAGGCCATTATCACATGCCACCATCATTATTAACAATTTTATTCATAATAGCTGTCAAAGTACTTCAAGAAAATGCAAAAACTACAAAAACAATGAGTGACGTTCCCTTTGTTATTAGTATTTTGTAAATGAAAAATTAAGAGGCCCATAGGATAGGGTCTGCACTTTGAACATAATCTAGCTTTTTGCATTCTAAAAATTGGTATACTGATCTTAAAATGATGGACCTATTCTTCAAAGGCAATTTTACTGCCACCATTTACTATTAACTTTGCTAGGTCAAATACTGAACCACACTGTTCTGTGATGCAATAGCATGGTGGAGAAACAGAGCCAGTTTAATGTGTGAGATAAACTTGTACCTGCATGTACATTGATCTGTAGTGAAAATACAAATGTGCCAATCTCTGAAAACCAAACACAATATTCTTAAATTGGATATTCAAAGACTAGTAATCATTTTAAAGTTCCAAGTGCTCAGGCTGATCTAGAGAGAGAATTTTGTACTCCCAGATTATCACTACATTAGCTTCATAGTATTAAGGTAAATGAAGATGCAGGAAAATATCTCAGTAAAGTAAAACTTCACTTAAAAGTAAAGTGCAATTTAGTTTATCCTAATTAAACGCTTGCTTTGTATTCTTAAAAAAATGTAATTAGTAGAATTTCTATGGTTTCTGTAAAACTTTTCTGATATATTTACAGTGCTCTAAAACTTTCTTCTACACAATTCTACTTAAATAAAAAAGTCTACAATCTTGGGGGGAAGAAATGAAAAGAATTGTCAAAATGGATACATGGATTTAATGACAGGTTTATTTTTACTTACATTTGGTGTTTTTACATTTTGCAACCTAAATTGTGACACAGCTTCAATTTGTTTCCTCACTCAAGTAATTTAAGTTGCAATACTGTTTCCTGAATTTGCAATTTCAATTTGCTCATTCTTCTCCTCAGGCTCATCTTTCCTCTTCATAGTGAAGGTTTACAGAATCAGTCAAATATGCCTTATCTGTATCCCAGATTATATCAGTGACAATTAATACAGAATGTTCTGTACCTTACCTGATTTGGAATCAAAAGATTTGAAGTGTTTAGAAAGGGAAAATAATTATCCTCTGTGTTTACTAAATATAACTTCAGGAAAAAGAAAAAAAAAAAAGCTTTTTACTAAATGAATTAGGAATTCTAATTCTATTCTAGTATTTTCAGTATTTTCTAATTGTGATTTTGTAATTCTAGAGGTCTGTATTCACTAAATGCAGAGGACATCACACGTCTCAAAGGTAAATGTTGTATCAACATTACACTGCAGAGAGTCTTGATTCAGTACTGACAGGTACACAGACAGTACATCCCACATCTATTTAGTATTAAAGTTGTCTTAGAGGTTTGCAGTCACTGCATGCAGTGCTCTATATGAATATAAATATTTGATCTCCTCTCATACACTAGCAGGATGGCTTAGATATAATTCATTATTATTATACAATTAAGGGCAGGCTTTTGCACATGTACATACACACCAAGATATCACATACAGATAGTTACACCATATAGTACAATTTATTATGGATCCTCAAGCAAGAACATACAGTATGGTTTATTATTTGTCCATATACATGCACATGTATTTACATACACTTCTTTTAGATCATTAGTAGCTGTCAGCTTTCGTTATATTTCAAAAAAGCAATGAATATTATTTTTCTATCTCTAATGTACAAACTACCAAAACAAATCCCATCTTAACAGCAAGCTCAGTGTGCAGCAAACAACTCTATCGGGCCACTTGCAGTTACTTCTCACTGTAGGCCTTGGGCAACGCAGTGGCAAGAAAATTTCACCTGCACTCGGTCTTTCTACCTCAACACCCATGTCTTGGTATTTGCAAGCTCCTGTAAAAAAGCTCTGGCCTCAGTCCTGTTGTAGTTGCACCTCTGTGATACAGCACACTTCCCATGCAAGACAGTGCTAAGAGGGTAGACAGCCCTTTCTGAGATTCTAGAGGAAAATCATGGGGTTTTTTTTCCCACAAGCCAGCATGATTTGAACCCAGCATGTTCAAACTATAAAAACATGCCTGTCCATCACTTTACCAAATGGAGCAATTCAATAACTAGCAGATGTGCAAATAAGCATTTAGTGCATCTTACAGATATGTTCCCCAGCCTCTTAAAATGCTGCTTTCCATGAACTAGGATCACAGGAGTTTTGCTACATGTAGCTTGAAGAATAGACTCAGGCAAAATGTAAATCTTTATAGTAGAAAAAAGCGATTTGCAAGAGGACAGCTATAGATTTGCGTACTCAGAATAATGGGGATAGGTACTTTTCCATGCTCTGAACAGCAACAGTTCAAGTTTTAGGCATGCATCTGTGTAAATAATGAAGAAAATAAAATCTGATGGCATTTTTAATGAATTGAGCAGCTTCATCTAAATTTTTCCTTTGCATAAAATGAATAAACTTCCAAGTTTATATATGCACTGTTGAATTTTTTTAATTTTTTAACCTCAGACAATCTTCCTTATTGTATTTCTCTCTGTATCCTTCCTTATAATGAAGTTGTATAAGCATTCAAAAACTAATCTCTGTAAACTACACATGACAGCAAAGTTCTTGCTTCTGCTGTTGTATCTGAAATGGAACAGACGATTCTTGGGCACATGTACAGCACAAAGCACACTTCACAGCTGGCTTCAAATGCCAGCAAAGACCACTCAGGAAACAGTGAGAATGAACAGAAATGCGAAGTACGAAGTATTTAACAAAAATGCTTGGACAACATCAGCAGTATGTTATTTTGCTCTGATTTGAGACTGAAATGCTTTCAGTGGGCAGAATTTGGAGATGTTCAAGAACAGGGAGAAGAATTTTTATGTTATTAAACCAGAAGATCTAAACTCCCCAGGATTATAAGAGAAGATCAGATGTGTCCAACAGCTCTTCTTCACATGTGCTCTATCCATCAAAGGAAGAGGAGGCCAACCTGCCAAGCAAATGTTTTATATTGAGCTGGAGGGTTCCAAATGTCTCACAACAGTGTCAGATAAACAAAAGGAGACACGAGAAGGTGACAGGGAAGATCTCACTCAAGTGTTGCTTCTGTTTCGAAGATGAGTGACAGACAAAGAATTTTCGCCATTTAACAACACAAAGAAATCTCAGACTACTCAAGCTAGACATCTATGCGAAATATCAGTGTTGTGCAAAATCTTTTCTAAGATAAAGTGTACAAATATATTTTGGGGGTAAAGAGAAACCCAATCAAAATAGCATAAATTATGCTCCCAACAATAACTCTAACAGAAAACCAATACCACAGTAAGAATATTTCAATAATTTCATTAAATATTAAACTTTACTGACCACAGAGATTGCCCACTTATCAAGCAAATTTCTTTTCTGCTAGAAATAGTTGTATCAGATTGTTACTGGTTGGTGAATGGTAATTTGGGGCACCCTTAATATATGTAATAAATATACATTTAGTTTCATGCAAAATTGCTATGAAAATGGATCTTCACCAAAGAACGATGAGATGGCAATTTTACAAAACAAGGGACAACTGGCAGAATATCCATTTTTTTCTGTGATCAACAGTGATTTATGATAAAGTCAAATAGCTGAAACCACTGCCTGCTTTACAACAGTTACAACTACTTAAAAGCACCAGTCAGGGCCTGTCTCTCCACCCCATGACGGAGTGGGACAGGCTGGGGGGCAGCTGGGGACACCCCAGAACACTGTGCAAGTGTGTGGTGGAGACAAGGGCTGAGGCCAGGCTGGGACATCAACTCATGAGTGGACCCCACTCAGCGGTGTCCGTGGCTGGGCAGGGCAGGGCAGCGAGGTGGCAAAGATGAAGGCAGGAGCGTTACAGCATTGCTAGTGCAAGGACTGATGGCTCTGGGGGGGCTGAAATGGGGTCCTGTGCCATGAGTGGGGTGGCAGAGGTCCCGTGGAGGCTGGTGAGGGATGTTAAGGGCTGTTAGTGCCCCCTGTACCCTGACAGTAAGCCAGTAAGACATATCTACTGAAATAAAAACGACAGTTCTGTTCACTTCCAAGCACAAATTTCTATGGCAAAGAGGAGTCAGCAGAGGACAAACATATAACCATTATGAGAAGATCTGTTTTGATAGATCTACAGACTGGCATTGAGAAAGTTTCTACACACATTTCCATGTTTGTTTTTTATTTTTTTAAGTGAATGAGTGAAGGGAGAAATCAGATCCCATAGCCCCATCAGAACCTGGGCATAAATGGAAATCCAGTAAAAGCTGAAATGAAAGTCAAAAAGCTGTTTAATATATCACTGAACAAATTAACTTGCTTCTTTTGATGGGTATAGCAGTTTTCCCAATTTAAAAAATATTCCTAGCAATTCCCTACTATTTTAAGTCTACTCCAGTAAAGTAACTAAGTTTAAACCTGTGTAAAACAGAAAATAGGCATTAGTGCAAATGTTCTTGCTCTCTCAATCAGCAAATTTCCCCCTCTACTAAAAGTGAGATTTCACAGTCAATTTAAGCTGATCTAAGACTGCACTGCTCCTGAGCAGGGCAATCCAACTTCCTTTTATCTCCAGCTGCGTGTTCCCACCACTTCCCTTGTGTGGGCTCTAGAGATCATACAGCCAAAGGATAAACAAGATCAGCTCACTGATCCTACTGAAAACTAACACTGAAAATACTTCGTTTTCAGTCAGTTTCTTAAGAACTGGAAACACCCCTTTCTGTGACAATCTACAGTTAACCCTTGCATAAATTGTGAAACCTCAACATTAGATGGAAATTGAATTGAAAGAAATAATTATTAATAACAGAGCAAGAAGTGAGAAGTACAAAAACCCTGGCAGTCTGTTACAGGCAATTACAATATTTTGAAAGAACAGTTTTTATACCAGTTTAGAACCCCCCCTAGTCTACACAGATCTTAACGTACAACAAGTGAACAGTTAAAATGAAACAAATTACAGCAACACACTAATTTTGAGAAATGTATTTCAAATCTACAAATACTTAGTTCACATGAGAAATATAAGTAAAGGAAAAAAATGTCATTAAAATGTTGTAATTTTAATTTTTATTTTTCTTTACTACTTTTCTTACTTGACTGTTTTAAATTTTTATGCATTTTTAACCTGGTATTGGAGTTTTTAATTTGCAATTTTTTATCAGGTATTTTTTGCTAACCCTGCTTGTAAAGCAATTAGGTAGATCTTCTTTCCTCTTTTCCAGTCTTTCATGTTTGTTAGATTTTATCTGTGTGGTATTGTGATAATAAGCATACTGTTCCTTTCTGATGTTTATTCCTTGCTGCTTCTGGTTTTATCTGTCATCTAATGTGTGTTGCAACATGAGAAAGTGTATCTTTTATGGCAGCTAAAGATACAGCAATAGAATAATGTGGAAAAAATACATTGCTCTAATTAACTTATATCACTATGAAGAGGTTTAATGTTTACATTAGAGAACAGACAGGTGACATGGATAACTAACATCATCCTAGATAAAAATATATTAATTAATAATATCAAAATACTTGCCTGAGTTCTGTTTCAAAAAACCATCAAGGCCATAAGTGGTTTTGGCCCTGCTTGCATTTTATAAACACACATTTTTAAAATCTAAATATAGTGTTTGTAAGGATGGTAACCTGTCTGATGAGGTCTATATGCAAGTGGCATCCCCAAAAAAGAGTTATTAAGAGTTTCCAAGTCTCCACATGATGTCAATGGTAAATTAAAGGCATCTATGAAATCTGCTAAAATAAGATTCTTATTGCAGACATAACTTTCACTATGTAGGCATACAAATTAAAACAAGTAAATATCTTTATTATTGGGCTTGTGAAAATCAATCAAAACTTGATTTGAATTTTGGACTTAAAAGCCTTAAACAACTTGTTCCATTACTAATCTCTCTAATATGACTTCTTAATGTGTTATTCTTTTTTAGTGTTATTATTAACTGGATTACTCACAATTGCTTGTATATATAGCTTTACCTCTGTGCACTGATTTGTATTTTTAATACATTAGCACCCATTCATGCTTTAAAAAGATCACCTAGTATATATACATTATGAAAATTCTATGCATGGAGCAGATAAGAGTGGTTCACCATCAGTACGAGTTGTATGCCTAAACCCTATTTGAACATCAGATTTTGCATGGTATCCTCCCAAATCAACAGCTGGGGGGAAAAAAAAAAAAAGATTACCTTCTTAAGAATGGGCAACAGTCATCTGCACACAATCACGTTAAATTATTAAAAATGTAATGAGCCTTTTTTTAGGTTGATTATGGCCAGACTGGAGCTCTTTTACTCAGTGGCTCAGTAAACTCACTAAATGTGACAAGATGCTAAAACACTAATGGTTTGTATTCTGACCTTTTCTACTCTTTATCTTTTTGTCTGTTTTTTTAATCATGTAACCTCTTAGGGAAGGAAATATTGCCTTCTTTTATGTTGGGAAATTGCCCAGAACATTGCAGACACTACCCAAACAAAGTGTAACTATAATAATAACAAAAATAGGAGGAGGAGGTTTACTCGACCTCATACCAGCAGTCCCCTGAAGACCCCTATCAAACTCAATGGAATTGTAACCTGGCATATTGCTTTAGTAAAATTGTCCACAATTAATTGCACCAATATAATATCAAAACTTACAACAGAAAGGATGCATTGGTATACAATCAAGAGAGAACTGAACTTACTTGTTGAGAGAGTCATATATGATAGTTAAAGTAGCCACCTAAAAATATAGAAATATGTACCTTTTGTGTTGTCCTGAGATGAAGTTAGAGATGTAGAATTTTCTCTCTGTTCTGCTTCTGGCTTCATAATCTTCGATATGGCACTGTTAGGTAAATATCTGTGGCCCCGTCTCGTAATCTGTAAAACAGAGATAATGGTTTTCTTCTTGAAGCATTTGGATATATACAAATAAAAGGCTACATAAGAGTTCAATACCATTAATACACATTTTTCCACTGAATAAGGTCTCAAAGTAAAACCTTTCCCTTTGATCTTGTTTGCTGCACCATGCCCTCTGCCAGCCCTCAAAAACACATTTAAGTAGTGTATGATAAAAAGGTCAATGTAATGAAATAAACTCTGCAAATACCTCATTTTCCCTAGATTTAATTATAATGAATCTTCTCTACTGTGATAACATTTTTTAACCTTTATAATTTTACAAAGTGCTTGTACCAGATTCTGTTAGTCCCTCATATTTCATGCTATGTAGTTTCATTTATCTCCCATCTATGAAATATAGCACAAGCATGACATTTCGTATTTTAGAAAATTGCAGTATTACACAAGGAACACTGCCTTCCTGTATCATTAATACTAACATTATGATTCAGACCCATGGCTTCTAAGTCTTTCTTTTAGATTAATTTATTGCAATAATAAGCCAATTTCTTTGCTTGCTTCTAGTATTTTATATAGCAGTATAAAGATTTGAAAAGCATAATATCAAGACTTCAGTTATCCTTAAATTTCTGTTAATACTCCCATGGTCTTCCATATGTGATTTTTCCATCAGCTATGAAAACATCAGCCTTGTGACTACTGGTGGGGCACCCCACTGAGATTTATTTAATTTTTATTGATTCTTATGGGTATTTGGTATATCAGATAGTAAAACAATCTTTTGTATTGTTATCAGACTCTCTCCTCCTTAATTAAATGGGATCTTGCTATGTGCTACACAGAAAATGCATATTATAAAAACATAGTCTCTACAGAAAAAAGAAGCTGTAAGTATATATATAAAGAGAGAATATGTGTTAAGTAAGCAACTGATATTGAAAACACTACAATAATAAATAAGCAAACAGATGCAATGGTATCTCTGGTTGAGGCTATACTTGCAGCTCTGTTAGCAGTTGGTGGATCTGTCTCACCTCCTGCTATCCATAGAACTTTTCTTGGGGAAAACTATGTTTATAGTTCAGCACTTAAGCATGTTTTTGGTTTAGGTTTGGTTTAGGTTCTCGGACTTACTTTTTCTCACAAGCTGGCTTTCAGTTTAATTTCTGACTCTGGACAGTCCTGCTAACCGAATTTTTAAAATTGACATAAACGGAGTGAAAGGTCATTTGTTATATTTCATAGTTTTTTCACTGAAAAATGCTAAAATTTCACGCATGTCTCAGATAATATAATATTAACAATTCTAAATGATCATATGTAGAAAATTTGAGAACAAGTTTCTCAAATCAAATCAAAATCACTGAAAGTTTCTCCACTTCTCCACAGCACTGGTTCAGACTATGAATGGATGTGAGCTTTAGAAATATCATTTTTTGTTATAAATAATGATCTTATAAGACAATCAATACTGATAGCATTAATGTAATAATAAATGCAATTCTGAAGCCTTTAGTTAAGAAAATATAGATGAATCCTTAATTACTCACTGTGTTGAGTATGTTCAGTGGCAATTTTGCTTTAGTAAAACTATCAAAAGTGGCTTAAAAAGCTGATTTTAAAAATATAAGAACTCAGTGGAGTTTTATTCCCCAAAAGACTCTTTAAATAGAAGGCTTGATTAAGTGAAAGTTAGTTAATGACTGAAAAAAAAAAAAAAAATCTTTCAAGAGAATACTAAGTCCATAATTAAATAACCTGGTGAGATCTGGAGAAATTTAACCTGTAGAAAACTCAAACAAAAGCTTATGGATAGATCAAGGTTTCTCAACCACTCCAGTAGCACAGAAAATAGAAGCAAAACTACTAGTGAAGGAAACATTTGAATGGCACTTGCACACCATTAAACTAAAGGATTATTGGTTTATTTGACAAACATTTCAAAACATGTGTTTTACTCATGACTTCTAAGACAAGAAATAAATGTGTTTGGTGTACGGTGTACATTTGGCTACCAGGGAATCTTGCTGCTTTTCTTGGTAGCCTAACTGGCTCAAGGCATTAGCAATTTAAGGACTGCTAGTGCATCTATGGACACAAATCCCAGTTACTCTTTGGGAAATGTTTTGGGGAAATGTCCTTGCAAAGAGACTGCAGTACTAGTTTAGAAATGAAATTTTAAAATATAGATCAAGAGCTGGAAACGTGTTTCCAAGCTAAATTACTCTGTAGCACTGTGAAACTTGTGTTAAAGGATATTTATAAGCACAATACAATGTAAATACAAATGATACATTTCTATTAAGACAAAGCTATTCCACAGATACAAATATAAAAGCACATTCTCCTAAAAAAGTCTAGCTGCAGTTCCTGGGACTTTGAGCACAGTTAATGCACAGAAGACTGTACCTCTTTGCATTGCCTTAGTGTTTAAGGCTGTTGCAAACAACCAAATTAAATATATTTGCATCAAAAATGTGTTTAAAATAATTCTAAGTTTGTGAATCCAAGCACTCAAAATTTACAAAATGCCAGAAAATGGAAGAAATCCAGAAAATAAAGATTGATCATCATACTGGCTTTGTTTCTATCCCATCCATTGTACTCCACTCTTATCCACTAAAAAAACATTTCTAAAATTTATGGGAACATCTTTAACCTTAAGGTCATCATACAGAAATGCCATTATGTGGAATCTTGTAAAAATGTTGTCAGCAGTACCTTTACTGTACTCTATAGCTGGCATTTCAGCCTGTCCCTTCTGCAATTAACAGTCACAGTAATAAGATTTTTGAAGTTTAAATCTCTCTAAAGGAGAAAAGCTGCTTTTTCATCCCTTTCTCAAAGTGTACAATATGATTGGCAAAGTATCAGGAATAATAAGACAACTGGTTGACGTAAACCCGAGGAGGAACAGAGAAGCTTTTGTTCTGAGCTCTCATCAAAATCTTGGAAATCTTGCAATAGGAAATGTTGCTGGAATGTAGGTTCTTATTAAGAGTTCTTACATGTTAGGCCTGCAATATCTGAAAACTCTTACCTGCTTCAATAATTATTGTACACCATCTCATTTGCTGTCTGTAGCTGAAACAGCTATACAGTTAACTATTTAAAATTTTCTTGATACAAAAATATTTATTGAATTCATTCTCTATTAATGCATCATTGTCCTTGTTATCCCCTAATAAAACATGCAATAAATGATGCAATCCGAATACTATAGCTCATAGAACAAATGCCTTTAAAAGAAATGGTAGCCTAAAGCACTGTACACGTGAAGACCATATTTCCTAGACTGCTTGTTAAATGAAATGTTAAATGTAAAAAAGCCTTGTGTAGATTAAAAATTAAGGTTGTAAAGTCAACATTACCAAGTCAGAAAATGGAAAACTGATGGTTCAAAAAGCTGTACTATATCTACCACATAGACAAGCTGAGTCATCTTAAGCATTTAAAAAATATATGGTAATGACTTCACAAGAAAAGAAACAGAATAGAAAACCATACCATTGGTCCTAAACTCCCCAACCCTAAACCTCAAAGCCACAAACAGAAGGCTTTGGTAGGTATACAGACGTTTATGTAAAACTCAAAATTTTAAAAACGTTTTCAGTTATGTAAGGATCAGTGTTAACTCTTGAATTTAATTTCTTCTTTTTTAAATAAGATACAAAAAGAGAAAGATATGCTTGTGGAACTTTGCTATGTAAGTACTCTCACCAAATCTGTTTTTAAGTGAGCACTGTCATGTAATTCAGGTTCTCTGGACTTAAGTTCCTTCTAATCAATCTAGTAGCTTAAAGGAGAACACCCACTCCATAAAAACTACTTGAAGTGCTGTACTCTTACTCACACTGCATCAACTTACGTATGATGCTAAGATTTCTGGATTGTATCTCACAGATATGAAATCAGGTGGTTTGTGTGAGATGACTGTGTGCTGCTTACAACCACATGGAAGGAACTCCTAGATAAAGGATCAATCCTTTCAGGTTGCAAGCAAAGTTAATGAAAGCACTAGTTATTATTCTAGGTAGCTCTGCAATATATATTAATCACTGAAATTCTGCAGAAACCCAAGCAAATACATCAGTTAAACAATCCACCTCTTCTGTAGTCTCCATGAAAGTAAAGAAGAGGCTAGACCTCAAAATATCTGCTATGACCACACAGACATATAATGTGGTTCAAAGCATTCCTAGGTAAGAGCCGTGGCAGGAAGGCATTTTACAGTGAGAAGACTGAGCTGGATGTGTTCCCATAAGGAAGCAGATCAGTTTTGACTAGTTGCTTCTTATGCCTTTGAAAAAAAAGAGGCAAAAACCCCAGCTTTTTAGAAAGAGAAAATGTTATACTAACAAAGATTTCTCTGACAGAGAATTGATTGGATGAAATTTGTTTCTACTACTGTTCAGAGAAAAAAATATATATATAAAGGATATCAAGAAATACTCAGGTCAAGGGGTAAGTCCAAATCACTTTTCATACAGAGTTGAAACCAGACACAGTAAAGTCTTGAGGTTAGAACCAGAAAAAGTACCAAAGTAGTGTGCAGGATGTTTGGGATCAATTGATGTCACCAACCATGTTTTGATTACATCAGTGAACAAAAGATAGTCACCATGAACCACAGAAACCGGGCAGCTATCTGTGGCAGATCGATGGCATTTTCTCCTCTCCTGTGATACCATGTTAAGGCTTTAATTTTAAAGGAGAACAAAGCCTGTGGGTCTGCAATTAAGTGTAGGAAAGTAGAACCTGCTCACAGCAGCTTTCTCTCCCTTTCAAATCTACCCTCAAGAATGCAACAGACCTCCTTTTAGAAAGACAATAAAGTTATGGTAAAGATCAGAATTGTTAGTTTATATGTTTATAAAATCCAATATATTATCTATGTTCTCATAAGAGGTTATTAATTTTTTCCATTTTAAATGTTCTCTCTCATTTCCAATTTGAGTTACAACCTCTTAAGTTAGAAACATAAGATATGAGCCATCCCTCCTGACTGGTCATTTGCTATATTGAAGTTGCAGAGTGTTCATAAAATGGACACTGGTCACATGTGGTGTGAGCTTTTAACTAAAATAACTCTCCATTACAAAAGATGCTTATAAACATTAAACTCTAGCATATTCTCACAGATTTCTGAGAGATACAAACACAAGAACATCACAAACAAAATAAAACTTTGGTGGTTCTCAGTTCTACACAGTAATTCATTTAACAATATAGATGTGGTTACTAATTACTGGACATTTAGAAAACATTTTGGTATATGTGTAGTTCCTTCTGCTTTCAGAATGAAATGTTAAATTGGAGGGGATTTTCCAGGATGGAGGACTGAGGAGGAGGAGGAACAGGGGTTTTATTGTAGCGCAGTGTTGAGTAGTCAGTAGTAGGTGGATGCTGCTTTGCAGAGAAATCATGCCAACTATAACAAGAGGAAAAGGAAGGTTACTCAAAAACTCGATTTCACTTCTTTGTTTTCATTCTATTTGCCCATACTTGTACCTGCAACACCAATTCACTGATTTGAGCTTTCTAGTTATTTTAGAAGCGCTAAGGTGATGCGAGCTGGTATAGCCAAGAGCTTTCAGTTAAACACAGAGAGGGGAACATTGTATAAATAAAAGTCAGTTAAACAGTTCCCCAAATTAACTGGTGCTGTCTAGCCCAAGGCTATAAAAAATCTTGACTGGGCCAGCAAACTTTCAAGCCTGCATCCTGCCTATCTTCCTGCCGTAGGGAGCCTTTGTATAAGGCTCATTGTTACACAAAGCAGCTACTTCAGCAAAGGAATCACTTCAGGAATTTAAACCCCATTTGAGGGGATTATCAGAAGTCATCATTTTGATGTTTCTTAATTTTCAGGGTTTAAGAAGAAGAGACGCTAACCTATGGTCCAGTTCATTAAACTATATTCCAAATTCATTGCTATTCATGTCAAGATAATGTACCATAAACTGTAAAATGGAGTTTTACAGAGTATATTAATTTGTGCACCAAAAGTTTCCCAAAATCATGTACCCTCTGTTTAAATATAATCTCTTCGACATCTAGTACTCATTAGGCATTCTAAATACCACCATAAATACCTAAAGTTCTGAATATTATTAGATACTCAATATTTATTTATTTTGTTACACTGTACTTAACCAATCACAATATATCAGAACTAGTTACAATTTTCAGATCAGTGAATTAGAAGTCAAGATTTCTTACCACTTTACCTGATTGCTCACTGTTTCTGGGAAGTGTTAAATTTATGCATAGCAGTTACCCTGGATGACTGACATACTTTTCTAAATTTCTGCCAACTTATGCCAGTTGAAAATCCTCACTCTGCAAAGCCCTGCTCTGTTTATTGGTTCTCATTATTTTTTAATTCATTTATATTTTTGAGGCAATAACCCATGTTTCTTTTTAATGAAGAGCCTCAGAATGTCTCCCTAACCAACTGATAGGTAACTCCTTTTGCAGACAACTGTAGATCGGCACTATTAATACTGAAGTCATTCAGTTTGGATGTATACTGCAAAAAAGGGAGTTTCTGCCTAAGCTACAGATCTATTCCCCTCTAGCTTGTTAACTTGGTCCAGACAAACACTCCTTCCAACCCCAGATAAAGACATTTCTATTTGGATTGCAGAGATTCTATAAATATAGACCAAACCAAAATACAAACGTAAATAAAAATTGTAGTATGTCCTGTCTATGAATTCATATGGCTAGTAAAACCTCTTCTACCTTGATCAGTAAAAGAATTGTTCTTCAACAATTCATTAGGACTTTACTATAGAAAGTCATAGACTAATGATCTGAGGAGTCAAATTTTCCATGCCTACATGTATAATCAATATTCAGAAGCATATTTCATTAAATCTTCAAATCAGTGCAAACCACTGGAAGACCGTCATCATCTGCATGTTCAGTCCTCTTCATTCCTCTCATTGGGGGCATTTAGTTAGGCTAAATTATTTGTTCTCCATGTCCAAAACTCTTCCTTCAGTGTCTTTTAAATGAGGGACCATTTCATGCTGTGTGATCTCAACTTCCCTTGATGACAGCTCTATCCTACTGGAACTATGAAACTGTCAACATCAAGAGCAAAATTTAGGTGTGCAGAAGACAGAAATGGCTCAGCAGCTATCCCACAAACTCTTTCAATAGAGGTCAATAACCCCAGTATCTATGGGGAAAACTGCAAAACTCAGTATTTCCATCAAACAGCCCAAAATAATATGGCTGAAAGTTTCTCGCTGACTGGAAGTAAAAGAAAAATATTTTGTACACATTACAGTTTCAGAAAATGAGTAGGTAGTACCATGACAGACATAGAATAAGACAACAGATCACCTTGATTTAGTAGAGGTAAAAGGTATGCATGGTCAGCCTTGGGGGGGAGTAATGCCTTGTAGTAAACGTGAAGTAACATAAGGCAACTTTATCTCTGTGTCAGAAGGCCAAGCAGGTCACACTTAATAGTTTCTCTTCTGTTCTTAGGCACAGTATTGTCATAGGCAATGTAAGGTAATTTGAGGTCACCTTTATTAACTGATCAAAACCTAAGGTTTGGGATTTAAAAAAAAAAAACACAACAAACCAACCCAACAACCTAACTTAAGAAACATTAATTTATCATGCATATGTCCAAACCCGACCTATATGATAGGAGATCATCTAATATTCAAGATTTTCTTGGATTCAAATCCATACAATGTTATCTTCTCTTTTAAAAGCATTGAGCTGATGCAGTGGCGGTTAAATGGCTTGCCTGGAGTCATCCAGTGCATGAAAGGTAGAGCCATTAATAAAACCCTGGAGTCCCAGCTGACAAGTTCTGTGTAGCAAGGACTGGAGTGTAGTTCCTCTCTAGGTAAATGAAAATGTTGTGGTTTATGTCAATAGAAATATGAGAATCTCCACATTGCATTAGACCTTAATGCATATTACACAGTGTCCTTCATTTGACAGTGGCCAGAAGTAATAAAAGCAACTCCCCCCACCCCCCCGTCCAGTTGACAAATGTTTTGCTTTTCCCCCCATGCCAGCCATTATATTTTCCATGGAGCTCTAAAAATGCATTTTCATATTACTGGTAAGAAGATCTAATGGCTTGTCCCACTAATATCAGTCTTGATCCTCGCAATATAATCCCAACACTTCCCTTGTATTGGAATTCCACAATGAAACAATTTAGGGAACTAAAACATCAGAAAATTAACCCTACCAGGAAAAAAAAAAAAAAAAGAAGAAAAAAAAAGAAAAAAAAGAAAAAGTGAATAGTCTATCCCTCCCTTTTTGCCAGAAAACTATGGAAGCAGACATTACTGACTATAAAAACTCCAGATATATAGGATATTCATATAAGCATCTTCTCCTTTCTGCAATCCCTGTACATTTTTAGCTTCAGTGATGTGAAAATTGTAGCAGCACACACAACACGTCTGGCCAGTGACCTCACTCTGCTACTGGTACTCAGGCACACCAGCTGTGTGGCTTCCTCAGCCAAAGGAGCAATAGGTCACTACTATTTTAAGTTCATTGACTGTCCCCTTATTTTAGTCTTGTAAAATTAGAAAACAATAGGCTCCCCCTCTGTTTTCTCTAGGCCATTCATTATTTTATAATTTACCCCCCTGTTATTCATGTTTGTTCTAAACCTAACAGTGTCGGTCTTTTTTTCACCCATCCCTTGCCCTGAAACAGTCTCATTATCCAATCCTGGGTACATCCCCTGACACAGACAATGAAAGAAATATTTTGCCAATTTCAAAACACACTTCATTTACTCTTAGCATTTTCACTCATGTTCATTAATGCAAATATGCACTCCAAGACTTTGATTCTGTATCACTTTCCTGTTCATGAGCTAATTTAACTTCATGCAAAGTTGATACAAAACATAACTATTCTTATAAAGTAGTTTTTTACATCCATTCTTCACCGATACAAATGACAGTATCAAGTAAACTAGAAAATAAAATCTGACCTAGAAAATACAAGCATATTAATTAAAACATACTGTCTGTCCCTTAGTAAATTATACATTTCTGAATCTTTTAGAAGCATGCCTTTTCAAATAACTCAGGGGATTTGCAGTTGCCTACTGAGCTTTTCATTTCTAGGTCACTTGTTAAATCTACCCCAGGTCAGTACTAACTGAAAATTATTACTGTCTGGCAGCTGTTTTGTAGTCTACATAAAATGAATTAGTGGTTTCTTTCCACTTCCTAATGGACAAGTGGCCCCATCTTACACTTCGACCTAAATGACACCCTGTTGACTACTGCAGGGAAAGAACTAAATAAACTCTTTCTATTCTGTAGGTAGGTCCTCATGGTTAGGAATGAGACTGGTGGGACCCTTGGGGCTATTATATAGCACTACTCTACAAAAAATAAAGCCCTCCATCTACAGAATTCCTGTAATCGGAACAGATAAAATGATATTTTAGTCTTTGGAGGATCTTTGTCATGTAGTTCAGTGGGGAATATGCTACAGGTTGTCCACTGTTACAGTTAAAAAGAGTTGTCCCTTCCGCACCATTTCATAGTTCAAAGGGCAGTGAATGTGTATATGCATGCATGTGTGTATTTGTACAAAAACAGAGGAATAAACCACAAAAGTTTCCTGTTTAATAGTAATAGTAAAAATAAATATTATTTGATAGAGATAAAAATACATTTAAAATGTTTTAATAATAATATGGTGGACAAAAAGATAAAGAGATTTGCTATTTAATAGCAAGAGATGGAAATTAAAACATGATCCATATTTGACTTCTACTCTACTTGTGCTCTGCTTTCACTAGGAATAAAACAAGTTCTACTACCTTGAAAGCCCCCAGTCTCACACTTTCACAAGCATTGAATTCCTTTCTTTTTAGAGTAGACACAAGCACACATGCACCAATGTGTATTTTAAAGAACTTTGTTTCTGTCTATTTGTATTTAAAATATTTCTCACAGAAATCAAGTTTAAGTAAGTCCATTATTTTCTCTACTTTCTCTTGTCTTTTCTCCTTGGATGATAAATAAGTCTCTGTGAATCTGGTATTATCCCTGTCCTTACTGAGCTAGGACAAATTTCCCCTAAGGCCCCCATTTTCTTCTGCATTTTCATTTGTCATTCTGCTCAGCCTGCAGCAATTCAAACAGACCTGCTCCTTGACTGAGAAATCTTCACCTCTTCCTATCTACCAGGATAAGGTTGCTTTTCTATAGTTTTGTGACAACTGAAAATAAAAGAGACGGACTATCAACTTCATCTATCACCATCTTTTCATGCTCTTGTCTCTCAATGACCCTATTGTCTCTGTTCCTATTTGTTCACTTCTTCTGATCTTATTGTTCATCTTTCTTTCTTTGCTACTCCTTACTCTCTTCACTGTTTAACCTAAATTTTTCCAAAGCAGCCCTCATTCCACAAATAAAAAGCTGTTAACTTCAAGGTGATTTCTCCATCTCGAGAACAATACCAGGATCGAGGTTATGCTCAGTTCCATACTCTGTCAGAATTCACCACATTACTTTTTTGAAAGGCCAGATGCATAAATTAGACTGGCTCCTAGAGAGATTACATTTCTGTTACTAGCACTTGCAAGTAAATAACTGAGGTGATACTGATCTTTCTGTTATTTCATGTATGATATTTTCTGTGGGACAAGCTATTCTGGGATGTTTGTACAAAGGACTTTTATTTCATTATTACATGTACAAGCATTGTATATACAGTCTTATTTTTACATGTTTCCCTTTTATATGTTTCCACTAAGTTAACTGCTTTTTAGTTTTATTCTGTGGCCCCTGCTCACAAGCTATCTCTCTGAGAAGGAATTTACCTGTATGGAAAGCAGTTTCCATGTAATGAATGTTAAAAAGAATCACAGACAGACTTGTCAGTGTTTTGTTACCCAGAACTAAGAGTCTTTTCAGGGACTTGAGAACAAAGAATGGGCATGAGGCCAGTTAAACACTCACTGCCATTTCTTGTCCATCTGATTGGAGTGGAAGAAATTACACAAGTTTTGCTTTGTAAACAACTAGATATTGTCTAGCAGAGATAACCTGTTGTTCTTTATGACATTACTTCTATTTCACTGAGTACATCCAATTTATAAGAACAGACACAAATGCACATTCAAATTCTACAAAGCATTTAATATTAAAAGACATATTCTGGTAGCATCCAAGCTACCATTACAATTATTAACAAAGACAAAGCAACTTTCCAATGGATTTGTGATAGTGGTTGTATTCCCTAATATCTAACATAATGCACCCAAAGTATTTGCTGTTTAGACCACAGTCTTTCCCTCAGTGGGGTACTAATTTAAAAGTTGAAGTCTAAGAACACAATTAAACTTTGCTTTTACCATGTCAGGTACACTGACCTCCTCCTAACCCCTGGATGCTGGCTCTGTATGTTTGCATTTTGCTTTTACTTGCCTCTTCTTGCCTTTGATTGATACCTTTCTTATAGGAAACCACCTTCCACTGGCAATAAGACAGATGATGAAAGAGCTGTTCTTGCTCTTGTCCGTAAGGTTTTAATTGTTTGTGTTTGACTATTATTCAAAGACTAACACTTTGGTTATGACTGGCCGTTCTTGAATCCTCACTACAATGGTGGTTCCACAGCCAGTCAGGAACTACTAAATTAATGATTTTGATTGTGTTTTTGTGATAAACAGCAGTACAGAATGTGACTGATCTTATTTGCTACTCTAAGATCCATATTTTCAAGGTACAAATACTTACACTTGATACAAGCATTACAGTTGCTATATTGGTCAACAGAGATCTGTTCAACAGCTCTGGCATAGATTCATGGCTTGGACACTAAAATCTGACATTTGTGGCTGAAAATTGCTTCTCTCTTAGAGTAAAATCAGGATTTTATGAACTACTCAATACTACTTTGCCTTTAGGCACCAGGAGGGGTACTTTCTCAGCAGTTATTTCCATCTCACGTAAAATTGATCTTGCTACTCTAATAGCACCTGAAATCCTAAAGAAGCAGACATAAAGTCTTTTGAATTTAACAAAAATTCATAGTATAGAAGTTATAAAAATTCTTAGATTCTGTGATCACCAAGTACATGATATTTTAACTTTCACAGACATTGTAGCTATCAAAGGAAGAGAATTTCAGATATGAACCTAGAAAAATGGGACTGAACTAGGGTCAACAAGTCCCAACAAATCTGTCAAAGCAGTCAATTGCTTAAAATTCTCTTTTATTGGGAAACTGTTCCTAAAGCTTGTCTCTCTGACAGTTAAAAACTTTTTCATGCTTTTGCAATGTGTATTCACCATGATATTACATCCAGTCATTTGTGTGCTAATACTGGTCCAAGTATTTCTTTTCCTTTTCAGATGTCTATTACCCTGCTTCATTGTCCCTTTCAACATTTATTTTGTGAACTAAGGAAAAGACGCTCTTTCAGTCTCCTCTCGCAGGAGCAGTTCTCCATTCCACACTTCACCCCAATCATCCTTTTCTGCACCAATCCCATTTGAATTCATTTTCCTTGTTAAGAATTGCAAAAAAATATTTCAGAAGACACCTTTTCAGTGCTCTGTACAGCAACAATAGTACTTTCTACCTTCAGTATACCCTACTTGATCCATTCAATAAGCAAGGGCATCTCTTTCCCAGCTGTATATGAGAAAGTCAGACTCATCCTCCAACTGGCTAATATATTTATGCTTTTCTCCCTTTTGTGACGTCTGAGGATATTCCAGTTTCAACTCTGACACCTCATTTTCCATTAGTAGTGAATTTCAGTAGCTTACTACTTTTTGTCCCAAAGCTAATGCAAAATAGTAAGTGTAACTGGTTCCAACAATGAACCTTGAAGGGCTCTACTGATTCCCTTTCTGCAGCCTACTATTTCCCTTTCAGTGTCATCACTGTTATTTCCCTTTATAAACTTCCTCATTCATATTACATATATTGTATTAATTCCCACAGAGTCTAGCTTAACAAACTAAGTTCATCAACACTCAAATAGCATCATAAGAAATGCTTTACTAAAGCCCAGACAAGTGGAATCTACACTATTTCTTTTGCCCAGAAAATTAATTATCAATGAAAGTTATTAAGTAGTCCTACTACAATATACCTTTATAAATTCAATGTCCATTTTTCTCTATTTTCCATTTACTTCCACACTTTTAAGTATTCTTCCCACCAGAGGTTGTTCTAAAGCTTTGCATGCTAATAAGACAATTAAAGAAATAGTAGCACATATGATTCTTTTTAAATGTAGGCCATGCATCTGCCATTCAATAGTTACATAACCTTGTCCTGTCTTTGACAGATTTATCAAAAACTAACTGTTTCAAGACTTCTCATTTAACATATCTCTGTCATAATTTGATGGAGCTGATCTGGTTCTTCTGAACTGATCACATGGTACTTCTTGAGCTTTCCTTCCACATCCAGTAGGGCAGTTTCCATTTCTCTAAACTCATTCATACTTATTCATATTAGTTGTGTGCATATTCATACTATATATGTGCAAGGCATTTTTGACACTGTCCCACACGACATCCTTGTCTCTAGAGAGACATGGATATGATGGCTGGACCGCTTGGAGGAGTGGTTAGATAGTTGGACTCAAAGACTTGCAGTCAACAGCTCGATGTCCAAGTGGAGAGCAGCAGTGAGTGACATTCCTCAGGGGTCGGTGCTGGGACCGGCGCTGTTTAACATCTTTGTTGATGACAGGGACAGTGGGATCGAGTGCACTCTCTGCAAGTTTGCTGATGACACGGAGCTGTGTGGTGCTGTTGACATGCTGGAGGGAAGGGATGTGCCATCCAGAGGGACCTGGACAGGCTGGAGAGGTGGGACCGTGCAAACCTCATGATGTTCAACAAGGCCAAGGGCAAGGTCCTGCACATGGGTCGGGGCAATCCCAAGCACAAATACAGGCTGGGGCATGAGTGGTTTGAGAGCAGCCCAAAGGAGAAGGACTGGAGGTATTAGTGGATGGAAAACTGACTGTGAGCCAGCGATGTGCACTCACAGCCCAGAAAGCCAACCGTGTCCTGGGCTGCACCCAGAGCAGTGTGGGCAGCAGGTCAAAGGAGAGGATTCTCCCCTTCTACTCCACTCTCATGTGACCTCACCTGCAGTGCTGTGTCCAGCTCTGGGGCCCACAACATCAGAAGGACACAGACCTGCTCGAGCCTATCCAGAGGAGGCCTGGAGCACCTCCCCTGTGAGGTCAGGCTGAGAGAGTTGGAAGGTTCAGCCTGGAGAAGAGAAGGCTCCAGGGAGACCTTATAGCAGCCCCCCAGGACTTAAAGGGGGCTACAGGAAAGATGGGGAGAGACTCTTGATCAGAAGGTATAGGGATAGGACAAGGGGTAATGGTTTTAACCTGAAGGAGGGCAGATTTAGATTAGATATAAGGAAGAAATTCTTCACTGCGAGGGTGGTGAGACACCGGCACAGGTTTCCCAGAGAAACTGTGGCTGCCCCCTCCCTGGAAAGGTTCAAGGTCAGGTTGGATGGGGCTTTGGGCAACCTGGGCTAGTGGAAGGTGTCCCTGCCCGGGGCAGGGGGATTGGGACTAGATGAGCTTTAAGGCCCCTTCCAACCAAAACTGTTCTATGATTTTATGATCTTTGCATTTGTCCACTTATTCAACACCTCCAATGTTTTTGAAAGGTGAGAAAAATCTCCCCTCAGCTGAATTACATTGCTACTTCAACTAGACCTAGACGTTCTGTAGATCTATATCAAAGTAGAGAGGAGGATTGACAGGTTACTTCATGAGAAATAAGTATTCCACTTTTTGTTAAAATACATTCAGAAATCTTTCTAAGACTGACTTGTAAGATGCATGTTTAAAACAGATCAAGTCTTTTCTAATTCCTAAGCATTTTGACAGATTCCAGGAATGGTACTGAATAGTCTCCTTCCATATTCAGTAAAACGTTATATATTTTGAACATGATGATAAAGTGATTTCATAGTTCAGTTTCGTTTTTTTAAACCACATGACAATCAATCCTTCCCAAAAGACTTTATTTTGGTGGAATAATTGTTATCAAGCAACTTTGCTTTAACATCTTCTTTGCTTAGAAAAGAAGAGGGAATAAAAAACACAGCTTTCAAACCACAGAGCAACCGTTGAAAACTTAAAACCACAATACCCAAGAACAGACTGAGCCTATGATTACCTAACACAAAATGTGGTTAAAACTGGGCATCATACCAAGTTTTTCACAGAAACCCAAGGGGAAAATGGAGTATAAGTATCCATGGTTACAGTGACCCTTGCTTGGCACCTGAAGAGATCTTTCTAGAAAAAGACAGGTAGAAACATTTATCAGGGTCCTCAGAAGTAGCAAAGCTTCTTCCTGTTTTTATAAGTTTAAAAAAAAAAAAAAAAAAAGATAAAATAGCACTTAGTACAGACTGTCTTGAACACAGACTGTAACCTAGAAATATTTTTAGAATTCCCCTCTTGTATGTTTTTCACAATATTCAGTCAGTACTGAAAAATAATCTCAGAAATATAGAACCACCTACTTAAAATAATGGCAAATTCCTAGAATAACAAATTCATTTATAAAGTGAGTATTTAAAGACTAAAGTCTTTCTTCCCATGTTCATTTGCACTTAACTCATAAATGAAGAAACAGGATTGTAGGCTACAATTTTTAATGGAAAAAGTTTGAAGCGTAAATTAAGCTAAATTGGAAACATCACTGCTATGTCTTGAAGCTCCTACTCTCCCTGTACTTCTGTACTTCTGTTCAGCTATACCTTGGAGGGTACTGATATAGCTAAACACAGACAACAGTTTGCCTGGATGGCTTTTTTTTTTTTTTCTACTTCTTCACTGACACTCACCTGCTCTCTGTTTATAAGTTCATATGGGGAAGATTTTTTAAAAATGTATGCTGATGTATATCTCGGTATACTGAAGCATGAACAAACATGCACATGTGAACAACAACAACTCATGACAACTAATTTTCTAGATGCTTCTCCTATGTGTGCAGTCATCTGGTGAGACAGTGAAAAAAGTGAGCTGAACTGAGTTTGGATGGTAAGTTCCTCTCTCCCTGGCAGGGAGGAACACAGCTATTTCACATCCAAGGTCCACGTACAAGACAAATGCAGTTCTCCTTGTGAAAAAGGAAGAGATTTTTAATGCCCTTTATTTTCTAGGATGTTCATCTTCTATTCTTTATGCCCTTTAAGGACTCTGCCTTGCCTTCTTTTGTTGAGGTAAGGGCTCCACAGTTCCTCATAACAGATTGTTGCTGAATCACCCAGCTGTATAGATCTGATCTGGATCAGACATTAGCATGCTATCACTTTTCTGTCACATCAGCCAGAGCATCTGCCGTGATGTCTGTAAAGTCTTTGTTCCAGCCATTATGGAAATGATGTGGATGATGCCTGGTTCAGCATAAAGTTTGCCCAAAGTTGCCTGTTCCACTTTCTAAAAATGAATTTGAATCAGCAAGATGAAAGTTTAGCAAGTTCAGTTGTAAGAGATTAGCTCTTTATATCATGTGGCTGGAGCACTGTTTATGCTGTAAGAGATACCCTGAAAATTGGATTTACCTTCCCATTAAATCAGAAAAGAGGTTCAACATCCCAATCATTTCTTCAAGCCATTCTCCTGCTTTCATAGAGGTTGCCACCTAATGACTGAGAAGAAATCACACCGTGTGACCTCAGTGATTATTTACAATGATTAGGCTGAAAATCCTACCTACCAAATTTTCAAAACAGCAAGAGTAAATATCACTATCCATAACCAATCAGCTCAAAATAATAAGCAGGTAGTATCATGCTCATTTCACTGGCAATTAATGAACAGAGGAAGGAATGTACCTGCCATAAATATTCCTACAGCTCTCTATCTACATCCTTATATTTTACTCTAAATAAATGGATATAGCAGGTTGTAAATGTGTATTTACTCAGGGTATTTAAGCAAGTACTGTATATAGAGGGCTTGACTGCAGCACTGAATATTTGGCAACATGCTGGGTCATGTTTTCAACAGACAACAAACTGATGGACAGTTACTGAGTAAATGCTATCAGTTGTATTACCTATGTAGGAAGCACTGACACAAAAATGTAAAGCCAGTGTTATTCCTGCACCTCCTGATAGAAAAAAAAAAAAAAAAAAAAAAAAAAAAAAAAAAAAAGGCCATATCTCAATGGCATATGGCAAACCTGATTTCCAGCAGTAAAAAAATATTGTGAATTCTAAACGGAATTTTCAGGGAAATAGTGGGAGGAGAGATCCAAAAGAAAGGAAAAATGGGAATGCACTGAATCACTGACTTTGGGTGACCTCCCTACTTACTGAACAGCAGATTCAGTCAGAAATTTTGAGAGGAAGCAGCAACAGAAACAATCCCTGGCACCCAGATTGAAAAACAAGTATCCAAGCTGAGGTTCAGCACCCCTATGCACAGACTTTACTTCAAAGCTGTTGCAATAAAACATTTGTGAGCTTCAGACTGTTAAACTGAGCTAAACAGGAAGAGTTATTGCTCCTACTCTGCTTTCAGTGCCACTTTTTAGACACAAAACAAGTGGGCAAATGAGCTAAAGAAATGATTTCAGCAAGCTCAGAATCTCACAACATATGAAAAATCAATACCTACTACTGGACCCAAAGAAAGGAATTAGTACGAATGTGTGAAAATGATAAAGAAAACATGGCATGTGCTAACATACTTTGCTACATCCCAAGCACACAGTTCCACAGGCACCATTGCAACAAAAGATTGATGAAAAACTGTCAGGGCAGAAACACAACATAGAAACACTATTTCCATTGTGAAGAGCAAACAGGCTGCATGTACATAAACATAAGTGGATGTATTTTGATCCAGGTAACTCTGGGCACTGCTAGTAGCAGAGAGGGTATGATGACATGGTCTGATGGACCTATTTTGAGTCATATAATAATTCATATTGGAAGGATCCTCTGGAGTCAAAGGTCACTCAGGGCCCTGTTCAGCCTATTAGTCTCCAAGTAGTTGTGTTTACACTGGTGGGAGAAGCAATGCACAGTCCCAGATACAACTGTATCTCTAAAGCTATGTATAATGCTAAGAAATAATGAAACTGTGACACTGCATATATGCATATGTGAATATCTGAACTAGATTTTCTAATTTTGTCTGTATGATTTTGAGACAGGAATGTAGCATGCTCTTAGCATGGGACCAAATACGCAAATCCTGTCCTTAGTAATGCAAACTGAACTGTGAGCAAGTCTCTGATGGAATTTTGCAGCATAAAAGAACATCATAAGAAACACATCTCATAGCTAAACAGAAATCTATCTGAATGCTATGAAAGCCAAAATCCTATCTGGTTATAGCAAAGAAATTACTTGTGATATAATTAGGTAGGGTTTAGTTTGTTTTCATAATTTTGATCCTACTGCAATTCTGGAAAAAAAAACAAACTTCAGCATGTCTCCAGAAGTGTTCTGCTATACAATCGTCAAAGATAAAACCTTCAGCTTCAGTGATATGCAAATGAAGACATGTTTGTTAAAAGGATTAACAAAGTTGTTCAAAGCATCTTTTTAGTCTACTCTGCTTCCAAACAAACAATAAACTGTCCTCATGCAGTGAGATTTGCTAACCCATAAACATAGCCAAATGGAGGAAGAAGATCAGAACCTTAATGAGTTTGGTCCCCTTTGATTTTTAGCTGATCAGTGTCACCAATAATTTCAACGGGCTCTAAAATAAGCACTTTCTGTCTTCAAAGTGCCTTGCAAACATCAACCAATTAATCCTACAACTCTCCTCCGAGGTAGGTAAGTAGGTATTGTTATCCCCATTTTACAGTTGGGTGAACACAGTCAGAAGGGTTAAGTGATTTGCTGCAGGCCACAGACCGAGGTGGGATTAAAACACAAGAGTGACTATGATTCCTTTTAGAGGACAGCACTTTTTTTTTCCTGCTGACTTTTCTGTGCTGACTTTAGACATCTTGGCCTTGTGGCAGTACTTAAAGGAAACAAAATAAATTCCCCTTGTTAAAAGCAAGGAACCATAAAGAAATCTGTGTTTTATGCCAGTGTTAATGATAACATTTTGTTGCCTTATACTGATGTAAGGCTTTTCTTTTAATTTTGTTCTGATATTCAAAGTATCATTCCTTCCATACAGGGACTTATTTCTGTGGTAATGTAACATGCTACCAATTGAAAGATACATCCAGCTCCTTTGTAGATTTTATTTTGTCTTTCTGCTTTCAAATCAGTAAATTCAAATGGCACCCTGCCCATAAGGTGTGCAGACACTCTCCTCCCAGGATGAGGGTAACAGTTGGTAGGCTTGTTCCACTCCAGCACAGGCAAAAAGAAACAGGCAAAAAGAGACAGGGAGATTTGAGAACCAAGAGTAAAGCAAGCCATTAACTGAAATCCAACTCCAGCAAACCGCTTGTAACCATTCTAACAGGCATAAGATTGATACCTTTCCCACTTCACCAGAAAGATCAGATGGAAAAGGCAGAGTATATCCTTTTTCTCTCTACGTATACAACTTCAGGCCACTTGAAGATACATTTGTCATTAAGTCAACCCAGTGTACTGTAATAAACATTTGAGTTTGATAAGGAAACCGCTTTTCATCTAGTGGCAAGAAAGTCCACAATATCAGTAACCTGGAATATTTTTTAGAACAGTAAAATCCTCTACTCAAAGCTAATGTCTTGCAAATCCTGAGCATATTTTCTATTATTTTTTCAGAAGACACTCCCCTCACTTTCAGAAGCCTTCCAGTACATTGACATGTACAGAGAAAATCAGTGAATATTTTAAAATTATTCACTTCCTACTATATAGTACATTAATTTCAGACATATTGCTTGTTATGTATAAGACACATCTATGTGTCCTGAAAGGATAGCTCCATTAATGCTAAAGAATAAAAAATAGTTTATTATTACACCATTGTAATGAATATAGTATGGTGGTTATTCATATATTACATAAATCAGGGATCATAGCTTCTTTGTTCTAGGTGTTGTGCACAGACAGTAGTGTCATCAAACTTATTAGGTAGAAGTTTACTTTGTTAACGACACTTGTGAAGCCTTCAGATTAAGTAAATCATTTAACATGGTTAAATAAAATGAAATTTATTTTTCTATTTCTGGGGATACTGAATCAAATGGGTATTTTTCCCGTTAGAAAGGTTTATTAGAAACTATTTTGCTCTTACATGACCAACACTTAAGTCTCTTTTTAGAAGATGAAAAACCAGGTTAATGATTCACCACCTGAGGAATTGTATTGCTACTGTAACACTGTAAGAACATGTAGGATATTGAATCTCAGAGGTCATGTTTTCAATAACAAAAATATGTATTACATGGGTTAGGAAGGGTCTGATTTCCACAGTAATTCTGAGACCAGAAAAACATATAATGCAAAACATAAGCTTGGAAATTGCTATTTGCTAGCTCCGTCTTAAGAAGATTTGTAGCTAACTCTGAATTACATGCTCTGCAGAAAGAGCTCCCTTCTTTTATCACTTTGGAAATCATTAACTTGCCCTCCATGGTCCTCTGTGCAACAAAGGAAGTTTTCACATGGATTTTCTGATAGGAGAAACAAAAGAGATCCTAGATAATAAAATAGCAGTGTGAATGATAGTTTTAGAGGACCTTCATCAAACACATTTTGGTGACATCTCATCAGATAGGGCATCAATCCCCACATTTCCCATCACTCAGCACTACCATGCTTCAGGGCTAATCCATGGAACTAGATATTCCTTGGTTCCGAATTTCTCATGTTATCTATGAACATAAATAACTGAGTCATTGTCCCATATCCCATTAATTAACAAAATCAATTTTCATGTAATGCACTTTGCTGTTACAGGTGTGATAACACTTGCCTACTTGAGCTGTAATTACACTTGCAGTTCTGTGCATCGATACCTCACATGTCAATGCGCTCCATGCTATCCATCCCAATAAATAACCAACCAACTCTCAAACTTGTCAAATAGCTCTAGAGTTGTCAAATAGCTCTGGAGTTCATGTACATATTTTTTTGCTCATCTGCAACCATTACCACAAGCCACCTGAACTACAACGTATTTTAATGTCCTGCACTGCATACATGGAGAAGGAGCAGTGTTTAATCTTCTATGCCCCTCTGAGAGAAGAATATATAGTCCATAAAACACATCTGTCACCCATATGAATTTCTGACAGGGTATAGGATCCAGTTTTTACTAAAAGTTCATCTCCCCTATATGCACTTCCATGTCCTGATTAGTTTTTTAGCACCTGTTCAATATGCATATTTCTGAAAATCCAGTTCACACGTTTGCAAATTCAGTGGGCTGGAGAGCCTTTCAAGCAGCATACCCTTGCTGAAAACTGCACAGCAGTTGCTGGTGCCATGAGCTGGGCATCCTCCAGAAGTGAGAAAGTGAAAAATTATTATATTGACATGATCCTGCTCATCCATATATAAAAATCCCTCATCTGCTCATTCATCTGCCTGGTCATCTAACACTGGGCTGCAGATTACCTGGGTCATGTATTTTCCTGTTTGTATGTCTTGGGGAGTGTATTTTCCTATTTGTATGTCTAGAGAGTAGCGAACACATCACAAGTTCTATGGAAAATAAGGGACGAATAGCAATGATTATAAAATGGTCATGCTTGTTTTTAAAGAAGTTCAGCAGAGTAGAATGATGGTATTATAAGGCTAGGATTAGTATCTAAAAATGGGGATTTGGTAGATTTTTTTTGTTTATTCTGGAATGGTATCCCTCTCAAATTTTTCCATATATAAAGTAGATATTTACTTCCTGAGTTATAATCAACTAAAGTTTGCTTTTAATGCAACTTGTGATATTCCAGACCTGCTAGCAAATATGAATTACTGTCAAATTCCAATGTCGTTAAGTACATAATCACATCATAGGTCATACTTTACATACAATGTTTTTAACAAAAAGAAAGATAATCTGTGTATGAGTGCATGAGAAGGAGTTCTAGAGGTCTTATGGGAAGAGTAAGAGAGTGACTCTTGTCAAATACCTGGGAATAATCTTTGTATCTAAAACTGTTGGGTAACTCGGAGCATGTAAACTGGTAATAGGGGCATTTAAGAATAAAACTTTTGTCAAACTTTCATTTATTCATCCCTTGAGGCTACCAGGGTAATTTGAGCCTACTGTTATTACATAAAGAATGCCCATCTCCCTTCCTTCCACTCCAAATTCCAACTGTAAAGAGTAAATCTATGTAGCAGAATCAATTATTCCCAATATAGTTTCTCACTATGGTGTGAGTTGTGAAATTGGGCAGATGATGACACACTATTCTAATGAAAATATTTTCTGCAAATCAGTTTACCTGCACAAATATCAACAGTATGGAGACCCCAGAGAAAACTGTAAAGGAAATCCATTATTCTGTTTTATTTTTCTTTATATGTGGGTTGGCTTTCCCTTGCAAACCTATTTTATTATTGCTATTTTTATTCTACATATGTACAATTCCAGGGTTTTATCTTTTTTTTTTCTTCTTTTTTTTCATATTATCCAACTACTGGAAACAGATCATTACTAAGGATATTCACCCTTCACATTTAAAAAACTAATTTACCAAGCTTGAGATTAAGGAGAAAGACAAGCAGTGTTCCTGATATTAGTGAGCAAATAAAGGGCTCGCTGTTTGCTATTTTTAGATGACAAGATATTGAGCATGCAACCCCACAGTTTTAAATGAAGTTGGCAGCACCATTATTTTGACAATGTTTTATTTTCTTCCTAATTTCTGTTATTTCCTTAACACATTTCTTGTAATGTTCCAAAGCTTTTTGGCACAATGAACCATCATGGTATCTCCTCGACACACTGACGAAGCACCTCCAGCTCCTCATCAGACTTCTCACCCAAAACCACAGACACCAGAGGAGTTCAGAGGGCAACTCGCAGCCCACTCACTGCACAGCCCCTGAAAGGTCTGCAGAACCTCTCACCCCTCGGTAAGGACCATCCCCTTACTTCCAGCCTCTCCCAGTACACTCCTCAGCAGGGATGAGGGACAACTCTGAGGACCGAGTTGACTATATTTTGATGATATCATGACCTCTCCTCTTCCTCCTCCATCACGATTCCAGGACTTCACTCGGAGCTCGCCTGGGGTGCCCATGGCAACACGGGGCCCCACAACACTCTTCAAAGAATTCTCTTGAGGGGAAATTCAAAAACACGGCTGGTATGCACACATCAATCGGAAGGTGGCAAGTGCCCCCGCGAAGAGGAACGCCCCCGCGGGCACTTGGGGCAAGTGCAGTTCCCATGCCCCGGCGACGCAGACAAAGAGCGGCCCGAGGCGCCCACCCGGAGCCCGGGGCCGCGGTGACACTCGCCGGGGAGGAGCCAGGCGGGGGCTGCCCCGGGGGCGGGAGGGGGCCAGGGAACTTATAAAAGGCGCGTCCCGCCAGAAGCGCCGGGGCGTGTGTTTGGTTCAGTTACGAGTGGCGGCCGTGGGAGAGCCGCGGCGGCGGCGGCAACAACAAAACAACAACTCCAACAACACCTCGAGAGCCCAGAGCCGTGAGATGGCTCAGAGCCTGGACAACAGCCTCGACAGTCTGGATGTAAGTGCCGGGAGCTGAGCGGGGCCGCGGCTGTCCCGGCGGCGCTGGCT